>NC_138222.1:64159455-64529455 GCF_964197995.2 Scardinius erythrophthalmus | reverse complement strand
TGTCCATGCTCATATTTAGTTATAGTCATAGCGCCACCTGCTGGCAACAGGAAGTGACGTTTAACACTGTTCTTGACTCCTAATAACATATAAAAAAAATGCCAGTAGGTGCTAAACATCCTACCAACGTACTAGAGACATGCTAAAACATACTAGCAAAAACTTAGCTAAGTGCTAAAGAATGATATTACTGCAATTAAATATGAATTTGCTGTAACTCAGGCATGGAATGTCCAATCTGCCCCAAACTTCACACTTTTAATAAGCGTTCTGTCCTGAACACGTGACCATGCTTGTATTCAGTTACAGTCATAGCGCCACCTGCTGGCAACAGGAAGTGACATGTTTAACACTCACTGTTATGGACTCCTAATAACATATAAAAAAGTGCCAGCAAGTGTTAAACATGCTAACAACATACTAGAAACATGCTAAAACATGCTAGCAAACTCTTAGCTAAGTGCTAAAGCATGCTATTATTGCAATTAAATAGGAATTTGCTGTAACTCAGGCATGGAATGTCCAATCTGCCCCAAACTTCACACTTTTGATAAGAGTCATGGCCTGAACACATCTACATGAGAATGTTCAGTTATAGTAATAGCGCCACCTACTGGCAACAGGAAGTGACATGTTTAACACGTTGATGCCGTTCTAGCAACATGTTAAAAATGCCATTGAGTTCTAAACATGCTAGAAACATGTTAAAACATGCTAACAATGCTTAGCTAAGTGCTAAAGAATGCTAATTCAATGAAACATGACTTTGTTGTTACTCAAGAAGGCAATGTCCAATTTGCACCAAACTTCACACGTTTGATAAGAGTTCTGTCCTGAACACACATCCATGCTCATATTCAGTTATAGTCATAACGCCACCTACTGGCAACAGAAACTGACATGGTTAACACAGTAATGCAGTAGTAACCACATAATTATTGTGTACTAAGCATGCTAGAAACAGACTAAACATGCTAGCAACACTTAGCTGAGTCATGAAGCATGCTATTATCACCATTATACAAAACATTTTGTAACTGACTTTGACATACTCTTACTATATATACCTCCTTAAATGTACATTTCCCAACCATGCTCTGTCTTCCTAAAGCCACCGAGTGATTTGAGTGTTGATGGCACGGGTGCGAGGGCCCTTTCATCGCTGCTTGCAGCTTTAATTAAGATAATAATTTAATCCTTTCAGTTCAGTGGGTAAACAATTCCAGGCTTTAGTGCCTTGTACAGAGAAAGCTGATTGTCCAAATGAAGTTTTACATTTCGGGATCTGACAGTTCCGGTTCTGAGCTCCTCTAGTCCTTGAACCCACAGCGCTAAGAGAAACTATGCATTCACTCAAGACCTGTGGGGCTTGCTGATTTAAACATTTATGCATCAGCTTCAACAGAGAAAATTTTATGAAATTTGCAAAAGATAAAATATTTAAATTCTTCAGACTAACACAATGATGTGACCTAATGGGTTTCCTATCTAAGACTTTAACCGCTCTGTTATAAATCATTTGAAGTGGCTTAACTGTAGATACAGTAGCTTGTGACCATGAGCAGATGCAGTAACTCATATGCGAGAAGATCATGGCGTGCATGAAAGTGTGAGCAGCATGGAACGGTAGGTAATCCCTGATCAATCTGAATGTATAAAGATTTGCTTTGACTACTCGACAGATTTTTTTTATGTGACTGTCAAATTGAAGTTGAGAGTCTAGTACAAGGCCCAGGTATTTGACCTCTGATACCTGTTGGATCTTATGCCCCATTATTCGTAAATTTAGTTCTTCTGATATGGACTTGAATCTTGAGGCAAAGCAAACAGACAAAGTCTTTTTAAAATTCAATGTTAGACCTGCATTTTGAAACCACACCGCCACAGTTTGCAGGTGTTTTGCCAGTTCATCAGAAACTGCATGCACATTTTTCCCACGCACATAAACCACTGCATCGTCTGCGTACATCTGAAATCCTGCTGTAGGACATGAGTCTGGCAGATCATTAATATACAGTGTAAAGAGCAAGGGCCCAAGAATGGACCCTTGCGGTACTCCTGTATTAATTTTTAAGAATGTAGACATTTCATTATTGACCACCACACACTGATCTCTCTGTTCAAGATATGATTTAAACCACTGTAAAGTTGATGATGTAAAGTTAAAGTTGGACAGTTTATTAATAAGGATGTCGTGATTTAGTGTATCAAACGCCTTTTTGAGATCCAAAAAGACGGCACCAACAATTTCTCCTCTATCTATTGCAAATTTAAGTTGTTCCATAAAAAAGCAGTTTGCGGTTTCGGTGGAGTATTGAGGACGGAAGCCAAATTGTAATGGGTGTAAAATGTTATTTGATTGTATAAACGCCATAAGCTGACCATACACAATTTTTTCTAACACCTTTGAAAATACAGGTAAGATGCTTACAGGCCGATAATTGCATGCCTGGTCAGGTGTTCCTGACTTAAATAATGGCATAACTTTTGCCTGTTTCCAAGGTGTAGGAAATTGTCCGCTCTGAATAGACAAATTGATCAGGTGTGTCAGCGGCTTTACAAAAGTGTTTTTATTTCGTTTCAAAAAGACAGAATTTATGTGAAAAAGATCCTTACTATAGCTATTGTTAATTAAATGTATTGCTTCAAGCACTTTTGCTTCATTGGTCTGCTGAAGTGAGAATGAAGAATATTGTTTTATTAATTGATGATTAGGGAATTTTAGTTGCTGTTCTACATTAACTTGTTGCACCAGTTCTTCCACTGATGAAACAAAAAACTTATTAAATTCCAGTGCTATTTGTTTACTGTCCCTAATCTGCCTACCTCCAATTCTAAGCTCATGGATGTTCTTTGATTTGCCTGACGGTTTCACAATACCATTTATTTGCTTCCACATTATAAGAGGGCTTCCCTTGGCTTCTGTTATTGTTGTAATGTAATACTCCGCTTTTGCTTTTCTTATATTTTTAGTGACTCGATTTCTAAGACTTTTAAAAATATTTATATCACTACTTAATTTGGTCTTAACAGATTTTTTCAGAGCCAAATATCTTTCCTTCATTAGTTTTTTCAACTCCTCATTAATCCAAGGTAGTGTTCTCTTTTTCAAATGCTTTTGCTTTTTAAGAAATTTAGAAATGATCTGTTCAACCTTGTTCATCACCTCTTTACAGCAGCTATGCACATCATCATTGTCTAAAGTTGAGCTCCAGTCAAGAGCATCTAACTCACTATCGATAGCAGGAAAATCACGCTTTAAAATGGTCAGTATATTTGATTGTGTTTTGTTTATATTTAACAGACGTTTTTTTGATAATTTTCGGGCAACGAGAATCATGTTATGGTCTGACAAACCAGTTAGAAAATTATATGATTTCAAAATCCGATCCTCCTTATTCGAAAAAATTAGGTCTATTTGTGTCCTAGAAGATTTTGAGATCCTTGTGGCACCCTTGGTTATTTGGGTGAAATCAAATTTAGTCATTAAGGTTTTGAGTTTTTTCCTTTTACCAGCATTAGACCAGTCTATATTAAAATCACCTAGTACAATTACTTCGGACTTATGGGCCACCAATTTCATCAATTTACTCAACTCATAAATACATCTTTAAAAGAGGGAGGATTATATAAAACCACAATTTTAAAATGCATACTTAATGATAATGTGATTTCAACACAGATATATTCAATATTTAATTCATGATCAAAAGTGACTTCTGTGCCTGTCATGTAATCTCTTAAATAAAGTGCCACTCCTCCTCCTCTTCCAGTTTTCCTGTCATTTCTATAACATTTATAACCTGGAATATCAATTAAACCAGTTTGAATCCCACTATGAAGCCATGTTTCACTCAGACCTAAAAAGTGTAAATTCGAGTCCATTAACAGTGATTTAACCTCATCATGCTTTGGCAACAGGCTCCTAATGTTCAAATGCGCTCCAAAAATGCCCTTTGGTTTACTTTTGCTGTCCCATAAAATTTTCGAATGGTTCACAGTGGAAAAAAACTGGTACGATTCATGTTTACTCACTACTTTTAAAAATGTATCGGGCCTCTGTCCTTCATTCCGATATGGATAACTATGATTTCCCAAGTCCTTCTGCGCTTGCATCTCCATGGTGTTGGACAATGTTCCACTGTCGAGGCTGAACAACCTCCCCACTGGATCAGGGCACACGCGCAGTAGTAAGTTCTCCTGTGATGAAATTCTCCTCACCTCTTGCGCTGGAAAGCGCACCGCCGGTTCAGCCCCGCTCACCGGCGCCAGTCCCCCTGCACGCTGCTCTCTGGGCCCCGGGGCACAACCTCCCTCTGGCAACAACGCACCCATCCCGGAAAGGAGAACATCCGAAGCGGTGTTTGAGATGCAAAAAGATGGCCTACCCAACCAGGCGGTGTCCCTCACCTGCGTCATCTCCACCTCCATTGTGGACCGAACTGCAATGGTGGCCAATGGACTTGGCGTCCGCGAGATCTCTCCATGCGCCACAGGACCTGGATTGAGGTGAATATCACCGGCTAACAGAATTAGCATACATAGCACTTTAATAGTTTTTGTCCAATCAGCTAACATCTTTTTCTTCCGAGTATATGATATGTCTGGATTAGTGATGCGAACGGTTCTTGCAACCCCATTGTCTAAGATTGCAGAGAAGATGATAAATTGACCGTGTCCATATCCAAACATATTTGTGTTTTGGAGGTACTGGGATCCTTCAACCGACTCTTCTGCTAAAATGTTCGCTTTGATGTATAATTGCATCGTCGAAAGCAACAGCACTCCGCTGCAAAGTCCAAGCAAAAATAAAAACGTTTACCAACTTTGAAAGATGCAGAGAGGAGTGACGTTTTCCTTTGCTTAGAGTAGCTTTCTTGCGTTTTACACTCCATTGTGCTTTAGGTAGGCATGGCTGGCTTTTCTTCAAAATGTTTAGAAGAGTAGGTACCACCAATACTTTATAAAACAATACGAGCAACACGGAGCCCAACAAACCGTAGTGCCAAGCATTTTTTTGAAATGTACCAACACCTTCAGACTGCCAAACCACATCATGTGCTATAACGCAGGCGGCCATCTTCAATTGGCGGCAATTCAATACAAAATGACTAATTTAAGGTTCATTTAGATATTGTCACCCTGGAATACCATAGCATGCGTTTTTCCTACTATGGTCAATTGCATAGGGATTTTGTGTTGAACATAACTCTGGATCACAGTGTCATAGAGACAAGGGGGCGGGCTCATTCTACTCAGACGACCAATCAGTCTCTCAGGATCATTGTGAAGCTATCAAGCTACGCCCTAGCAACCATTTAGAGCACCATAGCAACACAATATATGATATTTGTGAATCATTTCTGGCAAAAAGGCTTTGGCAATAGATGCCTGTTGACAGCGCTGTCTGTCAATTATGTAACATATAAGAATAAAGTGACTAGGCTAATTTCTAAACATACTATTGTGACATAGGCCACTTAAAAACGGAATAAAACTTCTCTTTAATAACAGTGCAAACTCAAAACTGAAATCAGTGTTAGCTAAATTAAACAAATAGCAGGCAGGCCTAAGTCAAACAATGATGAGGCATGCCCATCTCCTCACTTCTCAAGATTATCCCCTGTGAGTATGTAGGCCTAGGTGGTCTGGATTTGGCACAACTTAACCCAGGCCCTTTGGCACAAATCACCCCGGACCCAAAAGTTTGAAAAACTAGCATGATCCAGCAGTTAAGAGCTAACATCATGCTAACTGTATAGACTCATTGTGTAGACTACTAAAGCACTAAAACATGTGTGAAATATTTTCAAACTTACAATACTCAATACAACACTACAATCAAAAAACCTTAATCATAGAAATGTTACTTTGAAAGGGAAAAAACTGTTTTTTGCACTAAAATATGCTTAACTCTCATGCCATGTGTCTCCCTTCTTTGGAGGACGAGTAAAAGTGATTGCTTTTCAAAATGATGTGGTCATATGACCAATTTATTCTACGGTTTTCCAGAAACAAGGGTGGGACTACTTCCCCCCTGGCACAAATCACCCCACTCGCCCCTAACGTCATTCGAAAAACGGGAAATCCCTCTGCGTTGCAATAAGTTGCATCTTGTTTCGGACTTTGACACACTGGCATTCTGACACAGTGAACTTCATTGCCAATCTTATCGTTATTTCAGCTGTGCCACATCCAACAATTTTAGCAATCATCATTCTCAGTATGATTAAAAATGCTAAACAGTTAAAGAAAAAAATAACAGAAGGAAAACATAAAATACTTAAAACATATTTTAAAGGCTTGAAACATATTTTAAATACAGGTTTTTTTATCAAGTTCAAGACTAAGTTTGAGGATGATTCTCACAAAACTGTACTCACAAAACAAACTTTTTCTTTTCATAATTCACCATTTATGTATTGTGCAGTGCAACACCACAACTGTGAAGGAAAAAAACATGAATGCTACTAAATGTATTTGTTTAGAGTTTTTTTATTGTTTTATTGTAGGCTGTAAATAACTAAAAGTAAAGCTGCAATACCAAACAGGACCACATGACCAGACGATTTAACCTTACTACATACAGATCCGTTCAGAATATCCAACACACACACACACACAAATAATAATTAAATGTAGTGATCTGAAGTTGGCTCAACATGTCAGAGCGAGTGTTGATGTCCATATGTACATACACACCCTCACAATCTCCTACTGTATATAAAACACTCACCAGACATGCGAACATACTGACATGTGCATAAAGCTATCAGTGTGCCAAGACCACATGCAGGCCTATACGGCTAATTTCATATTAATAATAACAGACTCACTCATGCCTAATGTAATCATCTTTACACTGATTAGCTGTCATCCATCAGATCTTTACTGGTGAGAGACTGGTTTGTTCAGCGCCTGCAGCTCTTGATATTGGCTCTGATGATGCAGTTCATGTGCCTGATTTGAATCAACAGGAACAAATTAATAACAAGAAGATTATAATTTTACAGACCAGATACATATGTTTACATTTTAATACATTTCTTATTTTGGTTTAATATAGGTAAAAAAAAAAAATAATAATAATAATAAAATAATAACTAAAAGCACACACACACACACACACACACACACACACACACACACACACACACACACAAACAAACAACCACAAAAACAACCAAAAGCAAATATCAAATACAATTCACACTTGACTTACTGCATGTCAAAACATACACAGTTTGTTTAGCTATATTTTACCATTTTGATTGTGCTAACATTAATCATTGTAGAACAATGTCATTCAATTAAATAAAAGGTCATTATAAAGGCTGATGTTCTCAGTCAGCTCTCTCAGCCATGTATATTCATTAATTTTGTCAGGGTAACATCCATGATGGTCTTTAACTGGATAATTTTTTTTTCCTCAATTCACTGAACTCGTGGGTAGATAGATATGACCTGAGCAACAATTCCTGTAATTTCTCCAGTCAAATCCACAGTTTTAGAAATCATCGCAGCCAACATCATATATCCGTATGAAACGTGATAATTCGTTGGCGGAGGGAAAATATTTACCTAAATAACTGACCTCATGATTTGGGTTCTTAATGTTTCTCAGTATTTCCTTAATTTGCTGATCAATGTCTTTCATCTCACCAGTCATATGTAAGAGTTTATTCTGAAATTCCTTCAGTTCAGCTTTAAAGTCTTCTCTAAATTTTTTCTGCATGCTTGATTTCTTTGATTTCCAGACTGCACGCCCAGCTGCACCACCTACGCCCACTGCTGCTCCTGCTGCGCCGAGAGCGACAGAAGCCCCCAGAGTAAACGGAGCAAAAAGCGAGTCCCAAACCCATCATGACACTTCCAGCTATATGTGAGTTTTTCCCATGCATAGAGCCTGTCTCTGCTAGTTTGTAATTTTCTTCAAATGTTGTCAGGATATCACACAGTCTGTCCATGCTCTGCTGGATTTGAGGATAATCATCCTTAAAGAGTTCAATCAATTCCTTCTCGAGACATTTAAAAGAATATCTAGAGAAAGGGAATATTTTAAATATTAAAAGATAATAAAATAATATTTTATTAGAATTTACAGTATTTTTATACAGTATTATTAACTAGATTTGTTTATTAATGGTAGCTGACATGAAACCAAGACTCTTTAAATGTTAATAATTTATGCTACATAAATGTGTACTCAACTTCAAATCTTATTTTATTAATACTGCTTCATAATACAATAATACATTTTTAAAAACACTCAATTATTCTCTGAATCAATACGCCATTGTGGGAGGATCACCCATGCTGTTGCTGTTGCGTCGGCGGGGGTCAGTGGGTGATGCCATTGTTGCTACAATTAATAAAACATTTTTGTTATAGATCAGATTTTCCCATATTATTATAGATATCAACAAAACAGAATTCCGAGGGTTTACTCAAACAACAATATTTGTCTCCTTTCTTATTTCACTTTTCCTTCCCAAAATTGTTTATGCCTACTTGAAAACATTTTTGTGTGTGTGTGTGTGCGTGCGTGTGTGTGTTTTACAGTTAAAGTCTAATGCAATCTGTTCAAAGTAAATTAAAATGTAACATTTTGTCAGATCTTTTATTCAGTTATTGATAAAATTAAAGTGTATCAAGGAAGTAAATCAGTCACATAATAAAGACACTGGTATTGTTGCTGCTTTTGTCGGTCAACTTAATTTTTTGCATTTGAAATATATACTTTCCTATGCATTTCATGTAAATGACTCAACCTCAACATGTGTGACATGTAAGCAATGAAATCAAGAATACTCACATTTAGGGGTCGACCGATTAATCACAGATTTTTTGCATTTTTTAACATAATCGGCATCGGCCAATATCCAGTCCCATACACAAAAGAAATATATTTTCAGGATATGTTTTGGAATATATGCAAATATTTGAAATTGGCCCAATAAATATATTTCATACTTATATTTCATATATGTTTGTTATATTTCAGAATATATTTCAATGTATTTTTTTCTGTATGGGTCCCCAAAAGTGTCAAAAATATATGTGGCATATATTCCAAATACATTGAAATATATTCTGAAATATAACAAAAATATATGAAATATAAGTATGAAATATATTTATTGGGCCAATTTCAAATATTTGCATATATTCCAAAATATATCATGAAAATATATTTCAAATATAATTCTTTTGTGTATGGGGTATATCAAGCCGATTATTAGGCGGGCGCATCTGTGGGCAGCCTGTTCGACAAACGCTGCGCCTAGAGTCATTCTCCAGCAGAGTGAGCAGACCTCATCCAGTGCCTAAGGAAGTAGCCAAGTTCCTTGGAGAAAACTCCTTTATATTTAATTAAAACCTTTTGATATGTTATTCCAAGAAAAAATATGAATAGGCTACTTTGGATATTGATAGCATAGTTGAGGTTGCATTAGCACAGCAGAAAGGTTGCTATCATGTCACAATAAAGTAAGCAAGAATTTTGCAATTACAGACAGAGAATCTGAGACTTTTATTTGTTCTGTTTTGTGTGTCTTATATTTGAGAGGGTTGTCACTCAATGCAGAGAAATAAGTAATAAAAAAGTGACCAACGCAATATAGGTTAGTGAAGGACTGGCTTTGCTTTGCTAGCGTCGTCGTCGCTAGGGTTGGGTAGCTACAGACAGACCCGGTGCTAATACGGCACTGGTGCCTTAACGACCGTTATCTACCGGACCTAATATCAATGCGGATTTCTGTGCTTCATTTCGGTGCTACTGTGATTCTCTTGGATGCTCTGAAAACGGACGTTAGATATGTGACACTAGTCAGCAGTTAACTTTAGCATACCGTTAGCTAGTAGCTGGATGAAACACGGTTAAAATGCTGCCCAAACTGTGTAATGTGTGACTGTATTTCACTGTAGACTAGGGGTGGAACGGTACATGTATTCGTATTGAACCGAAACGGTACGGGCGTCACGGTTCGGTGTATAAATTTACACGGAGAATACATGCTATAAAAATAAATAAAACTCACATGCAAAATAATTCATGTAATGCGGAACTACTGTTAGATGGGGTTCTTTGGGGACACGGACACCTAATCTGTCAAAAAATCGCGTGTGTTTAAAGTCGCAAAGTGTTTACTTATATTTGTGTGTGTGTGTGTGAGGCGCAGATGCGATCGAACCGTGGAAAAATAAAAACATACTCCGTCATTTTGTTTATAGCCTACAAGACATCATTCAAACTGCAAAGTGTTTAAGTTACTGTTAATTAAAATTTTAAGGAAAACAAATATATTAATCTGAAATGTAGCAAATTAAGTTTCAATTCATTCAGGTACAATTACCAAACATATCTCAAGGTCTTTTTGTCTTTTGTACAAGTGCAGATTGGTCAAGTGTTCAATACATTTTTTTGTTGAGAAATCTTGTCTATCTTAAGTAATTATTTGTGTTACATTTTATCTTTCAAATAAAGGTTAAAACAAGCACATAATCGGCCAAATATCGGCCAAAATAAATCGTCAGCATTAATCGGCCATCGGCTGACCCTGATTTCAAAAGATCGGCATCGGCCTGAAAAAAAAAACATATCGGTCGACCTCTACTCACATTTCTATTCATTGCAGATACTGTACATTTGCAATTCACTTGATTGATAGTACTTGCTTTCTGAAGAATTAATTTGGACAACACTAATTTCATAAAGATCTTCCCAGCAGGATTCGTTGATCAGAAGTGAAACTGTTCGATACCAAAGTCTTTATAACCATTATAAAAGTTTGCACACAGACGCTAAGTGAAGTTCAAAGTCCCACACTGATACAAAGATCATTTTGTCCTCCCACTCCAATGAATTCTTATTTATGAGAAAATTTATGTGTAAGGACTCCTTTTCCTGCTAAAAACAAACTCACCCTGCAATAAAGCAATAAAACGCACCCTGGACAAAAGATAGCAAAGAAAGAGCATAGGACATTGTCTTGTCCAAAATAATCTTCTTCCTTATCTCTGCATCTCCCTCTCCCTCCTCCCTCCTCTCTCCCAGAGTCGAGTCACCAAAAGTTCACTGAGATTGTCTATATATCACATATGATGTATCTTGTGAATCTATTATTTTTCCTTTTCATGTTTGGTATCATTTTAAATGTCTCAGTGTGATTGGTAAAATGGTCTTAATTTGATTGCAGTCATTGGTTTAATGAGAAAGATTGAGAACTTAGGAGAATCCTGTTCTACTCATTTTGTGATGTCTCTTCAAGATATCTCCCGAAACCAGGTGCTACCCCCTGGGGTACATGAATTGACCCAAAAATATTGGTACAACCCTTTTGTTCTGGTCTGGGTATTTAAGAGTAGGTGACAGAGCAGTCTGGGGGAAGACTGTAACCAGGAACGACCCCCATACAGTGCTGTTTCAGTGTTTTCTTTTTGGAAAACACTCACACACCACTGCGTGTCTCTGTCAGGAATGCATTGCTTACTTTTAGAGTCATCTTTGAGTAAATGATATCATGTATTTATTATTTCTGAATTGGCTTTTAATCATTTACTTGTGTAATTGGCATGATACATTTTTACCTGATAAATAGAGGTTACATTTTAAGATTATTTCAGTAGATTATGAGGAGGCTGGCGCTACCACAGCTCTGTGTCCAGGATAGGTCAAACTAAAGGCACATATGAATGGAGCAGTAGCACGTCATCTGAAGACCTTTTGATTTCTGTCTATCACTGATTTGGCAAGTTGTACGGAAATGGCTAAATAAACTACACTTTTTTGTATGAGTGAGCAGTAGGCAACCGACTTAAGAGGTATTAGCAAACCCTGCACCCTAGAAAATATTTTCTAATCAGAAACACGATTTAAATTTGATTATCATTTGAAATTGGAGTCAGATTAAGCGTAGAGCTAAAGGAATATTGAAACCAAATTCCAATAAATTAAGTGAACTTCACCGGAGCACTGAAAAGACATACACACATTATTCCTTCGCCCAGACCGTTGGATTCCGTCATTGGGCCAATGGACGGAATCCAACGGCCTGGCGAAGGTTTAATGTGTGTATGTCTTTTCAGCGATCCAGTGAAGTTCACTTAATTTATTGGAATTTGGTTTTAGTATTACTTCAGCTCTACGCTTAATCTGACTCCAATTTCAAATGATAATCAAATTTAGATCGTATTTCTGATTAATAAATAATAATAAATATTGATTATGAATGAATTTAGATATTTGATTATTCTCATTATTCCATACTTTCAATATTCGTTCATTACGGACCTAGTGTCGCTTTGAGACGTCACGTCGCGACTGCGCGCTCACGATCACAAACTAGCCAGTCCTGAAATAGTCAGAGGGTGCAGTGCAAGTATTTTACCCTATGCAGCCGCTCACTGCAGACCCATAGGTGTAATTTTTTATAATATTTGCAGCGTACAACATGCTAAGTCAGGAGATAGTCAGAAATCAGAAGGTCTCCATAATGATGTGCCCCATGCTCCATTCATAGTGCCTTCAGTTTGATCTATCCTGGACAAAGATTTGCGGAAACACCAGACTACACATTAATCTACTAAAATGAATGATTTCTAGAACTTCAGAATAAATCAAGATGTAACATTTCTTTGTCAGGTAAAAATGTATCATGCCAATTACAGACGTAAATGATTAAAACCCAATTCAGAAAATATATGACATAATTTACTCAAAGATGACTCTAAAAGTAAGTAATGTTTTCCTGACAAAGACACAGTAATGTGTCAGGGCTTTCCAACTGGAAACAGCACTGTATGGGGGATGATCCTGGTAAAGAGTCCCAAAGATTGCTCTGTCCCCTCACCTTAAATACCAGACCAGAACAACAGGGGTTATACAAATGTTGTTTAGAGTTGTTTGAGCCAATCCATGTACCCCAGGGGGGTAGCACCTGGTTTCAGGAGATATCGTAAAGAGATATCAGCCAGAGAGGAGATACAGGATTCTCCTGAGTTCTCAATCTTCCTCATTAAACCAATGACTGTAATGAAATTACGACCATTTTACCAATCGCACTGAGACACTTCAAATGACACCAAACATGAAAAGGAAAAACAACATATTCACAAGATACACCATATGTGTTATATAGACATTCTTAATGAACTTTCAGTGCCTTGAGGAGGGAGAGGGGGGATGAGTTGAAGTCAAACAAAGGGACAATGAGATAAGTTTGGGCAGGACATGGTTCTGTGCTCTGTCTTTGCTATCTGCTGTCCACGGTGCATTTTATGGCGTTATTGCAGGGTGCGTTTTGTTTTAGCAGGAAAATCAGTCCTTACATAACACACATGAAACAGAGCTGCAGAAAATACTTACTAGTTATAAGGAACTGAGTAAGAAAATTATGCAGTGCAAACACACACCCACTCCACAGTCTGTACCTCAGTCATCTGTAAAGACTCACCTCACAGAGTAGTAATGTAGCAGGCACCAGAAGTTTAAGTGAAAACTCGACACCATTGACATATGACTAGTTGTTCTCCTTAAGAGAGTTGTCTTACCTTCATCGCAGGGAACTGAAGATTCAGGGGGGGCAAATTGGAGACATTTGTGCTTATTTCTGTTATACTTGTGACATTTTCATGGCTAAAGTCTGATTACACTGTATTCAGTACAAACTCTGCTACAATAATATATCAGCAGGATGTATGTAAAAGTTTGTAGTTTTGCGATAATGACATTTATGCGTGGTTTGTGAAAAAAAAATTGTCACTGAAATAAGGTCATGAATCCCATATTGATTATTTCTTCACAAGACTTTTGAATTGCATCACATAGCCTAGAATATTTGCTCCAAAACTATGTGAAAATCATCCTGACAACTCATTCAGATAAGACAATACATTGATGTAAAATGTGTAAGACATGTTTTGTGTCTGAAAGCTTTATGCGAGGAGGCGTGAACACATCATGAATATTAATGGTTTCACACATTTACAACACAACATAATCCAAAGATACTAAACAAATAACAAAAAAAAACACATTATTTAACACACTGAACTAAAGACAGAGACTTAAGCCTTTGTGTCATTCCTGAAACATAGTACATACCTGTCATTTCCAAGATGTTTGATTTTTCATTTACCATGTTCATGTACAGAGACTCGTGTGAATGTTGAAGTCAGCAGGACTCATCAGTGGGGCATCTGGTCCCTGTAAAAAACAGAAACAACTGTGAACATGCTGATATCAAGATAAACTATAGGACTGCACAATTTTGGGAATACATTTTAGATTTTTCTGGTTAAAATTGCATTATATATATATATATAAATCAAAACAGTTTCTAGTGATCTTGAGTATCTTGATTAGCTGGTTTAGGTTTGGCCCTCAAGACAGGTGCAGGTTTGGATCCTGGGGCCATATTACAGAAAAAATCTTTAGAATCCTATCTTATCTGTTTGGTAATCATGCAATTTAAGTTAGATACTCATTTAGGTCAAAAGCTATCACAGAATGACATTTCTTATGTGCATTATCTTATCTTAACTACCTATCCATAGGTCATACAGAAAAAAGAAATATGAAAAAAATAATCTGTGAGATGTCTACTTTTGTATGTGTTCCCTTACTATCAAAACAAAACATTGTGCTTTTGTAAAATAAAGAAAATAAACAGGGTGTGCTTTCTGCCTCTCCATCTTAGTGAACTTTTTTTTCTTGAGCACGTATCTAAATTAAACAAAACTCAGCAAATACTTGTCACACAAGAATGAGCAATATATCTTTATAAACATTTAAGTGTGTACTTTTAAATTAATCAAAATTAAAACAAATATTCTCTGTTTAAGTAATTTGTATGAAACCAACAAGATGTCCAGTTTCTCAAGCGGGAGCTCATTAGCACTAATGTGACCACACCCATGCATGGAAAAGAGATTCACATGCAAATCTTCCACGTGAAAGAACGCAAAAATGTAAACGCCCACATTACCTCAAAAACAAAGCACCAAAAGGGTATTACAGAAGCATCCAAAAAACAAACAAACAAAAAAAAAAAAAAACTAAAAGCTGCATTTGCTTTAGGACAACCACACTGGTATCTGATAATTTCAAAATTATTTGAAAGCCAACTGTACAAATCACATTACAATAGCCGTCTGAGAATGGTGTAATTTGTTAATGATACAAGATGAAGAACAGAGATCTTTGATGGTGGAAATACTTTGTGAACAGCCAAATGATGTGCTGCACTTTGTAACAAATTAGCTCAAAGGGAAGCTCATAATTACCAATTATGTCCCCAGTATCAGCAGAAGCAGTGTTGTGGCCGGATGAGAAAAGCTAAGAGAGGGAGGTCACTGTGGACTGTCTCTAATAAAGCCTAAGAAAAGTCCCACCTCTCTGGGTTTGCTTTACCAATGAGAAGGGTGGAATTTCTGGCGGGAGTTTCCTCTGTGTGGAAGATTTTGAGCCTTTGTCCTAAGCGTGCTCACTTGAACTTGTGGATTGGTGTCTGATGACGAAACTAAGAAAGATTCTTGTAACACTAATATGTTGCACAGCTATCGGCATATCATGTACACAATCAATTTGATCTTCAAAATACCCATATATAGAGACCAAACATGGGTTACGTGAGGTTCCGTTAACTGTTTGTTCTATAATAAAATATATAGTATCAATCAAAAGATAATAGTATTAAAAGACACAACACAAGACAGTAAATCATTCACAAAATGTTCTGGAATGCATGTTAATTTCATGTTAATCAGTTCATTGATAAATGATCGCAGGAGAGTCTGTTCTAATATCTGTAGGTTTTGTAGCAGGGGCCTTGTTCAAATTGCTTACAGTCATAAAACCAACTTATCTGATTATGGTCATGGTAATTATGACTGTCTTGCCCTGTTTGGGGGATGGGACCACAGATCACAGAGTGAAGTTTAAAGATTTTTCTTTGGTACATATACCAAATAAATGTGTCTGATTTGTCTCAGTCGTTACAACTTTTACGACAAATCATAAATATTTATGGACTCCCACAAAATATAGTGATAGGCTTTGCCTTTTTTGCTAAGCATATCAAAACGTCTCTTTCTGCAGCACTTAATTGAAAGCACACCTATTTTGTTTTCTCAATTTTAATCATTTTAATCTCCATTCTTCACCTGCTTGAGCATCGTTGGTTGTTTGGTAACAGACCAGAGATCTGATTACTGAATTCAATTGTCCACACGGACACGGGTATTTTTATAACCGTGACTTTTTTACGCGGTTCGGCCGTTCGTCCACACGGAAACGCAGTATCAGGTCACTGAAACATTTGAAACACCCTGCCAGGGTGAGGATTTTCAGAAACGCCGGTTGCAGTGTTGTCATGTAGACAGTAAAACCGGGGTTTTTGCCTTGCGACATCAGAGGGTGCGCCGTTATCCGCGGCTTCTGATTGGCCAACGTGGCTTTACGATTAGGGTTATATCGCCGCCTGCTGGTGTGGCATGCTCTTGACAGCGCTTGATAGTTTGTTTTTGAGTTTTCATGTAGACGTAAACCGAGCATGTGTGGACGGGATTTTTTTTTTAAACACAGGAGGAAAAATTCCGGTTATAAAAATACCCGTGTCTGTGTGGACTAGGCCTAAGATTTCCAAACTACAGATTAGACGAGATTTTGTAAAATAGAATAAGAATCCTAAATAAAGTTAATTTGCTTCTGTACTATGAATTTGTGAAGAATCCTAATTTAACTTGTCAGATCTTAACTTAAGACTTAAGACAGAAAGTTTCTGTAAAATGCCCCCTGGACTAAAGTTAGAGTTAGAGTTAGAGATTCATAGTTTGGCGAGGCTGACCTCTGTTGATAGTTAGAAAAACTATTCTACTTTATTCTACTTTTACATAGTTTTGCATTCATATTTGCATTCAGACCCAACCTTTTATCAGAATGTTTATATTACAAGCTGCATTCCACATGGTTTTAATGCCACTCTACTTTGTGAGGTGGAGCTGATTACAATGGAAATCATTGATCAATCACTCAGGGTGTGTTTTAAAGACTTTCAGAGCTGTATTTAAGCAGCAGACTGACCAAACACATCACACTTTTCCAGCTTTGACCAGGCGAGCTGCTCTTGAGAAGAATTTCAGACTGCAGTCATTCATGTAAGTATACTTTCACTCAAGGGCACTTGACTTAAGATGTAGCTAGCTAACAGTTTCTAATACTTTGCATGAGATTATCCAACCCAATTTTCGTCCACAGCGTATCTATAGCACTAGTTCATGTTTTCAATATTTACCCATTGACTTTAATTGGTTGTCTAGCAACCGCATTCCAACAGGTTATTTTAAATGAAAAGTCAAAATATGTTTAAGTTAGGTTTAAAATGTTATGGGTAGGTTTAGGTAAAGGTTTGGGGTTATATTTATGAAAATAATGATCAATCTGGATCTGGGCATTTCCCCTGATGAGGCAAGAGAGGCGGTGCCACCTCAAACAACTGGATGAGGACAAATCCATATTATAAAAAATAAATCAAAGCAAATATTACCGAATGTGACATTACAAAGTGTATAAATAACTAGTTTTAAGCTTCACCAGTGCGCGGACGCTAGCCTGGGTTTCCCCATACTGTCTTGTTCGCAGCGCGATTTTATTCACGCTGCTAGGCAGTCTGGACACCATGGACAAATTTTCCCCTGAAAAAGGGAACCAATCACAGAACGGGGAGGGAGCAGCAAGACGATGACAACACCGAAGCAGTTTGTTTATATCAGACTCGACGTTACCTTCTACCCTCATGTTTATCTTGCACAAAAGGTAATATTCGCTAAATGCCATCGTGTACAAATAAATCTTTGACCCATCGTCTTTTTCCTCGTCGAATTTCTCTCACTCTACATACGTCATCTGGTATAATTTAAGCGATTGGCTATGAGCTACGTACAGGTGCATTTGATAGACATTCATAGCGCCCAATAAACGGCTCTGGGCATTCGTAAACCACGCCTCAAATACGAGAAAATGCGCACGTAGTTCCCAGACCAAGTTTTAAATGAGACTTGGTCTGACGTTAGCCAGGCTACACGGACGCACTGAAGCGTTTTTTTTTTTTTTTTAAATAGTTCAGGAGTTACTATCAGATTTAATGTTATTACCATGACAAACTATATATCATTAAAAAAATATAAGACTCAAGTTTCAGTATTTGACCACTATTGTATTCTGAGAAACTTTTTTTTTTTTTTTTTTTTTTTTTTTTTTTTTTTTTTTATTATGCTTGCAAACAATAGAGATGACAAACATGGTATACAATTTTGTATCAGAATTACAAAAATGTCAATACAAAATATAGTAATAATGTACAATGTCATCTGAACATACAAATTATCATAACATAACTAAGACAAATAAAAATAACGAGAAATGAAGAAGGAAAAAAAAAAGAAAAAAGAATCATGAGGGTAAGACATCTTATACATCATTTAGTGTATACAAATTAAAATCATTACAATTTGAAATAGTTTTAATAGCTTTCTTATTTTCTGAGGATGAAATAGTGTTAAGGTACATTTTAAATTCTTTCAAAAAAACAATAAAAATTGGTTTGTTATTGGTGAATTTACACTTATGAATGTAAAATTTGCCAATAAAATAAAATAAATTAATAACAAAGCAGGCTTTTTTTTTATTGGGGTCAGACTCAAAATATCCAAAAATAATGTCTTTAAAGGTTACTGATATATCTTGCTGGATATTATCTTTAATAAATATTTCAATTTTTTTCCATAGTTGTTCAGTATAGAAACAAGACCAAAATAAATGATAAACAGTTTCTGTGTGAACTTGGCAAAATGAGCATTTTGTGTCAATATTACTTTTATATTTAATCATAAAATATTTAACAGGGTAGAATTTATTTATTATTTTAAAGGACACTTCTTTTACTTTATTAGTTAGAAAATATTTCTGTTGTAAGGACCAAATCTTTTTCCAATTTAAGTTTTTAAATAAATTACTCCAATAAGAGATTGCAGGAGAAACAGAAATTATATTTTCAAGAAAAAGGGATCTAACTTTATTATTTCTTTCTTTTTTTCCTGAAAAACATATTTTACCTATTGGAGTTTCGGTTGGCTCAGGAAAAGTAGTAATTATAGAAGGAGAGTGAATGTAGTTTTTAAAGAGGACACAGATTCCTGCTGGTATTGCTCCCATGACTATGGCAAACTCTTTGGGGGTAACTGGCATATTGTATTCAGAAAGAAATTCACTGTAAGTCATTAAAAAACCTTGGTTGTTAAATAGTTGACATACTAAAAGAAAACCGTTATTAAACCATTTATCAAAAAATAAAGATCTATTTTTGTATAAAATATTTTGATTATTCCAAATAAAGAATTTATGGGGGGTGAAATTGTGTTTATATATTAAAGCCCATGCCAAAAGTACCTGTTGGTGGAAATTTGAAAGTTTGATGGGAATTTTAGATATATTGTAATTGCACATTAATACAAATTTTATACCTCCAATTTTTGAAAATGCTTGTTGTGGGAAGATATTCCAGATGGAGTCTTGATTTTTCAAAAACCGATGAAGCCAGTTTATTTTAAAAGTATAATTTAAAGAACTAAAATCAATCAAATTTAAACCACCTTTGTTATAGTTGTTTAGAATAACCGATTTCTTCATATAGTGGTTCTTATTTTTCCAGACAAAATCTGTCAGATCTCTATCAATTAATTTACATGTGGACTTATCAACATAGAGAGATTGGGCCGCATAAGAGAGACGTGAAAGTCCCTCGGCCTTAGTGAGCAAAACTCTTCCTTTAATAGATAGATCCCTTTGAAGCCAACAATTAAGTTTTTTCTTTGTTTTAGCAATAATCGGATTAAAGTTTGTTGCACATCTACTTTTATCTTTAGTTATTTCTATGCCAAGATATTTTACAGTACTTTTAACAGCTATGCCACATATTGAAGAAACATTACAATTTTTAATGGGCAATAATTCACATTTATCATTATTCAGACTTAGACCAGAAGCTCTAGAGAATGACTGAAGGATATTTAAGGCTATGGGGATTTGAGAGGAGTCTTCTAAAAACAACGCTGTGTCATCAGCTAATTGACTTATAATTAACTTTTTGGTTCCTACAATGATGCCTTTTAGGTTGCTCCTTGTAATATGCAAGTTAAGAAATTGCACTGCAATTAAAAATAAATAAGGGGACACTGGACAACCCTGTCGAACACCACGATTAAGGAAAAATCTGGGAGAGGTACCGTTTTTTAGTTTAATTGAACTATTTCCATTTACATATAACATTTTAACCATCTTACAGAAAAAATCACCAAATCCTATTTTTTTAAGAGCTTGAAATAAAAAGCTGTGTTCTAAAGTATCAAAAGCTTTGTAATAATCTAAGAAAAAAATTAAGCTGTCATTATTAATTATATCAGAATAATCTAAAATATCTAATATTAATCTTATATTGTTAGATATGTGTCTATCTTGCATAAAGCCAGACTGTGCTTCATCAATAATAGAATGTAATACTCCTTTTAATCTTTTGGCTAATACTAAAGCAATTATTTTATAATCATTGTTTAGTAACGTTATAGGACGCCAATTATCTATTAAATTAATATTTTTATTTAGTTTGGGAATTAAAGTGATCAGCCCTTGGCATAATGTAGGAGGGAGAGACAATTTATTTATGCTTTCCTTAAAGACATTTAACAAGAAAGGAGCTATGTTTTCACTGAATATGTGATAGAATTCTGACGTTAGTCCATCTGTACCAGGGGATTTGTTTATTTTTAAAGATTTAATTGCTTCCTCAATTTCTTTTAAAGTAATGGGAGAATCGCAGAAGGCTTGATCATCATTACCTAATTGATTAATGGAAAGTAACGAATCAAAAAAATTATGAGCATGTTGCTCGCTAAATTTAGATGTGTATAAATCATGATCAATCATTAGCTTTTCAATCTGATTTTTTTCCATTTGTTGTCTTTCCAATCTAAAGAAATAAGAAGAGTTTTGCTCACCTTCCTCAATCCATCTTTTTCGTGATCTAATAAATGCTCCCTCAGCTTTTTGTTTATAAACCTCATCCAACGCATTTTGATGATGAGCAAGCTCAACCTTTTCAACATCAGATAGAACCATTTTAGATAGAAGATTTGAAATTTTACATATTATAATACTCTCATCATTGTTTTTCTTTTTAGCCAATTTGCTACCAAAAGAACGTATATATTTACCAATTTCATATTTAACTAATTCCCAATTACTGCAAAAATTGTTTTCCTTATTTGCTTTTTCCCAATAAGTAGTGATTATACATTTAATTTTGTCTTTTACCTCTTTATATTTAAGCAATGAATTGTTCAGTTTCCAAAAGGAGGTAAATCTTTGCAAGTTAGCAGAATCTGAAAGAGAAATGAATATGGATATGCATTTGTGATCAGAGAGAGGCGATGGAGTAATATCAGAGGATACATTATTTAGATCTTTAGAGACAAGCCACATATCGATACGAGACTGGTTTGAAAGAGAATTGTTACTCCATGTAAATTGTTTTTGAGAAGGATGAGTTTCTCTCCAACTGTCGAGTAAAGAAAATCTCTGCATAAACCTCTTTAAATACAGACTTGAGTTATCAGGCGACTTTGGAGGCCATCTATCTAAGATGTTATCCAGAGCCACATTAAAATCTCCTCCAAAAACTAAAAAAGAATTTGGGTATTTAGTTAGTAATTTCAACACATGTTCTTCTACTTGATCAATAAGTTTTTCATTGTCTTTTTGTTGATTAAAACCATAAATATTAACAATAATACCCGTTAAATTCGAAATATTCAGTACGAGACAGATATATCGACCACCTGGATCACAGTTAGAGCATACAATCTTCCCATTAAAGCGGTTTTTGAGAATACAAACACCAGCTGAGTTACTTGTACCATGAGCCATCCACAAATCGGATCCCCATTGAGATCTCCAAAAAACATAATCCTCTTTGGTTGAATGGCTTTCTTGCAAAAAACAAAAGTCAGATTTAAATTGTTTAAGAAACAGAAAAATTGCTTTCCTTTTTGTAATGTTTCTTAACCCTCTAGTATTAAAAGAAGTGATAGAAAGAGACATAAAGTGAGAAAAAAACCTATAAGCTATATAGTCCTACTATAGAGGTAGATTTAACCGGTTTCTGAAAATGTGTTAAATATAAACACAAAACGATGAGAACAGCAAACTCTATACTAATACAAATTATATAGTGCAAGTCAGAGTTTAGATTTTTATATTCACAACACATGAATAATCTCTTTTCTTGTAGTAAAAATATAAATTCTACAGTGCAAATGCAGAGTCTATAATAACATAACTAACAAGAGCTAACTTCCTTGATTTTTTTTTTTTTTTTTCACAAGGAGCGAGATTGAACAGAACAAACTCCTGAGATTAGGATGCCTGCCAAAAGAAACTTACAAAAATATAAAATATATATATCATTAACATTGCAATCACATAACTGTATAAATTATAACTTAGGGTGGCATTAGTATATTCGTTCAAAATATCAACTAGCCTAAATTATATTTTTCTTTCTCCTGTTTTCGTAATAATAAAAAAAAAAAAATTATATATATATATATATATATATATATATATATATATATATATATATATATATATATATATATATATATATAAAAAAAATTTAAAAAAATAAAAATTAAAAAATTTAAGGCAGGCAACACTCTCGAGGTTGAACAGACTCTCTTTAGCCCATTGTTTCAGTGCAAGTTATAATCAGGCTTCATGTAACGTTAGATCCATATCAGCTACATAAAGTTTCAGGCTGGAGGGAATATTTCGACTCCATCTACAAATGCCCTACCTCCAATAAAGTAAGCACGCTTGTTGTTTTGTCTTGCTTTTTCTACTACCGGCCACAGTTTGTTCCTCCTTTCTTTATCAGCAGGAGACAGATCCTCTGATATCTTCAGTCCATTTTCCCTGAGAAACGTAGACTCCTTTGCTGCACGCCACACAGCGTCGCGATAGAAACGGGAGGCAAATTGAAAAATAATACCTCTTGGTTTATTCGGTTGCTTGCGACCAAGCCGGTGTACAGTATCTATGGCGTTCGGAAGTTTATCTTTGTCCTCTGGCAGGAGTTGCTGACACAACTGGATGACCTGTTGTCGAACATCTTCTTTCTCCTTCTCTGGGACTCCGTAGATTCTTAAATTCCACCGTCGCGAATAACTCTCCAGATGCGCTAGTCTTCTCTCATGTTCAATGGAAATCTGATCCATTTTGCCGACCTTGGACTCCACCGCGCCGTACTTAAGTTTCAGACTGTTAACTTCCTCACTCATGAATTCGATGGCTTCCTTGACACCCGTGATTTGCTTGGTGTTTTCGTTTATTACCTCCTTCATGTTAGTAATCGCGCGTGTATTTTCTCCTATCATTTTTTCCAGGGAATCAGACCGAGTGTTTATTAATTGCGAGAGGGCACCAAGTTGTGAGAGAACGTTAGCCATGTCAGAACGCTCAGTCTTCCGTTGTTTGGCGGCAGGAGATTTGCTCGGCGTATTTAAAAGAGCAGGAAATTCCTCCTCGCACAACATGAATTCGTCAGAAATTGAATCCAGGTCTGTCCTGACATAATCATGTAGGTTCATTGAACCGGGAACTCTGGAAACCTGCAGCGTTTCACTTTCGGCAACGTTAGCAGGATTAGCAATCGCCTGCGAAGCGCTCTTGTTTTTTCTTTTTTCGGTCTTGCCCATTGTGTCACTCTCTAAAAGAGGGATGCTTATCAATTGATAGATGTTAGAAGTTGAAAGAGAGTGATGAAGTGTTTCTCTGACTGCACTAAAAGCCAATTATACGTTTTGAGTTTGCAGAGCACATCAACTTACATGTTGCTAGAGCGCCATCTTGAACCGCCCCCATTCTGAGAAACTTATAGTGACAGTTATTTCTTAATTTGTGTCAGGAGTTATGAAATGAAAACATGAGTCGATACCTTTAATATGAATTATGAGTGTCAGCTAGCCGGGCAAGCCAGACCTACATCAAGATGTTGGGTCCAAGCGTGCCGCACAAGCCCTGAAAAGTGAAGCCAAAACGTCTCGATCGCCCCCCGGTGACTGGTCCTAGTATAGGTCATAAGTCCCGCCTCCCCATGGTATTCAACGGAACGTGAGACCAACTAAACAATTAAATTACACTTCAAATATCTTTTTTCCAAAGGTGGTTTCTTTCATTTGCAGTCGTTTTTATCACGCTGATGTAAGTTCAAGTGTCTGTTTTAAAAATAAGTTGTTTTTGAGTTAGTTACGTGATGCGGTGGTGTAACGTCATGATTGACAGCTGTGATTGACAGGTTCTTGAGCGAAGTAGTCACTGAAGCACCAACTGACATTTTTTTCGGTATCTTCGGAGGACTGAGGAGATTGTATTTACTTTATTGTAACAAGCCTCTTGTCGTACTGCAATAATTTTTTTAAAAAAAGTGCAGAATCCACTCTCCCAGAGTGCATCCTGCGAGAGTGAGGGCGGAGCGTTGATTTCGCGGCTTTACTTCCTGCTCATGACTGCGCAGGTCTGGTCCCGAGATCGCTACTGCGCAGACTCAAGTTCCAATATGTCAAGCCATATCGAGACGCTGGCGGCTTCAGTTTTCATCAATGGAAGAGAGCGTAGGGGCGTCGTCCATCTTTTTTTACAGTCTATGGTTGGGTCTGGCAACTCACCATAGACATGGCTCAATCCGAGGGGCGGGATAAACGGCTGTCTTTCAAATTCCCTCTGCACGCAATAGGACAGCGCTTAACCAACCAGAGCGTTTTCCCAACAGCGGAGCTGTTAGTTGACAGATTCAACTTTTGAATCTGGCCGGCAAAACTACGAACACATCTTCCTTTTTAAAGAATGACTTAAGTGCCGTTCTTTGCTCTTTTCTCAAAGAAAAACTTAACTCCAAGTCCTCCAGAGTCGCAGCCAAAGCCGATTCTAAAGACTGTTCGCTAGCAGCGGCAGCTCTTCTTTGTTTTCAAGTGGCAGGTAACCGTCGCAACTCTGTCGTCATCATGTTAAGCCCGCTCCGCCTACTCTATACACAATGTGATTGGCCTGACCCAATTTAGGTTTTTACAGCTCCGAAAGTCAACGAAGAGTTGCTAGACTACCCTGGCTGCAAAATACATTTTGCTGCCGCTAGGGTGCATGTAGATTTCTAGGCTAAGCGTCAGCCACTCCCATTCAGGAAAAAAACTCCTGTGCTGTCGTCATGACAGCGCTTGACAAAACAACGTCCCTCAGGGCTTTTAGCTCAAAAATGTGCAGGTTTGGTTGTAATAAGTTTGGTTGGGATAAGTACACATTGATGGCCTAAGACACAAAACGAGCAGTTTGTGTGAGAAAAAGAACAGTATTTATATTGTTTTTACCTCTTGTACACAACCACGTCCAAGTGATCTGAGGGCACGCGCATTTCCTGGTGTGTGCATGGCCGCATTAACAATAGGGCTAGGCGGGGCTAAAACCCCGGGGCCCGAGCAAGGAGGGGGCCCGTGATTGGCTTAGGAGAAGATTAACTATTACTAGCCATCTGATTGCCAAAGCCTTACCACGCCCCCCACAAATTAGCCCTGTTATTTAGTGGCACTTTGCCGTATATTCCATGCATTATCATGGAATCATTATCATTAATATTATAGTGACCGTTCGCAAAGACCCGCCTCCTTTAGTTACTGTGTGACAAGCCAGGCCTCTCTCACGAGTCACGCACATCATGTTCTCACTCACACAGTGAAAAATACATTGCGGGGCAAAGACTAACGTTACACTGAGTGACTACGTGCCCGTCGCGCCGACATACAAGGGAGAGCTCAGAGCAGCTTACTGTTGATATTAGAGATGCTCCGATCAGCATTTTTGGGGCCGATCACCGATTACCGATCACCAAAATCATGATCTGCCGATTGCCGATCACAGGATAGCAGAGGAATGGGGGAATGGGAATCTTTTATCTATAATCTAGCAGAGTTTGCACCATTTGTAGAAATGAAACTAACTATGAGGTGGCAAGAATGATTTCTTTCTGGAACAACCAATTATGCAAAACATCTCAAAACCAGTTGGTTGTTTATCAGACAGAAATTCATGAAAGACTTTTTGTAAGTTAAATTCAAGACTGTTTTAAGACGTTTTAAAGACCATAAAGATTGAAATTTAAGACCAACACAACGCATTAATCAGCAAATAACAAATAAAATTAGCATCAATATGCACTTATTATTTACATAAGCATTAAAATAATAACAAAAAATGATGGCTAGATTTTAAAAGAGTGTCTTGCAACATGTTATCTACTAACATGTACAAGTACAAATAAAGTTTTGACAAAAAAGGTTCTATAAAAAGATAAACCTCACATATTTCAACCTTTAAATAATTTTTTTCTAAAAAGAATGAGTCAAAAAAAATACTGACATTTTACAATGCATATTAGCTTATCTTTTATTATTAATAGTAAAATTCGGTCCGATTTTCCCGTGGCGTCTGTCGTTGCTATGCAACCATGCACTGCACTCTCCACAATGACTAAGAAGTTTTAGTAGCTTTTGCGGAATTCTGAAGTTGAGAGATTTTTTATCTCGCTGCGCCTGGAAAAAACGACCACATCGCTTCTATAATGAGCGCTTGCCACACGCCTACATTTTAAATAACAAACTTAAGTGCGCAAAAGACGCGATATGTGAACGGCCCCTTGGCGAGCTACCTCCAGTCAGGCCACGAGCTACTGGCAGCTCGCGAGCGACGTAAGACCCCTGAGAGCTCCGCTTTGTAGGCTACGACTACTTTTTTGCTTACTTTGTAATGACTTTCTGCGGCCAGCGTTTCTGGAAATGAACAAGGGTAAAACCTTTTTTAGACCTGACTTAATGAAATTTAAGATCTCGGATGAAAATCCGTTCAAAGATGCCTAATCATGTTAGTGGTGTTAAAATGCCGTTGGTGGCTTCCACCTCGAGGGATTTCAGCACGACATACATTGCAAATGGCTAATTTTTGTTGGACACTTTGAAAATCTTTCAGACGGGAGAAAGAGAACTCATGTTGCCACTGGCAAGCTCCGGTCTGCTGTTGTGTGCCCGTGCGCCGCGGATGCAGGTGGAAAAAAGTCGGCTTTTTTGATCGGCACTTTTGGGGTTTGCCGATCAAGCTATTTTTAGCCAATATCAGGCGCTCATGATCGGCGGCCGATCAATCGGAGCATCACTAGTTGATATGAAACAAAGTCTCAACTTTCAAATATTGTAATTCAAGTAATTTAAACAATACCGTTTTTCAAGTTCAAATCCACCGACGTTAATCTACTGACTGCTTTGTTGTCGTACAAAATTGCATATTCGGCGTTATGATTGGTCAGGTCGCCTGTCAATCAAACCCCATGGGCAGCAGGGCATGGTGAAATGAAACGTCACGTTTGAATTTGATATACCAATCAAATGCATTTATTCTATATTTAACTTGTGAATGACGACCTGCTGCTACACGTAGGCCTATCAGGTGATGGCTGCCTGCGCCTTATTAGAATATACGCATCAACCAATCAAGTTTCGTCTTCAATAGCTAAAAATGTCATCTTTAAAAAAAATATGTGCGAGTGGGGCTCAAAAAAGTATTTTTTTAAAAGCTAAACAGCAGAGGAAACATTGACTTTGCCTGTGACTAACGCCAGTGGAGAGCGTTCTTTTTCCAAACTGTCTTTGGTCAAAAACCGTCTTCGTTCATCCATGTTACAAGAGAGACTAAACCATCTTACTTTGTTGTCCCTGGAAAATGACATTCTCCCATCCCTTGACTTCAGTGACATTATCAAGGACTTCTCTTTCCGCAAAAGCAGGAAAAAAAGATATTTTTAGGGGGGGCTGCAGTAACTCATAGCCCCGGGGCCCAGTGAGCTCTTAATGCGGCCCTGGAGAGCGTGCCATGTTTGTTGTGATGCAATAACACGGCTTTGACCAGCGGATGTCACTAGCGTGGCACTCCCTTCTGCTCCGCTGCTTTGCGCATGTGTAGAAATGCGAGAGAATAAGTCATTATTACGAGAAAGTTTCTCATTATTATGAGATGTTAAAGGTTGTCTAAGCGATCCCGGGAGACATTTCTTCTTGTTGACATTCGAATTATTGTCAAACAAAACGGAGGCTGGCTAGACCCTCCCTCCTCCTCATCCCGTCTCCTCCCTCCTCCCCTCCCTTCCGGCATAAAGGAAAGTCAAAATAGTCACTACAAAGTTAAGTTTTACTGATACTTCATTCAATGTGTAATGTCGCCAAGTTAGATAAATGCTTTATATATTCATATTGCAGAACAGAATGCAGAAAAAGAGAAACATTATCTTAAAATCGTTTTGCCACCTGAGGTTATAAATAGCTCCCATACAAGGACACAATGATAGCAAGATAACGTTAGCTTCGCGTTTCCCAGTGAGCATAAATAACGGCGGCGTTGTAAACCAATTTAGTCAAAGTTGTCAATAGCCTATAAATGAACATTCAAACCGTGGGTGAAAACAACCCTTAACTTACACAAATTGTCGCCCTATTGTGAATTTGCTTGATCATTTACAATAGAGATTGGTCGCTGCTAGAAACATACATGTTGTATTCACCAAAGTTAACGCTGACTGCATAAATCTAGCTAATTACATCCTTGTGTTGGTTTGGCGAACATGAACGTCAGTTTAGAAAGAAAAGTGGATTTACCTGTTCTGCAAAAACAGAGCAACTGAATGTCGGATAAGTTAGTAGCTAATCCCTTCTGCCGGCGGAGGTCTCGCCACATTTCAAAGGTTTTTCCGATGTAAATTCGGGACTTCGCGCGTTCCTTATCCTTGTCCCTCTTGCAAGTTGTTCTGTTCATTGGAACGTCGTCTCTTTGGTCGTGTGTCGGCCATAATTCAAACTTCCCTCTTCATCTCTCTCCTCCACACACCCACCTCATGTGCACGCGCACTAACCCCGCAAACGCGCAAACCCCACCCTCCAATACTTCTTGTCGGTTATTGGCTGGAGCTCTGTTTGTTATGTTTCGTGGTGCGGGTGAGCACAGCTTGTTTTTGTTGCCGTTTGTGGAGCCTGTGGTGTCTAGAGAGACCGTGTTTTTTTACAGTGTGTTCAGGGGACAGGCAGCTAGCGGATAGTGAGGAGATGTTTGCTGTATGTGACAAAAAATGTTTTGGCCTAAAAAACGCGTGACATCGCTTAGAGCACCTTTAAGTCATTATTATGAGAAAGTTTCTCATTATTATGAGATGTTAATTCATAATTACGAGGAAGTTTCTCATTATTACAAGATGTTAAAGTCCCTGTAAAGTCAGAATTAAGTAGCCTATGTGCTCTGAGTTTGTCACACTACAGAAAAATGTGTTATTAGCCACCTAGTCAAATTTGAATGATAAAAAAGCCACCAAGTAAATAAAATAAGCTATCAAAATCTTGAAAAAATGAGCAGTATTCTCACGCACTGTTGACGGCACCAGTTGTCGGCGGGACGGATCGGCCCCATTCACCAGTAACAGCGTATTATCAGTGAATCCCAAGTTTATAAAACTATCCTGTATAAAATGATCACTAGGTCTACAGGGTGTTGGTGGTGATCCTCAGCTCTCAATCAAGGTGGCTCTTTACAAAATGAAGACAAAATAAAATTTAATCACATAAATACATTTTTCGGAAATTTAAATAAGGACACCGATCTGTTTTGTAAGTGATCACATCCAGGTAATACGCATTTCCGTGACGAAGGCATAGCTAGCTAGCAAACTGTAGGCTGTAGTAACCGTAGAAATCATACCTGTATAATAAAGGCTAGATGTCTCGTCCGTGCTGCTGGCCAATGGAGGTCGACGTCCGCACACGGCGGCCATCTTACCACAGGGTGCTCGCTCACTCGTAACATTGGGTCTCATTCATGAAACATTCGTAAATATACGAGTAAATATGTGAGTGATTTGCGCGTAAAGAGACATTCCCGAAAACTCTTCTCCTGATTCACAAATACTTCGTAAACGTTAGATTTGATAGTGAAATGTGTGTGTGGGTTAATGAATTCCAATCAGTCGTAAATGGGAAGGCGTGCACGCTCATTCGTAATTACCATAAATCCCGCCCATTAAAACCAACTGACAACTATATATGGGCACATATTATGACACGAAACGAAGGATTTCAACATGTCTTCTCAAAAGCGAATGAAGAAGAGAAATTTCTCAGATGCAGAAATTGAAGTTTTATTATCAGAAGTTCATTCAAAAAGCCACATTTTATTTTCAAGCGTACATGTGGCGTATCAGGTCCTAAAAAAAGGATTTTTTAGGTAATACCTAAATGCTTTAGGTAAAAATGCTTGGCAGCATATTACAGATGCAGTTAATGGAGTTTCATCTGTTAATCGAACAGTCCCAGAAGTGAAAAGAAAATGGTTCGACATGAAGCTTGACTGCAACACTTGCGGACACACACAAAAAAAACAAAAAACAGCTTGAATATTAAAAAAAAAAAAAAAAAAAAAAACTTGCGGACTTGTGTTCCGTTTGCAGATGCTATTACTGGCTCTCATAATAAAAGTAAAAAGAAATATAGTAATTTCATACGGTTTATAATATTTTTTTCAAAATGCTGTGTAAATATGTACCCGATTACGGTGAATTAAAAGGCAGCCTTATTAATGAGCAAAACGTTCGGATGTTAAACGCACTATTTACGCGTGGCTGGGAGCAGGTGTAGATTTCTTTCGTACCAACTAACATTTGGAAAATACGAACATTTTAATGAATCCGAAAATTTACGCCAGAACCACTTTACACACGATTTACACAAAAATTCGTTCTGCTCGTGTTTCATGAATGAGACCCATTGTGTTTTAATGGTGCATGTACTTTTAAATAACCATAACTTGCTCAATGTTCTACCGATTTTCAAATGGTTTGGTTTGTTATAAACGTCAGAGATGTAGTTATGACACTGCATACATATGAATAATTAAGAAAATCTGCAATTTCAACATGTTCCAGCGTTCAGAACAAAAATCGGTGTTGCCTACACCGTGTTATCCTCTTTTTCAAATTTTAAAAGAGGATAACATGGTGTAGGAAAAGAGGATAACACGGTGTAGGTTCTCTGTACTGTACTGACAGCACTCCAAATTTACAAAAAAATTAGCTCAATGTTAAAATTGACCGGAGTTCTCCTTTAAAGGCTGGGTAGGTAGGAATTGTATAAAAAACTTTTTCAAAATTTGTTTAAACTTTCTTTATACATCAATACATAATTAAAATGTAAGTACTCTGAAAAAGAAAGTATACAAATTGAGTGACTCTAGACCTTTTAATCTGCAATAAACACAGCTAATTATTTCCATTCGGGACGAATTAAATGATTGGCCGGGTCGACTGTCACTCTCCCTCGCTACCATAGCAACCACCCCTGCATGCGCGCACCCGTTTGACTTGAAGAGGGGAAGAGGCACGGAGAGAGGCACGGATAGCAAGGAAGAATCACAATAATAGATAATGATCTGAGATGTCATCGCTCTGCTGCAGAATTTCAACGGCATCAACATCTATTCCATGTGATAATATTACATCTGGGGCCCTATCTTGCACCCAGCGCAATTGACTTTGTACACCGACGCATGTATCATTCCTATTTTGCACCCGCGCAAAGCGCGCTTTTCCCTCCACAGAAGCACGTCGCTAAACTAGGGAATGAACTTGCGCTCCCTGGGCGGTTCAGCGCAAAAAAGGAGGCGTGTTCCGGCGCAAACGTTCCTTCATGCTATTTTGCAGGTTTAGAAAACAATTGCGCCAATAACCAGGAAAAAATAGTTTAAAGTCAGTGCCGCGTTGCGCATGTTATTCATATACTATTTTAAGGGCGCATGCTTGGCCATAATCAGTGTAGCGTGTGCACAACGTTCTCTTACGAGAGGTCTCTCGTACTGCGTAAGTATCTTACGCTAGGGGACCCAATGCAAAACGTCGTGCATGCTGAGATCTGACACCAAAGACCCAAGGGCGAAAGCCCGGAGTTCATATAGTGCACAATCACTCAGGGAACTCACAGGGAGTCCGGGAAGAGGGAGGGGCAAAAGCCACACACTTCCACATATGGTAGCGTCGCTTAGACGCGAATTTCATCATACAGACAGGGCGGGGTACGGCCTGAACTGATGGGAAAATGTGGGTCTTACACAGTTCGCCCAGGCACATCCTGTGCTACTCGATTATACTGTCGAACATGGAGCTATGCTCAGTAGACACAGCACTCCGAGCTGATAGCATCAGGTCATATAATACTGGTTACTTAGACCGACAGCAGCCTGGCCTGCAGGGCGGGAACCTCTAGGTTATAAAACCTTATAAATGTAGACGGGGAGGCCCAGCCCGCCGCCGTACAAATATCTTGCAAGGCAATCCCACTCGACCAGGCCCACGAAGAGGCCATGCCTCTCGTGGAGTGCGCTCTGACACCTAACGGGCACTGCATGCCCTTGGAGGTGTATGTTAGCGCTATAGCATCAACTATCCATCTGGATAGGCTCTGTTTCAACACGGCTAGTCCCTTAGACCGCCCACTAAACGAAACAAAGAGCTGCTCTGTCTGTCTGAAAACAGACGAGCGAGACACATAAGCCCGTAATGCCCTAACTGGGCAAAGGAGGTCCGCGTCTCCTTCCTCATCAGGGACCGGTAGGGCTGACAGGGAAATGACCTGCGCCCTAAACGGTGTGTTGAGAGATTTTGGAACATAATCGTGCTTGGGTTTGAGTATAACTTTAGAGTCATTCGGCCCAAACTCCATGCACGTCGCGCCCACAGAGAGCGTGTGTAAGTCCCCTATGCGCTTCACTGAAGCGAGAGCCAGCAAAAACACAGTCTTGAAAGACAGATGTATTAGGCTACGTTCACACTGCAGGGCTTAATGCTCAATTCAGATTTTTTGAAAAAATTTGATTTTTTTGCAAGGCCGTTCACATTTCCAATTAAATGCGACCTTTTGTGATCTCCTGTGTGAACGTGAAATGACCCAGAATTGACCCGCATGCGCAGAAGAGTACTCAACGGTCAACGACGTCACTTGTTGTTTGCGGAAGTAGCTAAACCTAACTGTGATTCTCTCACTCTCACACACACACACACACGAGCGCACGCAGCGACCGTTACACAAGAGTCAGAGTTTTTTGTTTTTTTTAAATTAACGGGCTCGTCGAGGTTGACCCGTTCGGCAGATTTACCTCAGCTCGACGAATATGCAGTCCGTTTTCAAACCGACGACTACTTCAATGCAGAATTATGGCGTTTTTCGCGTATCAATGACGCGCGGGTCGGATACATGCGACCTGGCCGTTCAGACTGAAGTCGCATTTCAAAAGATCGGATATGTATCGGATTTGGGACCACATACCCAAGTGGCCTGGGTCGCATTTGAAAAGATCGGATCTGTGTCGTTCAGACTGTCATGAAAAGATCAGATACAGGTCGCATAGGGGCAAAAAAATCGGAATTGGGTCGTTTCAGCCTGCAGTGTGAACGTAGCCTTAGATCAATCGACTGCAAAGGCTCGAATGGTCCACCTTTCATGGCTTCCAGCACCATAGAAAGGTCCCATATGGGGGCTGAGGGCGGTCTGGGAGGATTCAGTCTCCTAGCCCCTCTAAGGAAGCGGATGACTAAATCGTTCCTTCCTAAAGACTGACCAAGCGTTGTTCTTGAGAACGCTGCTATAGCCGCCACATAAACTTTGAGCGTGGAAGGGGTCCTGCCCTTATCCAGCAGCTCTTGTAGGAAGGAAAGCACCTCCGTCACCCCACATTCACTGTGCACCAGCCCGCAAACACTGACCATTTCGAGGAGTAGAGCCGTCTTGTAGACGGAGCTCTAGCCTGCGTGATCGTGTTTAATACTCCCTTAGGGAGTTCAGCACGTACCCGTTGATGGCCCAGACATGAAGGGACCACCATTTCCGGGTGAGGATACCAGATCGAGCCGTGGGCCTGAGAGAGGAGGTCTCTCCTCACTGGCACTGGCCACGGGGCAGTGCTCGTTAGCTGCATCAGAATTGGGAACCAAGGCTGGTTTTCCCAGAGCGGAGCTACGAGCAGTACTGTGCATCCCTCCTCCTCAAGACGTGGTGTCCTCTTATTAGGAAAGGATTTTCCCCTAGCGTAAGATATTTACGCAGTACTCGTTCCCTCTTCTAGAGAGAACCGAGGTTACGTTAGTAACCGAGTACGTTTTGTTCCGTAAGGGAAGACACAGCCGACAAGAGGCAACAACAGCTTTTGTCTTGGTGTGTCTCGGGCTTTAGAGAAAACATGTTAATATCTTCCACCAGAGGAGAACTAAATTAACAAAACTTTGGAGACACAAGTTTGGGAGTGTACAATTATGAAATGAAATTTACTTGCATAATATGCTCTCTAAGTTTCTTTCTTAAACCAAAGTTAAAAAAGCAGAGAAATAAGAATACTAATAGCCTAATAATTCCACTTACTACTGATATAAAAAAAAGAAAAAAATGAAACTGAACTGGATATTGTGTATCAGATGCATGTAAAAGTTGTAAAAGTTGATTTCTGCCTGAAGAGCACGCCAAATGAAAGCATGAACTCGTGTTATAGATACGCTGTAGCACAGGACTACACAACAATAGCCACTTTTCCACCATCGGCCAAACTCAGTGCTTAATTGCTCCATTCCGTGCCAATCCGGCCCAGCCGGTATGGATATGGTTTCATTTTCCATGTGGGACTGATACCAGCACTCTTTGCAATGTAATTCAAATGTGTCAGTCATTGCCTTTATAACTCAAGAGTTACAGACGTATGAGATACAAATTAAGTCAATGCGTTATGGAGGATGATTGGATATTACTATTAGTAACTTGTTTACTATGCTCAAATTGGGCACTTGACCAGTTACAGAGAGCCAGACAACAGACAAGTGAACAATCCTGAGTGGTGATGTCACAACATGCATGCTTAGCCAACGGTGCGGAGACTTCCGAGCCGAGAATGGTTATTAATCTTGCCGTGCCGAACCAAACTCGAGTGGAAATATTAACCATTCCTTACCACTCTTAGATCCATTTGGCCTGACAGTGGAAAAGCGGCTAATGTTTCCCAACACTGTTCCCAGAGGAATGCCAGAACTGCCAGCCCGTTCTCATCCCAAGGCGTCATAATACTGACGCTGTTGACATTTCGTCTGCATCAAACGCACATGGCACCCTTTATCGTCAATATGAGACGCAGATAGATATGGGCCAGAAGGCGCCTCCTAGCGGTCTAACCCTAAACCTACCCCAGACCTAAACCTACCCATATCCAAACAAGGCTCTGTGCGTGTCATATTGACGCTAAAGGGTGCCATGTGCGTTCGATGTAGACGAAATGTCACAAGGGTCAGTATATGACGCCCAAGGATGAGAATGCGTTGGAACTGCACATTTAGCATGTTTGCCGATTCAGACACACCTGATTCAAGTCAGCTTATTAGTAGAGACTCCAAGACCCGAAATGAATGGGTCAATTAAGAAAGAAGTCTAGCGTGTACTGTTGTTGTGTCTACAGAAACTGGGTTGGGAAACACTGCAATAAAGTGTAAAGCTGATGCTAATTCTGATCTGATATTATTTTCAGATCGATTTAATTCCAAGATGTCTGACACAATGAATCTAGAGCTAATTGGTGGACAAGGAGGTAATGCATTCTCATTTACTGGTCAGAACAACGGTGCCAGTTTAGAGAAGATCGGAGTCTGGGTGGGAGAATGGCAGGTGAAGGCTGTCCGGGTCTGGCTTACAGATGGGAGAGTTGAAACTTTTGGAGTAGATTCTGGACCGTATCAAGAGTACAAGTTCACACCTGGTGAGTGTTTCACCTCACTTTCCCTGTGGGGGAATGGAGCGGGAACACGTCTTGGAGCCATCAAATTCAAGACCAGTCTGGAGAGAGAATTCAATGCAAAGATGACAAGCTGGGGTTTAAAAAGAGAATATCCCATGGATGTCGGCTCTGGATATTGTTTGGGAGTTGTAGGAAGATCTGGTTCCGACATTGACTGCATGGGATTCATGTTTCTCAAAGCGGTTGAATCAACAGTTCTCACTGACGTCAACTATCCCACTATCCACCAACTGATACCACAGGTGGCAGTAGAAGAAATCGAATCCCTCAGTTACAGGAACAGCTCATCTGCCACTCAAAAAGAAAAAGTTGAAAGCTCAAAGAAAATAACTAACAAATATTCATGGTCTGTGAGTGCAAGTTTATCTGCAACATTTAGTACGGAAGTGAAGGCTGGGGTTCCAGAGGTTGTAGAAGTTACTACAGGATTCAGTGTCACCATTGGAATTGAAAGCACTTATGGTCAGGAGCACACAGATGAGAGAACCGAAACTCTGACTACCGATGTAGATGTGCCACCAGGGAAGAAGGTGGATGTTTCCATCACTATTGCCAGAGCCACTTTTGACCTGCCTTACACTGGCACAGTGAAGATGACCTGCAAGAACGGCAATGTGTTTGCATATGAAACCAAGGGCAGATACAAAGGCGTCACTTACACTGACATCAAAGTGGATACCAAGGAATCTCCTCTGTAATGTCAAGACAGATTGCACATGTAATGCACAAGTTATTTGATTACTTCTAATTGTGTCAATCATGTATCAGTTGCTTTACATTCAGGCCTCATTGTATTTTTTGGGGTTCAGGGGAAATATATATATTCAACATTTGTTGTTTTCAAATAACCTTATATAATACCAATACACAAATATTCATATAGATTCATACTTTGTGTAATCAATTAAAAATAATCTCCAGATACTGATTCTGTTATAATGTGTTTAAAATGACATTTAATAAAAAAAAATAAAAAATACAATTTATTAAATAAACCCTGTGTTGTAAGCAGTGTTCCCTCTACTTATTTTCTCATTTTCATTATTTTTCTCTATTGGGCGAACATTTCAGCCACATGAGCAACAGTCTTTATACCAGACCTGAAAAGTGACAAAAAGTGGTTGAATTATTTAGTTGTAAGATGTAACTTTAATGCGCTATTTCTATATGATTTGACCCTTAAAGTAACTTAGATATTTAATAATAATATACAGTATCTCTGTTGGTTTATTATGTTGTATTTCATTTGAATGTGCAGAAATGCTTAGGGTTAGGGTTGGGATCTCAGTCAAGAAGTAATTTATCACAACATAGCGACACTTTATAGTTAAAGCTAGGGTAGGTAATCATGTTCAGAAACACTTTTTTTATACTGGGTGAAATGGTCCTTCCATCCTGAGAGTAGTCAATACATTATGAGTTTAGAAAAAGGAATGAAAACAATCAGACCTCTGTAGCAGCTGCAGGACAGTAAAAACTCTGACCAATCACTGCCATTCGGTGCGAATGTAAAGAGCCAATCAGATGCCTTCATGTCTCGTGCCCGCGCCCCACTGCGTGCGCTCATCACATGTCACCGTTCCCAGAAATATTCAGCTCAAAGCACCTGCATATGCAGTCAGCGAAGGCAAACAAGGCAAAAACTACTTCCTCGGACCCTGCCCGCACTCTTGAACGACCTCCTCTGCTTCGCCCTCGACCCCGGAACTGTCCTCGAACCGACGATGCGGTACTTGTCTCCGGACTCGGACGTTAGTCTTCATTAGAGTCAACAATGTTTTCATCATGGAAACTCTTACATGCAAAACACCGTATATGTTATGAATCTTACACGAAATTCACCTTCATCACAGTGCAACTCATGGTAATGGAAAAACGTGTATCAATGCAACCTGTTTTTAGTTTTGCCTTATAAATATAGCTCGTTACCTATAAATATAGCTCGTTACCGAATCAAACTTTACCAGTATCGATATGCTAGCTTGATAGTGAGTACTAAAATAAATCTTATTTGTTTATATTCCCATATAGTTTATAGTGATAAAGTTAGGTATTTTATTACATGTGATTCTGACATGATGTCACTGTATGTACTGCGCTGCTCTCCACTCGTCTCAGGTAATAAATGCGTCTTCCAGCTGAGCCTGAGCGTTTGGCGTCGCGCGTTCATGTGTTTTGGGGGCGTGGCTTTGGAAGGAGCTCAGAAGGGAGGGGGTGGGAGTGAATGGAAATAATGAGCTGTGTTTATTGCAGATTAAAAGGTCTACAGTCACTCGATTTTTATATTCTCTTTTTCAGAGTACTTACATTTTAATTATGTATTGGTATATAAAGACAGTTTAAACAAATTTGAAAAAAAGTTTTTTTTATAAAAATCCTACCTATCCTGCCTTTAAAGGGGTCATATAATGGTACATGCACTTTTACAAGTTGATTGTACTGAAATGTGTGTTGGTAGTGCCTGTACACAACCATCATAAAATGATAAAAATCCATCCAGTGGTTTTTTTTTTAATCTCCTTATATGTTTGAAATCTCTGAAATCAAGCCGTTCGACCGTGTGACGTCACACGGTCGGACGCCCCTCCCACGATTGTGATTGACAGCTGCAGCGTTTCAACACAAGACCCGCCCTCGCTCATGAGCGAGCTGTCAATCATAGTCCTCGCGTCATTGTTGATACCCTCACTGGAGCGCTGTCTATGAGCAGAATGGCGTATGCGATTATTCTTCGGTGTAATAAGGAACACAGCAGTCATTTGGATGTTCCTAAATCCGAGCCGTTGAAGATGCAGTGGCTGAGTTTTGTTTTTGAAGGGATATGCCCAAAGGATTGACGCGGGGATTCCCTCACGGGGATTCCCCACGATCGTCTGCGCTTTCCTGTTTGCGAATCATTTCACACCAGACAGCTTTACAAACGAGAAAAAACGGATCGGTACCAACGTGTTCCTGCTGAACCTCCAGAAGTGAGTGTGATGTTTTATTAACCTTTAAATTAATATTAATATTTATATTAATCTTTGCAAATTTGCAAACCTTGCTGCATGCTTCATGATGAATGCATCTAAGGTTTACACTCCGGGTACATTACGGCATGTTTTCTATGTACGACGTTCTCAATATAATTCATAATCCCACGTTTATAATGAACAACGCGTGGTTATTGTGTTAGAAACGGTGTATGCACAGAACAGAGGGGCGGGGTGAGCAAAGCTCATTATCATTTAAAGACACATGCACTGAAACGGCGTGCTGAAAACAGAGCTGTTTTTGACCAGGTGAAATTAGTGTTTTCTTACAATACTAATGAGAATTTTTAATTAAAGTATATTACAAAATTTTAATTTAGACCCTAAAGAATCATATTAGCTTGTACAAAAATGGCATTATATGACCCCTTTAATGTACTAACTTACATACTTTGTAACATGAAGCGCCTTTTTATATGGATTAAAAGATTGTCCAATCACAGCAAGTTATGCGATAAAGTCACAGCCAATGACAACCCATCTGAATAGAGGCGTCAAGCTTGTTTATTTATGGTATATTATGACAGATCTCTTTCACGGCTGAAGGGATTGATTCCTTACATATTTAATATTTAGAATGTTACATTGATTTTTTCTCTAATTAAATAATAAAAAAATAAAATAAAAAAAATGTCTAATAAATGTCCTACAGCAGTGATAATCTTGCAGAATTCAACAAAAAATGCATTTGCTAAAGTGCTTCTAACTTTTAAAGAGTATGTATAGTATATCAATGATATAAATGTAACCACTTCTTTGGAATTAAAATAAATGTAACAAACCACTGTATTTAAAAGGTTTAATAAAGCTACATGCCAGACATTCTTTAAGTCCATCTAAACGTAAATGTAACAAACACACAGAATATTGTCCAGAGGGTCATTTCTGATCAGCACCAAACAGAATTCAAAAGATTTTCCTGAACATCTTCAATCATTCGGATAAACGCGATGATGATACTGTACATAACTGTGTTATTTCTTTCTGTAAAGAGTGTTGCATAACTAAACGTTAAGTGCAATTATGTGATAAGTTCACTGATATGTGGATATTTCCATTATTAAAAGTATCTCTTTATTAGCAAGCTATATTCATATGAGTTTGTTAAAAAAAAAAAAAAAAAAACAACAACACGGTTTACATACAAACGGGCCAGTTATCAGCAGTGTAATTGATCTGATTATGACAAAATAATCAAACATCTGTTGTCATTTCCACTCTTGCAAACAGAGGAAGGTTATGAGGCGTGGAGAAACATCATGAACAGACAGGGCTCTACAGTGAATTACACCCTGGGCGAGATGAAATGGCATGAACATTTCATTTATGATTATAGTGACCAAAATGATCACGCGGTTATCACAGAATCTTGTTAAAAAAATACTAATACTAGGCTACACAATGAAATCAATTCACCAATTTTTTTGTCGAAAACCAACAAATAACAAATAAAATTAGCATCAATATGCACTTTTTGTTTACATAAACATTAAAATAATAACATTAAAGATGATGGCCAGATTTTTAAGGAGTGTCTTGCTCTTGCAACATTTTATCTGCTAATATGAACAAGTTCAAATCAAGTTTTGACAAAAAACGTTTTATAAAAAGATAAATGTCACGGGGTGAACAGGGCCGGAACCTTTTTGCACGGGGGTTGTTGCTATGGAGGAGCACTTCCGGTGCAACACCGGGCCGGTTCCGGCGACTCACAAACAGGGCGGAAATGCAGCGAGAGCGGATCGGGCGAAATCACCGGCACGTGCGAGGGAAAAATCCCAAACGGCGATTGGGGCGCGAGGAGCATAAAAGCTGCAGACATTGGAGAGAGGGGGTGGCGAGGAAAGGAGGAAGAAACAGCGGGAGACACAGTGAAGACGCGAGAGAAGGACGGAGGACTGAGGACTGAGGAAGCAGGATTCTTTCAGCTAAGTGGCTAACTTTCTTTGGCATTAATATTATATGAGGAACGGTTATACCCCCATATTGCCTGAGGATTCTTGTACTCTGTTTATTACCCGGGAGGTGGTTATCCGGCCTTATCGAACCCCGAGGTGGGGGTGGTTTTCTGGGAAGATAAATGATGTGGAGATGATGATGCCATAGATTCCTGTGTTTTGCCAGCGCACGAAGATTCCATTCATTGAGGTGTCCATCTGAGCCTGAACACTGCCTTATCCATTGCAAGGTATGGAATGATTTGCAGTGCTGAGTTGATATTTTCACGTGTGGAGTTGAGAGTTCTGTAGTGTATACACGAGTGTGGGACCCCCGCGGATTGTTCGGGCGACCGAGTGGATAAACACCCTTTATGTAATTGCGCCGGCTCATGACCTCTTCGTCTGTCCTCCGTCTGTGCTGAAGCACATCAGAGCTGCTGAACTGAGTCCATCTCCTGCTGTTATCCCGTCCTGTGAGTACAAAATACAGAGTTAATGTTGACATCTTCGTCTGTCCTCCGTCTGTGCTGAAGCACATCAGAGCTGCTGAACTGAGTCCATCTCCTGCTGTTATCCCGTCCTGTGAGTACAAAATACAGAGTTAATGTTGACATCTTCGTCTGTCCTCCGTCTGTGCTGAAGCACATCAGAGCTGCTGAACTGAGTCCATCTTCTGCTGTCATCCAATCCTGTGAGTACAAAATACAGAGTTAATGTTGACATCCTCGTCTGTCCCCCGCCTGTGCCGAAGCACATCAGAGCTGCTGAACTGAGTCCATCTTCTGCTGTCATCCAATCCTGTGAGTACAAAATACAGAGTTAATGTTGACATCCTCGTCTGTCCCCCGTCTGTGCTGAAGCACATCAGAGCTGCTGAACTGAGTCCATCTCTTGCTGTCATCCAGTCCTGTGAGTACAAAATACAGAGTTAACGTTGACATCCTCGTCTGTCCCCCGTCTGTGCTGAAGCACATCAGAGCTGCTGAACTGAGTCCATCTCCTGCTGTCATCCAGTCCTGTGAGTACAAAATACAGAGTTAACGTTGACATCCTCGTCTGTCCCCCGTCTGTGCTGAAGCACATCAGAGCTGCTGAACTGAGTCCATCTTCTGCTGTCATCCAATCCTGCGAGTACAAAATACAGAGTTAATGTTGACATTCTCGTCTGTCCCCCGTCTGTGCTGGAGCACATCAGAGCTGTGAACTGAGTCCATCTTCCGCTGTCATCCAGTCCTGTGAGTACAAAATACAGAGTTAATGTTGACATCCTCGTCTGTCCCCCGCCTGTGCTGAAGCACATCAGAGCTGCTGAACTGAGTCCATCTCCTGCTGTTATCCAGTCCTGTGAGTACGAAGTATAGAGTAAATGTTGACATCCTCGTCTGTCCTCCGTCTGTGCTGAAGCACATCAGAGCTGCTGAACTGAGTCCATCTTCTGTGGTCATCCAGTCCTGTGAGTACAAAATACAGAGTTAATGTTGACATCCTCGTCTGTCCCCCGCCTGTGCTGAAACACATCAGAGCTGCTGAACTGAGTCCATCTTCTGCTGTCATCCAATCCTGTGAGTACAAAATACAGAGTTAATGTTGACATCCTCGTCTGTCCCCCGTCTGTGCTGAAGCACATCAGAGCTGCTGAACTGAGTCCATCTCTTGCTGTCATCCAGTCCTGTGAGTACAAAATACAGAGTTAACGTTGACATCCTCGTCTGTCCCCCGTCTGTGCTGAAGCACATCAGAGCTGCTGAACTGAGTCCATCTCCTGCTGTCATCCAATCCTGCGAGTACAAAATACAGAGTTAATGTTGACATTCTCGTCTGTCCCCCGTCTGTGCTGGAGCACATCAGAGCTGTGAACTGAGTCCATCTTCCGCTGTCATCCAGTCCTGTGAGTACAAAATACAGAGTTAATGTTGACATCCTCGTCTGTCCCCCGCCTGTGCTGAAGCACATCAGAGCTGCTGAACTGAGTCCATCTCCTGCTGTTATCCAGTCCTGTGAGTACGAAGTATAGAGTAAATGTTGACATCCTCGTCTGTCCTCCGTCTGTGCTGAAGCACATCAGAGCTGCTGAACTGAGTCCATCTTCTGTTGTCATCCAGTCCTGTGAGTACAAAATACAGAGTTAATGTTGACATCTTCGTCTGTGCTGAAGCATACCAGAGCTGCTGAACTGAGTCCATCTCCTGCTGTCATCCAGTCTTGTGAGCACAAAATACAGAGTTAATGTTGACATCTTCGTCTGTCCTCCGTCTGTGCTGAAGCACATCAGAGCTGCTGAACTGAGTCCATCTCCTGCTGTTATCCAGTCCTGTGAGTACAAAGTACAGAGTCAATGTTGACATCCTCGTCTGTCTCCCGTCTGTGCTGAAGCACATTAGAGCTGCTGAACTGAGTCCATCTCCTGCTGTTATCCAGTCCTGTGAGTACAAAGTACCGAGTCACTGTTGACATCCTCGTCTGTCCCCCGTCTGTGCTGAAGCACATCAGAGCTGCTGAACTGAGTCCATCTCCAGCTGATATCCAGGCTTGTGAGCACAAAATACAGAGCAACGTCGACATCCTCATCTGTGCTGGAGCACATTAGAGCTGCTGAACTGAGTCCATCTCCTGCGGTTATCCAGTCCCGTGGATAAGAGATAAAGAGCCAATGTGTGTTGGAGAGACACAAGAAGAGACTGCTTGATTTTAAAAGAGACATTCCTTTAATAAATAAAAGTTTAAATTGTATCTCCTGCCGTCTGACTTCTTCTGTCCAGCGGGGTAGCTCCTCAGGGTGGTGTGGTAGTCCGGGGGTGTTGGTTGTCCGGCTTTGCGCCAGTACACTCCAGGCCTGTGACATTTGGCGTAGTCGGCAGGGTTCCACCTTGAGTTGAGCACCCGTATTCCGGGAGATGGCGGACGAAGAGGCACCAGCGGCTAGACCCCAAGTTATGCCGGTCTTTATGGGAGCACCTTGGGCGCAAAGGTTTGGAGGGCCCGGATCAGAGCTGAGTCTACACGAGTGGAAAACTCAGACTGAATACTTGGCCGGCTTACAAGGGCTGAGTGAACAGCAGAAGTTACAATTTGTACTGGGGTCCCTTGAGGGGGAGGCCAAGAGGGAGGTCCAAGCTGCTCCCAGGGCTGCACGAGCCAATGCAAAGGCCGTCTTCGACTTCCTTACTGAATTGTATGGTGATGCCACCCCGGTGGCTGCTCTCCGGGCCCAGTTTTTTAACTTCCGGCAAGGTCCCCGGCAGAACCTCCGTGCATACTCTTTACGACTCCGAGAACAGTACACTCGCCTGAAAGAACGAAGCGATCACGGTCTGGGGGACGAAGATACCCTGTTGCGGGATCAATTCCTCTTGGGGCTACGTGATGGACCAATCCGCCAAAGCCTACGTTTACAACTCCGCCAGGACCCCACCTTGTCCTTTGAGGCTCTCCGGCGAGAGGCCTTGGCCCAGGAGGTCGACCATACTGAGACCACCGATCAGCCCGCTTGCATGGCCGCCAGTGGAACCTGTACCCCCGTTGCTCCAGTACCAGTTGACTGGAAGCAGGAGCTACGTGCGGAGCTCATGAAAGACGTCAAGGAACAGATGGCTGAGCTCTCTAAGACCCTTTTGGATGAACTCCGCCGTGGCCGGTCTGGTGGAATGCCCCCGCCCCGAGAGCGGTCCTATTCTGATGGGAGTCGGGAGATGGGGCGCCGCCCTGGGCGGCCGGGTCAGGCCAGGTTCCAGTGGGATGATCAGGGGAGGCCAATTTGTAATCACTGTGGGGAGTCGGGACACATGAGTCGTCAGTGTGGCCCACGGCGTGGTTCGCAAGGGGGTTTTTAGGTTTACCGGCCACTGTGGGTCAAGTGGTCGGGACCCCTTCAATTGACCCCCCCTCCTTGCTTGCTCCCAGAGACCAACTGGTCGGGCGTTGTCCTACAGTCGAAATCCAAGTCAATGGTAAGAGGCTCCAATGCTTGGTCGATACTGGCTCTCAAGTCACTTTGTTCTCAGAAAGCCTGTCTAAGGAACTCTTTGATGGATATCGAGGCCAGGGGACCGAAGCGCCCTGGCTCATTCTTCGGGGGGCGAACGGGCTTGATATCCCGTACATCGGATACGTAGTAGCAGACTTTCATATCCAGGGGGTCGGTGTCCAGCAAAAAGGCATTGTCATTGTCCGAGACCAGTGTCTGGGGGCTCACCGAGCCCTTTTGGGCATGAATGTTATCTCCGAATGTTGGGAAGAGCTGTTCCGGAGTCGGCCCACCCTAAGACCCCCTTCCACAGAGGAGCGAGAGGGGGAACGCATAATTACAGACTGCCGTAGGATCCATACTGCCAGAGTAAAGTGGGACCGGGAAGATGTTGGTCGGGTGGCTTGCAGGTATGCCCTTTCTGTTCCGGCGAGGAGTGAGGCCATTATTTGGGCCCGGTTGCCGGCCCGTTCGGATAGACCAGACGACTGGGTCCTTGTGGAGCCACACTGGGATTGTCGGGCTGTTGAGATTGCACGGGGCCTTGCTGTGGTTCGCCAAGGACGGGTGTCTGTGAGGGTGCGAAATACCAGTCCATATCCGGTTAGCCTCTATCGTCATCAGCAACTGGTCCGGGTGACATCAGTGGAACCTCAGCAGGTGCGAGAAAGTAGAGATGTGTGTTTCAGCCGAGTGGATGCTGCGGTGGTTGAAGTGGCTATTGCACGAGAGGATCAGCGAACAGACCCGGTTGAAGGCGGAATGCCAGACTATCTGGCAGGGGAGTCCCTATGGGGAGAAGGCCTAGAGGAGGACCAGCGGCGCCAGCTCCAGGACCTTTTGAGCAAGTGGCGGCATGTTTTTTCCACCCACGAAGAGGATTACGGCTGTACCAACATTGTGAGACACCAGATCCCCACGGGGGACGCAGCCCCAAGTCGGGAGCGGTATCGTCCAGTACCACCGACACTTTACTCAGAGGTGCGTGCCCTATTGCGGGGAATGCTGGAGGGAGGCATTGTCCGTGAGAGCAGTAGTCCCTGGGCGGCCCCTATTGTCTTGGTACAGAAGAAGAGTGGAGCTTGGAGGTTCTGCGTGGACTATCGGAAGCTGAACAGTGTGACTAAGAAAGACGCCTTCCCACTACCACGAATCGAGGACTCCCTCACGAGTTTAACCCAGGCTGCCTGGTACTCCACGTTGGACTTAGCCAGTGGGTACTGGCAGGTCCAGGTGGAAGAGGGAGACAGAGAGAAGACCGCTTTTACCACCCCCTTCGGCCTCTTCGAATGGGATAGGATGCCGTTTGGACTCTGCAACGCTCCTGCAACTTTCCAGCGGCTTATGCAGCGGTGTCTGGGAGGACAACTGGTCGACTCCACGCTGGTATACTTGGATGACGTTATTGTCTTCTCCCCGGACTTTGCAACTCATTTACTCCACCTTGAGCAAGTGTTCCAAGCGATGGAAAGGTATGGGCTGAAGTTACGGCCGGAAAAGTGTCAACTGTTCCGAAGGGAAGTGAAGTTCCTGGGTCATTGTGTCAGCGCTTTGGGAGTCTCCCCAGATCCAGAAAAGGTGTCAGCTGTGCAAGGGTGGGAGCCCCCTAAAACTGTTCGACAAGTGCGATCTTTTCTGGGCTTTGTTGGGTACTACCGACGTTTTATTAAAAACTTCTCAAAAATCGCCAAGCCCTTAAATCAATTGCTTGTGGGCACTACACGCCCACGGGGCCGGGGGTCTCCTGCGGTGACTTGGAGTTCAGCATGTGAGGTAGCTTTCCGGAATCTTCAGCAAGAGTTGTTACAGGCCCCGATTCTCGCCTATGCTGACTTCTCCCAGCCGTTTATCCTTTATACCGATGCGAGCAATTTAGGGCTGGGAGCAGTACTGGCACAGCGGCAGCAGGGAGTGGAAAGAGTGATCGCTTACGCGAGCCGAAGCCTCCATCCAGCAGAGCGGAACGATTCGAACTACAGCTCTTTCAAGATCGAGCTTTTGGCGATGAAGTGGGCAATGAGCGAAAAATTCAAGGACTACCTGTGGGGGGCTAAGGTGTTGGTGGTGACCGACAACAACCCCCTGGTGCACTTACACACGGCTAAGTTGGGGGCGGTTGAACAGCGTTGGGTGGCCCAATTGGCCAATTATGACTACCAGTTGCAGTATCGGCCTGGTCGGGAACATACGAACGCGGACGTGCTCTCCAGGCTCCCAGTCACCGGCACGAGTGTCCCGGCTTTAACCCGTCCTAATGAGTCAGAGGGGGAACTTCTGGTGGGGGTAGTAGAGGCCCCAGGAACCTGTGTGGTTGAGGTCCCCGCTAGTTGGGGATGGGATCCTAGGCGGTAGAGAGAGCTACAGGGAAGGGATGGAGATCTGGCGACGCTGCGGTCCTACTTAGAGAAGGGCTTCTTGCCTCCCGCCGCAGAACGACAGGCGCAGACTGCCACGGTGAAACGACTCCTGGGGCATTGGGAGAGGCTTCGCCTGAAGGAAGGAGTGATTTGCCGGTCGGTTCAGGATCCAGCAACCCGAGAAATCGTGTACCCGGTGGTGGCACCTGAAGACCAGGTCCAGCCATTATTGCACGCTTACCATACTCGGATGGGACATCAAGGCCAAGAGAGGACATTGTCCTTGTTGAGGAGGCACTTCTTTTGGCCCAGGATGGAGGCGACGGTTGGAGCCTTTATTCAAGATTGCCCCCGTTGTTTGCTTTTTAAGACCCGGAAGGAGGTGAGAGCTCCATTAGTTCCGATGCGGCCACGGGCCCCTCTACATATTGTAGGAGTGGACTTCCTGACATTGGGTAGACCAGCGGACCACTTTCAAAACATCTTAGTGGCAACAGACTTGTTTACTAAGTATTCTTGGGCTGTTCCCACTCTCGACCAGACGGCGACTACCACCGCTACGGCCCTCTGGAAGACCGTGTTCCAGCCTTTCGGATGCCCAGAGATCCTCCATTCCGACCAAGGTCCAAACTTTGAGTCAAGGGTTATCGCAGAATTGTGCCAGCTCTACGGGTGCCGTAAGACTCACACTACCCCGTATCACCCCCAAGGGAATGGGGGGTGTGAGAGGTTCAATCAGACCTTGCTAAACCTGTTGGGGACTCTTGATGCGGACCAGCAGAGTTCATGGGTGGATTGCCTTCCCTCTTTGGTGCAAGCATACAACAACAGCATACATAGTATCACAGGCTTTGCGCCGTCCTTTCTGATGTTTGGGAGACACATACGTTTACCCGTTGACCTACTCTGGGGGACTGCTTCAGCGGCAGGGGCCCCGAACACCACCGAATGGGTGAATCGGCATCATCAACAGCTCCACTTCGCTTATGGGAGGGTCACGGACCGAATAAACGGAGCTGCAGAGAAAAACAAGCGATTGTACGACCGAACAGCCCGTGAAGCCCCTTTGCTGCCCGGAGAGCGGGTACTGGTTCGGGATAGTCGGCGTCAAGGAAAAGGCAAGTTGAGTGATCGGTGGGAGGTTATGCCTTATGTGGTGGAACGACAGAGAGACCCTGATTTACCGGTGTATATCATTCGCCCTGAAGGGAGGTCGGGCCCAGAACGGGTGTTGCACCGTAACCTGCTCCGGCCCTGCCCTAATTATTCGAGGCCTGCGGGGGAGGTTCCAACAGCCCTTAGGACCTTGGAACCACCGGTGGTGGGATGGGCAGTGGTTCCAGAGAGACTGGAATCTGTGGCAACAGGGGAGCCTCTATCATCCCCACCCCGACGCTCGCACCGAGACAACCGGGGGCAACCACCTGCGAGATACGGTGAGTGGACCTCCGGTCAGGAGTTCTAGGGACTAGAACTCATTGGTGGGGGAGGATGTCACGGGGTGAACAGGGCCGGAACCTTTTTGCACGGGGGTTGTTGCTATGGAGGAGCACTTCCGGTGCAACACCGGGCCGGTTCCGGCGACTCACAAACAGGGCGGAAATGCAGCGAGAGCGGATCGGGCGAAATCACCGGCACGTGCGAGGGAAAAATCCCAAACGGCGATTGGGGCGCGAGGAGCATAAAAGCTGCAGACATTGGAGAGAGGGGGTGGCGAGGAAAGGAGGAAGAAACAGCGGGAGACACAGTGAAGACGCGAGAGAAGGACGGAGGACTGAGGACTGAGGAAGCAGGATTCTTTCAGCTAAGTGGCTAACTTTCTTTGGCATTAATATTATATGAGGAACGGTTATACCCCCATATTGCCTGAGGATTCTTGTACTCTGTTTATTACCCGGGAGGTGGTTATCCGGCCTTATCGAACCCCGAGGTGGGGGTGGTTTTCTGGGAAGATAAATGATGTGGAGATGATGATGCCATAGATTCCTGTGTTTTGCCAGCGCACGAAGATTCCATTCATTGAGGTGTCCATCTGAGCCTGAACACTGCCTTATCCATTGCAAGGTATGGAATGATTTGCAGTGCTGAGTTGATATTTTCACGTGTGGAGTTGAGAGTTCTGTAGTGTATACACGAGTGTGGGACCCCCGCGGATTGTTCGGGCGACCGAGTGGATAAACACCCTTTATGTAATTGCGCCGGCTCATGACCTCTTCGTCTGTCCTCCGTCTGTGCTGAAGCACATCAGAGCTGCTGAACTGAGTCCATCTTCTGCTGTCATCCAATCCTGTGAGTACAAAATACAGAGTTAATGTTGACATCCTCGTCTGTCCCCCGCCTGTGCCGAAGCACATCAGAGCTGCTGAACTGAGTCCATCTTCTGCTGTCATCCAATCCTGTGAGTACAAAATACAGAGTTAATGTTGACATCCTCGTCTGTCCCCCGTCTGTGCTGAAGCACATCAGAGCTGCTGAACTGAGTCCATCTCTTGCTGTCATCCAGTCCTGTGAGTACAAAATACAGAGTTAACGTTGACATCCTCGTCTGTCCCCCGTCTGTGCTGAAGCACATCAGAGCTGCTGAACTGAGTCCATCTCCTGCTGTCATCCAGTCCTGTGAGTACAAAATACAGAGTTAACGTTGACATCCTCGTCTGTCCCCCGTCTGTGCTGAAGCACATCAGAGCTGCTGAACTGAGTCCATCTTCTGCTGTCATCCAATCCTGCGAGTACAAAATACAGAGTTAACGTTGACATCCTCGTCTGTCCCCCGTCTGTGCTGGAGCACATCAGAGCTGTGAACTGAGTCCATCTTCCGCTGTCATCCAGTCCTGTGAGTACAAAATACAGAGTTAATGTTGACATCCTCGTCTGTCCCCCGCCTGTGCTGAAGCACATCAGAGCTGCTGAACTGAGTCCATCTCCTGCTGTTATCCAGTCCTGTGAGTACGAAGTATAGAGTAAATGTTGACATCCTCGTCTGTCCCCCGTCTGTGCTGAAGCACATCAGAGCTGCTGAACTGAGTCCATCTTCTGTGGTCATCCAGTCCTGTGAGTACAAAATACAGAGTTAATGTTGACATCCTCGTCTGTCCCCCGCCTGTGCTGAAACATATCAGAGCTGCTGAACTGAGTCCATCTTCTGCTGTCATCCAATCCTGTGAGTACAAAATACAGAGTTAATGTTGACATCCTCGTCTGTCCCCCGTCTGTGCTGAAGCACATCAGAGCTGCTGAACTGAGTCCATCTCTTGCTGTCATCCAGTCCTGTGAGTACAAAATACAGAGTTAACGTTGACATCCTCGTCTGTCCCCCGTCTGTGCTGAAGCACATCAGAGCTGCTGAACTGAGTCCATCTCCTGCTGTCATCCAATCCTGCGAGTACAAAATACAGAGTTAATGTTGACATTCTCGTCTGTCCCCCGTCTGTGCTGGAGCACATCAGAGCTGTGAACTGAGTCCATCTTCCGCTGTCATCCAGTCCTGTGAGTACAAAATACAGAGTTAATGTTGACATCCTCGTCTGTCCCCCGCCTGTGCTGAAGCACATCAGAGCTGCTGAACTGAGTCCATCTCCTGCTGTTATCCAGTCCTGTGAGTACGAAGTATAGAGTAAATGTTGACATCCTCGTCTGTCCTCCGTCTGTGCTGAAGCACATCAGAGCTGCTGAACTGAGTCCATCTTCTGTTGTCATCCAGTCCTGTGAGTACAAAATACAGAGTTAATGTTGACATCTTCGTCTGTGCTGAAGCATACCAGAGCTGCTGAACTGAGTCCATCTCCTGCTGTCATCCAGTCTTGTGAGCACAAAATACAGAGTTAATGTTGACATCTTCGTCTGTCCTCCGTCTGTGCTGAAGCACATCAGAGCTGCTGAACTGAGTCCATCTCCTGCTGTTATCCAGTCCTGTGAGTACAAAGTACAGAGTCAATGTTGACATCCTCGTCTGTCTCCCGTCTGTGCTGAAGCACATTAGAGCTGCTGAACTGAGTCCATCTCCTGCTGTTATCCAGTCCTGTGAGTACAAAGTACCGAGTCACTGTTGACATCCTCGTCTGTCCCCCGTCTGTGCTGAAGCACATCAGAGCTGCTGAACTGAGTCCATCTCCAGCTGATATCCAGGCTTGTGAGCACAAAATACAGAGCAACGTCGACATCCTCATCTGTGCTGGAGCACATTAGAGCTGCTGAACTGAGTCCATCTCCTGCGGTTATCCAGTCCCGTGGATAAGAGATAAAGAGCCAATGTGTGTTGGAGAGACACAAGAAGAGACTGCTTGATTTTAAAAGAGACATTCCTTTAATAAATAAAAGTTTAAATTGTATCTCCTGCCGTCTGACTTCTTCTGTCCAGCGGGGTAGCTCCTCAGGGTGGTGTGGTAGTCCGGGGGTGTTGGTTGTCCGGCTTTGCGCCAGTACACTCCAGGCCTGTGACATAAACCTCATTTCAGCCTTTAAATCATTTTTATAAAAAAGATAAATTACTGATGTAACAGAGTTAAAAAAAATGCACTTTAATAATTCTTATTTTCAAATTAGCATCTGTGAATTTTATTTACCATTTAATGATTTCATTGAATATCTGTGAATTTTATCTCATTGAGTTTTTTTTATTTATCTTTATTTTTGTGAATGTTTCCTGTGGAAATGACCCTACCTGCACACTATCCCTTCTGTACCTCCTAAGCTTCCGTAGGGCTCCGTCTCCCTCCGTCTCGTTTTGCACTGCTGCTACTGTTGTGTAGAAATGTGCTGCTGGGCTAATGTACTGTTTTCTTTGGAAATTGACTCATTTAAGTTATAACTTTCAATGCATATTGTCTGATGTTAATACAATAATGCTACGTAGCAGTCTTGTGTTAGTTTGACCGTTAAAATAAGTTTTAGCAGTGTTTTCATATTCAGTTTCTTGCCACCATTTTACCACGGCAGGCGGGCCGTGTCATATGAACAATGTAGCTCGTCGGAGATTTCAGCATCCCTTTTGTGTAGAGTAAACGCTGTATTTTTGTAAGTTTAGGAAGCAGAAGTGCAGTAAGAGGAAGCCAGAAGGCAATTAATGTGCATTGTGTTCTCCAGGTATGCATTTTCCTTTTGTTTATTAATGTAATTTTCGTTGACTCTGTAACCACACGCACTTTTTATTCAGCCCACCGGGTGTTGCTGTTATGCTATTTTCTTTAAAGGGGACCTATTATGCAAAATTCACTTTTGTATGGTGTTTGGACATAAATGTGTGTTGGCAGTGTGTGTACACTGTAACAACAATGACTTATTTCGGGGAAATAATTAGCTCAAATTAGCATTAATAAGAATATGCATATGTTGATTACATGAATTAAATAATTCCCAACTAGGGAGTAGGTCAACTTCAACGTATATCAACAATTACACGATTTCTCGCTGTAATTAATGATATAGGCAGATAGACTTATGTTTCAATTTGGGGAAATTTTAGGTATAAGTTGAAGAATGTTCATTTATTGTACAAAATGTGCGTCCAGCACACGAATTGTACAATTTCTGAACGGAAATCTAGCGTCTTTAACACCAAGAGATAACACTTCCTGTGGCCACAAAGAAGATAATTATCCTCGTGTTAGACAATTTGAGATTTCTTTTAATAGTACAATTGACCGTAGAGCTTAAGGTAAGACCTGCACTACTCAGGGACTCGGATTTGAAACAAACAAAGCAAACTTGATTCAAATGATTTAACAAGTTTATTTAAATGAACTAACTACTTTAACCCCCTGAGGTCGGATGACGCGCGGGCGCGTCAACTCGATGTTTACTAAATGTTTCTATTAATATCTCCGCGATTGTGCAGCACACATAAATGGTTCTGATTTTGCCGTAATCGATAGATTCTCAGCTTCAACGTCCTTATTCTCGCGAAATCGTACGTAACTCATACAGAGAGCAAGAGGGAAGACAAGATGACCGTTCGCCTTGCGTGATTGGTGGGCTAGCTTGTCTGTCTGCATTTTGTGTGAAACCAACCAATAGATGCAGTTGAAATCCCTAAGTCCCCTCCCATCTCCTCACATCTCCTCACAGTGAGGAAAATACAAGCTGACACGGAGAGAGAAAGAGTAAAAAAGTCCGCGAAAAAACATGGCAAAAACATAAAGAAGAAGACGATGAAAGATAATGGCGAAGACATTGACAGTACTTGCGGCGGTTTTGGAGAACAGCGACGAGGATGAAAGGCGAGTTTCCGAGCCTGATGGATTTTCTTCTGATGAAGATGAGGATTATGATCACCAAAAAGAGATCCAGTTGAAGACGGGTAAGCGTATTTATTTTATAAAAACATTGTTCGCATGGTGCACTTTGTCCTAGACTAACTGTGACCATATTGGCTAAAATGCGCAGTGCTGCTTTGTGTATCTGAACTTTGACAAATTGACTGCGCCTTTAGCAAAGTGTTTACTTTATGTAAAAGTTATTTTCTTGTGTAAAACTGGGGTACACTTACAAATAGTAACGTTGTAGGCATGTAGGCTGTTCTTGGTGGTCTCCTTTTGATAACTAATGTAATATTTTTTTCACTTCAATTCACAATTTGAATAACATTATCTCTTGTAGTGATGAATCAATATGTTTTGGCCAAATTGATAATGCAAGTCCTAACTTATTTGTTGTTGTGTTTTTTTTCAGAGAGGATTCACAGCTACCAGGGCCCAGTGTAACACAGGCAGCCTCACCTGTGCCTGCCACCAAGTCACCAGGTCACCACCAGCCCTTACACAGCAACCATCATCATCAACCCGGCCAGCCAAGAGGTCCCGTACCGACCCCCCCCCCCCCCCCCCCCCCCAGCATCAACCAGCACTATTTCTAATATCTAATATATAGTTCACCTTTGGGTTTTAAAAAAAAATGTTGAAAAGTTGACATGTCGTAGACAAGAAAACATGAAAATTTGTACATTTTGTGAATATTGTTAGTAGTGAGCTTTTTTCACAAAGTAAACATTTGCTTGAAAGAAAGACCTGTTGTAATGCTACTTTTTCATTTGCACACATCCCATAAAGCTTGATATGTAGTAGGAAGTTATTTTAGTCCTATTTTATCTCAGTCCCTCTAACATTTGTTGAAGGTAGAGTCACAGACAAAACTTGTACTAAAAAACGATTTTTCAAAATGTCTCTTTAGACAATTATTATTCATTATCTACTATTTTATTCATATATTACACTACTTTTGTGACCCTAAGACTTTGGGGAACCCATATCAGGGGCCAAAACAATTCATCCACATGAGTAATGGTATGTTTCCACAAGAGATTTGAAGAATTTCAAAAATCGGACTTACATTTTTCACCTTTTAGAGCTAAATTATCCCTCTCTCTCTCTTTACACAATGCTCTAGGACAAGTGGTGAGCTCATCAGTGAAAGAGCTGGGTTTTCTCTGCACATTTTGATATAAAACACATGGGATTATGTTATGTAATTGCCTTTAAAAGGTGAATTTAATAAGATATGTAAAATCGAAGAAAAAGTGAAAAAAATGCCCTTAGACCTCAGAGGGTTAAAATCACACAGGAGTAAATATGCATAAACAAAACAATATACGATCGTAATAAGAAATACAACAAAATAAACGTAAGAATCAAAGGTTAATACAGGGGAAGAAAAGGATAATATAAGAGAGAGGGAGAGAGAGAGAGAGAGAGAGCGAGATGATCAAAAGAGAGTAAGAGTGATTTTAAGAATGACTTCGTGTGTGTGTGTGTGTGTGTGTTGGAGCACGTGGTCTGGTGTTTTTGTCCAGAACCACGTGGGCCTGTATTTATGTGTATGCGAAGAAGTGTGAGTCAGTGTGAGTGAGAGAATTGAGAGATAGGAAGAAACAGTTCAATCGTTCACAACAAAAACCCAATAGGCACAGTAATACTAGACATTTGAAACAGCACTTCAGATTACAAATTTAAAGTCTACGTTACTCTTTGTCGTTCGGCCTTCCTGGTGCGTGTGTGTCGCGTAGGTGCAGACCAAAAAGCGCCTGGGTCACGTGTTCACCGGAGCAGCGGTTCACGGCGTTGTCGTTGCTATGGCAACTTGAAACGAGCGAAAACTTAGCAAGTTGATCTTAGCTTTAAGTTGGTTTCGTTGTTGGTTGAAACAGACTATTTACTGGAGTAAAATAGTTAAGAAAATAAAACTTGGAAGAAAATGAAAATAAAAGCGAGCGAAGGTTTCCTTGAAGGAAGGAAGGAAGCGTGGTATTCTTCTCTCTCTGGCAATTGCAATGTTTCCAGAGTTACGCGGCATTTTGAAGGAGCTGAGCTCACGCCTCTTGAGGTGTATGACCCAATCGCCTGGGAGGGCGGTGGTGGCTATCTCCTGACGTTTTGCGGAGGCTCACGCCCCCTTCTAACAGTTATGGAGAAGTTAAATTTGGTCCCAATATTAATAACACCGGAATTAATAAAAGAATGCGTCTTCGGAGATTTTGAGTTGAAGATTCACTACCGTTGAGATTTTTGGAAGAGAACAATACCGTGGACGACTATGTCATGATTTAAAGTCGTAAAGATATAAGATTTTTCACTATAACAAGCATTTCATTCTTTGAGTATATCATAAAACTAGGTTATAGCGGTCCGATTTATAAGGACCATCACATAAAACAAATACATTTCAAGAATACATTTGGAAAAGGGTGATTTTTGATCATAATGTCCGCACATCCGAGCTTCTCTGTGTGTGTAAAGGGTACTGAAAGTTCACAGCTTGCGTGTCCGGTGTGTGAACTGCATCTGCTCCCCCCCCCTCCTTTCTTTCCTGAGGGGGAAGACCAGTATGTATGTATGTATGTATGTGTGTTTGAACTCAATGGACAAAGGATCATGCCTACATCACGAGAATACATTTTAAACATTTCACAAGATGATTTCGATCCATACAATGGTAGGATCTGTGTGTGTTTCCTTATGTGTGTGTGCAGACAGTCTTGAGGGTTCGAGCACGGGGTAGAGTCTATGTGTGTGCGCATTACTAGTGTTGATTGAATTAGTCCGGTAGATAATGCTCTGTTGTGCTGAGCTGTTAATCAGTGTCTCAACGATCTCCAAGGGGTGTAAAGATGGCAGACTCGTGATTCCAAGGAGGGCAATCGATGCATGCGCCATTTGGGTCCGCACGTCCTGCCTGGCGGCATTGTGAGACAATAGAGGTGTTTTGTGTATTAGAATTTGCGTTAATCTAATCAGGTCAGACAACGACAAATGGAGTTTGGTCACGAGGAGTTTGAGCAATTTTTAATTACATGCGCGGGCTGTCTCCTTTGTGTTACATTCCCCCTTTGATGAGTTGATGGACGTGTATGGGTCTAGTCGAGTCATCACAGTAACAAAGGTCAGATGGCAGGTGCATGGCTAGGAGGAGGCAGTAAAGAGGGGTTGTTCAGACTGCAGGTTGAATCCGATGAGGTCCTCAGTATTCTCTGGTGCGGCGTTGTCCTTCCGGGGGTTTCTCCTGAAGCTGACGGAGACTGCTTCTGTGAGTTTGGCTGTGGAGGTTCGGATGGCGTTGATCCTTCGGTACAGGATATAGGCTAAGCCCAAAGCTAGGGCATGTCCGAGGATGCTGGTGATGCATAGGGCGGTGTCGGCTGCTGTCCATGTTTGGACCACAGGTGAAGTTTTCAGAATAGGTTGTCGAGACAAGGCCTGAAGGGCTGAGTCCAGTGGGGCTATGTCGATGAGTTGCGACCCCTCTTTCGCGATCCAACTTTCCAGTTCTGGATCTAGTGTGAAGTTGCGGTCCCTAAAGAAAGATGGAATCTCTAGTTCGGCTTGGTACTCTTCACTTGGGAGATGGTACAAGGCGAGGTCATCCAGGTGGAGGATGGCTCCTCGTGGGACTTGAATCCACATGCTTTGGTTCAGCAGGTTGACACGTGTAGCGGTGTCGTGTTGATCGTAGGTCAGTGTCGCTGAGCGTACTGGAGTGTTCACGAGCCATCGGTTCCCTACAATTTCAGCTTGCGTCTCGGTGACTTGGTTGCGAGATTTCGCGTCAGCCGGACAACGGGCGTCGCTAGCCAGCTGTTGGAGACCGCAGATCCCATCGGTGTTATCCCGGAGAAAAGGTTTGCTAGGGCAGAGGTAGTGTATGTCTTTTGTGAGGGTGCACATGTGCAAGTTAGGGGCTAGGTACAGCTGTGGGTCGCTGTCGTGGTACGCTACCACCTCTGGGGTCCGTACCTTAAATTGGGTATTTCCCTGCCAAAATCCAATGTTCACCACGTCTTTAAGTCGGTAGATTCGGCTTGACTCGATAATGGGTAAGTTTAGGAGGAAACCCACTTCTCGCTGCGCCGGGTCCACGTACAGGGGGATGGCACTTCCTAAGGAGTAGGCAAGATGGGTTTGTATAGGATCGGCAGGTGTGGTGATGGCGGAAGCCAGCACGGTCTGGACCAGACTCAGGGGTACCAGGTATGGTGGAATCCTGCCCATGGCTAAATTGTCTATGGAAGAGCTCACTTCTCTGAGCATGTCGCCCATTAATGCGGTGACCAATTGGGTCTGGGCAAAATCGTTCTGGAAGACTGTGAACATCTGTTTCATGGAGCTCACAGTCCTGTTCAGCATGACGCTATGTGTGTTGAGGACGGTGACCGTGCCTCTCAGTGTCTTGCCTATGGTGGTCAAAGATGCGCTCTGTGTGGTGAGTTGATCTTTCAGTTGTGGAAGTTCCGTCTGGATTTCTGCTACCTGTCGTCGTACCGTGGCGATGTTCACCGCGTTGACACTGGACATACCAATGTTGAACAGGGTGCCTACGGCAGCAGCGGCTCCAAGCAGGGCTCCTAGGAAACGTTTGGAGCGCCTGTTGTGCCCGCTCAATTCAGCCTGGGTGAGGGTCATCTTCTCGAGTTGGTTCAGCATGTGTTCGATGTCGGCTTCAGCGTGTTTGAGGGCGGCCTCCGTCCATTTGGCACCTGCCCAGCTGTACAGGACGGCTGTCTTTGGGTAGTGTGCACGGTAGACGTTTCGAGGGTCGAGTCGCACGTACACCTTCTGGGTGTGGGTCCGACAGTTCGTTATGAGCAGTCCGGGCTGCTCCCTCAACACAATTCCCGAGGCCGGAGCTGAGGAGACGAGGTCAGGTGGCGGCTGGCTTTCGGTCGTCGGGAAGCACATGATGACGATCCACAGCAGCATCCTATTAGAGGCAAGAGAGAGAGAGGTGTGGAAGAGCAAAGGGGAAAGAGAAAAGGCACAGGTCAGCGAGGGTTGTCCCGTCGGAGGGTCCAGTCTTCTTTTCCTGTAACGACGGCGGTTGAGGTTAGCTTGCATTAGGCCCTTCCTGTCTGTTCCTGCTAGTGGTCACATATCTCTTAATCTGGTTGCGGTGGACCCATTTGAGGACTGGCTCTTTTGGTCCCCTTTTCAGCTGGATTTGATACGCTACGGGGGAGAGTTTGTTCACAATTTCATGAGGGCCACTCCAGTGAGGCAGAAACTTTTTTGACAGTTGTTTGGGAGGCAAGGCGAAACTGTAGTACAGAATTTTGTCGCCCACGCTGAGTTCTTGGTGCGATGCCTTTTGGTCGTAATACGCTTTCTGGCCCTCAGCGCTGGTTTTCAGGTGTTGCTGGGCGAAAGCGAAAGTTGTTTTCAAATGTCTATGGAGCTCGTCCAGATATTGGGACGTGGTATAGGCAGTGACGAGGTTGTGGTCTCCTGGTTGGTACAACAGGTGTAATGGCAGGGTCATCTGCCGCCCAGTCATGAGTTCGAATGGAGGCACTCTGGTGGATTCCTGGGGCGTGGCTCGGATAGCCATCAGCACCAGGGGAAGTTTCACATCCCAGTCTTTCTGGTTAGTCGACACATATTTTCTCAACATGGCGACCACCGTTCGGTTGGACCTTTCTACCTGTCCGGATGAGATCGGATGGTGGCTGATGTGAAGTTTAGCTTGTACCCCTAGAATTTTCCAGATCTTTTGCATGATCTCTGCGGTAAAATGAGTTCCTCGATCTGAGTTGACTCGGAGTGGTAGGCCGAATCGGGAGAAGATGTGGTTCATCAGGAGGTATGCCGTTGTTTGGGCAGTGTCGTTAGGTGCCGGCAAGCACTCTACCCACTTGGTAAACTGGCACACAACCGTGAGAAAGTACTTATTCCCTCGTGATGATCTTGGGAGTGGTCCTACCCAGTCAATTTGAAGGTCTGACCAGGGAAATGTGATTCCCCTGCGTTGCAACGGGGCTCTGTGTGTCAGGTTTGTTGGGTGAAATTGACAGCAGACCAGGCATTCTCTCACATACTCTGCCACATCCTGCTGCATACATGGCCAGTATGCCACCTGTCTAAGTGTCTCATATGTGGCTCTGGTACCGTGGTGTCCAGCATATGGTGCGTTGTGGGCGTGGTTCATCATCTCCCCCCTTTGACATCGGGGCACGACGAGCTTGGGCGAAGTAGTGTCATCGGTGACAAACCACAGAATGTCATCACGCACATGTAGCATATGTCTGGAGTTATAAAGGTGTCTGAGATCAGAGTTTTCAGTGAGATCCGAAGGTTTGATAGGGCAGGTGGTGGGGAGGTGGAGGTATGATTTAATTGTCTTTATGGCAGTGTCTGATGCTTGCATATCCGCAATGTCGTTGTTGGAAATTTGCGGAGTCAGCGATAGCAGCTGTGAAGCCGGTTGTGCAGCAGGTAAGGGTCGCTTGCTGCGGGTTAGCACTGCAATCTCGGGGGTGGGTTTGGGTGTTGGGGATGACCACGGTTCTCCGTGAAGGGCGCCCGTTTTTGCGAGGGCGTCAGTGTGGTCATTTAAGTCTTTGTCTTGTCCCGGTAGTTTGGAGTGTCCTTTGACCTTCTTCCAGTAGACGGTGAGATCGTGCGTCGTTGTGATGTTATCACATTCTTGGAATAGGTGTTGGTGCTTGACTGGTTTGTTGTTAGCAGTTTTGAAACCATTTTGTTTCCAGGTTTGGAGATGGCATACAAAACTGAGTCTGGCATAGTTCGAGTCTGTGCAGATGAGCAGTTCTTTGAGGTTATGGGATGCTGCGATTTGCAGAGTGATGAGAATTGCTGCTATTTCTGCATATTGTGATGACTGGGGGCCCAGCTTGAAGTGTTGGGGTGGGCATGGGTGGTTGTTTGTCCACAGTATCCCTGCGCCTGCTTTTAGGATGCCCTCGCTGTTGTAGGAACATCCGTCGACATAAGCTGTGGGCATGTCTTCGCACGCATTCTTGTCAAAGTACCTGTGGCAGGTCAGTTGTGGCTGCTGGGGCTCAGGTGTATGAGGCGTTGGAGCCGGAGAGTCGTCAGAGCAGTTTTGGCATGCCGCCAAGCCGTTACCCAGAGCAGATTTGTGACTTTGTGCATATCTGGCTTCGACATTTCGTCCTTGGAGAGCCATTAGCCATGTAGCTATGCGTGAGTTGGTGACAACACCGTCTCTTATCCGTTGGCTGTTAAGGAACATGACGGGCTGGTGGCAAGTCTCTATGATGACCTTCTGTGCTCCAATGTAGTTGGAGAAGCGCTGAATCGCCCATACTGTACAGAGCAAAGCTTTCTCACAGTCAGAGAATTTGCATTCTGGAGGGAGAAGTGTTTTGCTGGCATAAGCGACCACCTTTTTGTCTTGGTCATGCTGTTGGTATAGGCCGGCACTGAGACATTGGTCTGAAAACCCAGCTTCAAGGTGGAATTCTTTTTGTGGATCAGGGTAGGCAAGGCATGGGGCTGAGCATAAATGTCTTTTGAGCTCTGCCATGGCGTGTTCTTGGGCGTCTGACCAGACGAACGGGCAGTCCTTTTTCAACAGAGCTGTGAGAGGCCTGGCGATGTCTGAATAATGTTCGATGAACTGCCTGGAGTAGTTGCATACTCCCAGGAAGCTTCGAAGTTCAGAGACGTTAGTGGGAGGCTTGATGTTCTGAATGGCATGAATACGGTTTGATTGTGGTTCAATGCCATGAGGTCCGATGAGTAAACCCACGTAGTTTACCTTTTTGCGACACCACTGTCCTTTGTGGAGTGCTATTTTGGCGCCGGCAACGGCTAGCTGGTTCAAAACATAGTCAATTTCTATTATGTGGTCGGCCACCGTTGTGCTTTTCATGAGTACATCGTCGACGTAAATCAGGTTACCTCTCAACCTGGCGTCTGGGCAGGCTTTGTTGAGGAAGATGTTGAATTCAGCTGGTGAGTTTGCATACCCAAACGGGCACCTGTTGAAGGTGTACTGGCGGTTGCCGAAGGTGAATGCCAACTTGTGTTGGTCGTCTGGGTGTACTGGAATTGTCCAGAATCCCGAGGCCACATCGAGTGTTGAGAAGATGGTGGCTCCTCTGATTCGGGGAATTTCCTGTTGCAGCTGAGTCATGGGCCACCGTGACAGTGGCACTTGTTGATTTAGTTTGCGATAATCGACGGTTGGTCGCCACTTGCCATTTGGCTTGAGCACAGGCCAAATAGGGGCGGAGTAGGTGCTATTACAATTTCTTATTACCCCCTTTTCAAGCATGGATTCGATGATTTCTTGCACTGGTTCATGTGAGGCGATGGGAATTTTGTATTGCTTGACGAAGGTGGGAGGAGCGTTGGGGTGCGTTGGGATGCGCACCGTGTGGAGGTTGGTGAGACCACAGTCTAGAGAATCTTTGGCAAAGTGTTCTTTGAATTTATACAGGACTTGTCGTAGCTTTTGGCGGTCGGCATTGTCCTGCAGTGCATCAGCATCTTGTAGAATTTGCTGCACTTGTGATTCAAAACCTTGGTATGGTTCTTCTGATGGTTTGTCATCAGTCGGGTTGGTCTCGAATGGCATGGCAGGTGCGTCAGTCTCATTGACAGGCTGGTGAGAGACTGTGTACACTGCGAGGTGTTCGTCCTCTGTGAGCTCCGTTCTGCATACCTTGTCTTTGGCCACTGACATGACAGATGTTAAGGTAATTAATTGGAAGGGTGCCGTGAGCACTGTGTTGTCAGTGTGCCCTTCAGATATCAGTGCAGATGGAATGGGCCCTATGACGGGTAATATCAGTTCAAAGTCATGAAAGTCTTGGCTGACTAGCCATCCCAGTCGGTAGGCTTTGGGGATGCTGATGTCAGCTGCTGTACAATTGTTGAACAGAATGTAGACTATTCGAGATGTCACTTCAGTGAGGGGTGTGGCTTCGAGGGTGAGTCCGAGTTCCACACATTCGGGTGAAGGTTGGAAAAAAACCAGTGTGTGGTTTAGGGTTTGGCCTTGTCGCAGGTTGAGCCGCACACTGACTCCTTTAGTGTAAGCAGGTACCACCGTTTCCTGTTCGTTGATGAGAGTGCAGACCTCTGGGATGGTCTGTCCTGACAGTAGGTTGTCGTGAGTGACTGGAGCAGGTGGCTGTGAAGTTAACGGTGCCCATACAACCTCGTTAAACATGTCCACATGAGCCTTGAGGCGAATCAAGATGTCGGCTCCAATGTAGACGTCGTGGGCTGGATCCTCCAGGATCAGGAAGTAATGGGTCAAGTGCCGGTGATTCCATGTCAAGTTCAAGGCACAGATCCCTTTGGCAGATGTCATTGAGGATGGATCTGGGTTCAAAGGGAAACGGGTGCGTTTGCTGGTGTAGGGCAGGTCTGGAGTTTTTCCAATGATTGCATTGAATAGTGAGAGGCTTATGGCTGAGTTATCTGCCCATATTGCCAGGGTAATGTCTGTTGTGGTCACATCCTGCAACTGCAGGGGAGTGTGTACTTGAGGGCAGTAATTGTCAGAGTCTGGTGTTGTTCTGAACGTGCAGAGAAGCGGACTTGAACCCTGATCAGCTGTGGGGACTTTGTCCTTGTGTCTGGCTGATGGAACTTCCGTGACCCCTGTGGCTTGACAGTCTGGTTCGATGGAGTTTTGTGGCTGAAGGGGGTGAGGTTCGCGCACCTGCGCCCACACTTGTAGGTGCTTGAGGTCTAATAAAGGTTCAAAGCGGTCCAGCAGGTCCTTGCCTACGAGAAATTGATAAGTGTTCATGGGCGAAATGTAGACAGGGTGGACTATGCTCATCGGACCGATTGTCAGGTGAATGGGAGCCACGTTCTTTAGCTGGATGTCATTCTGGCTGTATGACTGCACGTTCAGCTCACACGTGTGGAATTTAAGAGTTCTGTTTTGTCTTTGAGTTTCACATTTGAGTTTTTCAAACAGCTGAACAGAAATAAGCGTTAGATCAGAGCCGGTGTCCACCAGTGCTTCGATCTGCATTTCCTTTTCCAAGGTAACTGTTAAGTACAGTTTTCGTGCCACTCCTCTTTCAATTAGGTTGCCCAGAAGTTGCGGTGTTGAACCTTGCGTGTTGATTGACAAGCAATGAGGGTAGGTGTCAGGTGGCTTGTCGTGGGTGCAGATCAGCAAGACAGCACTGTCTGGTACTTTATCATGAGAGCTGCTGCAGTCCCGTTCAGGAAGTGGCGTTGTCAGCTGGTTGTAGTGAGTGACGCTGTCGTTTGGTGATGTAACAGCACGTTCAACAGTTTGTGGTTTGACAGTAGTGTTTTGTGGGGCTGTCAGCTGGAGGGAGTTAGTGGAGCTGTCATTAGGTAGTGTAACAGCAAGTTCGACAGTTTGTGGTTTGACAGCAGTGTTCTGTTGGCCTGTCACTTGGAGGGAGTGAGTGGAGCTGTCATTAGGTAATGTAACAGCAAGTTCAGCAGTGTGGGGTTTGACAGCAGTGGTAGGTGGGCTGTCAGTGCGTATAGCATTGGTTTCAGGCCTGTGGGTTAGTCATGCAGTGTCTGGTTTGTCTTTGTCTTCTTTGTGGGGTTTCTTTTTGAGAAAGTCTCTCAGGACGTTCAGAAGTTCTTCTGCGTCGGACGTGGCTGCACTGTTTTTGTTGGATTTGGGCTCTGCCTTGGGCTTACCGGTGTCCTGTCGGGAGGGGTCCCGTGGCCGGTTCTCTGGGCTTGTATCTCGGGGAGATCGGAGTCGACCCTTTTTGGGGTGTCGGTCAGCATCCCAGCTGCCCCCTCCCTTTTTGTTGTGGGAGAAGCGCTGCCGGTCCCAGGATTCCCCGAAACGGTCATTTCGCGGTTTTGAGCGGGCTCCCCCCCGCCCACGCTGTCCTCTGCCAGCTTGGAACGGTCGTGGCTGTCTGTTGCCGGGTTCGTAGTTGGTAGGCTTTGCACCTTCTAAGTTCAGTTCTGGAAAAGGTGCAGCGACAGGGCAAACTGTGGGGTATTTCCCAGGCTTTTCAGACAGAGTCTTTTGTTTTACGTACGCTTTGTGAGCCAGGTCACGTAGTTGTTGGATTGACAGGGTCCGGGGACAGACGAGAACGCCCAAATGCGAGCTTTGGCTTGGATGGAGATTCCGCAGGAAGAGGGTTTTGAAATTAATATCATCTTCCATCCCCGCCATATTCTGCGGGCCAAAGTATGCTTGTCGCAGACGGTCATAATAAGCCTGGGGTGTTTCCAGTCTTGCTTGCTTGAGATCCATTGCCGCTATTACGCCTTGGCCGGATTCGGGGTCAGAATATTCTCGAATCAGAGCTTGTCGTAGTTGCGTGTAGTCCGCCTTGACCGATTCTGGTTGGCGGTCTAGGAAGCTTCGGACGGCACGACCGGCGGTGATTCGAAGAAGATACAGCTTGTCCCATGTCGTGATGTTTGCAACAGTTTGTAAGTGAAAATCAATGTCTGTTAGATAAGAATGCACGTCGCTGCCCCCTGCTGGACTTGGGTTGAACACAGGGATGTTTCTTGCCAGTTTGTCCAGCTCTTTAGACACTGTGCGTTGACCGACTCGTCCTTCCAGGACGGGGCCAGCAGGTGGGATAGTGTCATGACGTCGGCTTTCCTCTTCTTCTTTAAGCGTTTGGTGGTGAAGTGCAGGTTCGCTGGTGAGGGGAGACGAAGTGGCATGTGTCCCCCCCCCCAGTCCACCTTGCAGTCCGTACGCATGTTTGAGTTCGCGGTGGACAATGTCCAGCTCGTCTTTGAGATCCTGTCTCTGTTGGACGAGCTCGTTAATCTCAGCTCGGGCTTTCTGCAACAATGTCTCACAAGCCTTAATTCTTGCGTCTTTGTCCTTTATTTCTGTGAGTGCTCTTTCTAGCTGAGCCTCTCCACGTATCAGATCGTCACTGAGGGCTGCAGTGGTCTGTTTCTCCGCCTCCACTGTCCTGTCCGTGTCCAGACGCAGGTCCTCCAGGGCCTGTTGTAGTCTTTCCACTTCCTGTTGTAGTTCCGGCCGGGTGTCATCCTCATCCTCCAGAAGTATCTCCTCCAGACGCTGTTGTGCTTGTTCCTTTTGAGTGCAGGCCTCCTTCAGCTGAGTCCTTAGTCCGGCGGTGTCCTTTTCCAGCTTGGCCTTGTCCTCCTCCAGCAGACGTGCCTGGGACAATAGGTAGTGGGAGAGACTCCCGATGATGCGACTCCAGTCTTTTGCACTGTAGGCTTGCGTGGGGTCCTGGGCCATGATCTGGTCCACTTTGTCGTCCAGCTCCTGTTGGGTCAGGAGTTTTGGGTCACCGAAGTCCTTGGGTAGACAGCCTGTAGTTATGGCGGTTAACCACGCCTCGAGGCTATTCCAGTGTTCCGCAGGACTGGATGCACGGGACATTTTGACTCACTGTAGGCGAGAGAAACACAACACACAAGACACACAAGAAGGGCCAATGCAATCGAGTCGCGAGACTAATAAACTATAGGACGGTGTGCCGTCTATAGAACTTTGGCTAACTGACTTTAGACAGTTAGGCGGGTCCGCACAGGGCCCGAAAATAGATGCTGTTCGGTTGTCCCTCTGATTACTTAGCCTTTTGGGGTCTCGTTGGTACTCTGAAAGACAAGTTGCAACAGAACATGCAAAGCAGAGTAGGCGAGGATTGAAAGGGAAGGAAGAAACAAAATTAACAAAAATGTCAATGATTTGGTCTGAGCTGCAATTTGGACACTAATAGCACGAAGGATGTGCCTTAGGGGAAAAATATTTAAGATTATGCAATCTATGAGGAAGGCAAAGGGTTTGTTTTTCTTTCTTTTGATTATCAAAGTTCAGTTTACCTGAAATGGACGGAGGTCAACCCAGCCGGCCCCCGCGGAGCGCAGTCAACCTTTCTGGCGCCCAAACACCTGACCGCCGTGACCTTGGATTCTCTGTTACTCCGCTCACGGCCACGCCCACTCAAACAGAGTGACCGTAAGCACAATCCTAGTAGTCCCGGAGGTACCCGCCAACCGATTGCAATGTAAAGGTGGGTGCTGCCCAGAACCCCTCCAGCGTACGCTGGAGTGACAGGGGCTGTCGGTGGTTTGTGCAGCGGTCCCAACAATTAACTTTTGCGTCGGCGTGGAGGCTGGCACTCCGAGGCACCGGATTGCTGATGTCACTACTGCGTGCCGCCGCCGGGGCAGAGATAAGAGAAACTCAAGAGTCACCGCACGGTCAGTGTTGGTAACGTCAGCTGGCCAACCCGGCCCACGGAGGTCCAAGCGGGCTCCCACAGTCCACTGCAGGTGCTGAGAATCTTGCCTATGACACACAAAATGGAGTGAGCAGAGTAGCTTAAAGTGAGTTTAAGATTTCTGGCTTACACCAAAGTGAGTTAGGTGGAAAATAGGACAAAAATCAGGTGGCCTATGACAGGTAAATGAAAACAATGATAATAAAATAAAATGTTAAAGAGAGAAAGAAAATTAAACTAACCCAAAAGGGAAGAAACAAAATAAAGTGTGGACGGCTTTCGCCACCTAATGTTTACAGTAGAAAGGAGTTTGGATAGAATGAGAGTTATTCTGAAATAACCTAACCCGATGGAAGTTCAGCAGTGACCTCAATGCAGGTGGAAACCAGAAGAGGGGGTGGTAGGCTGCTGCAGTGGCTTATTACGGCCTCAAGGGGGGCGTCTCTCTGTGGTGCACCCTAATTGTTTGACACAATTTACAATCTTAATTCAAAATTGGTTCAAGATCACATCCAACTAAGCCTGAGGAAGAGTCACAAGTGAATTAGAATCGATTCCTTTTAATGATTACAATAACTGAAGTTATTAAATTTAATAAATCTATAAATTTGTAGCAGGCAGATAGCTGACTTGAGAAGGCTCAGCCACCAGGGGGCAGTGTCCTTCTCAAGGCTAAAATGACTGGAATGTGACAATGGGAATAACCAAAATTAAATTAAGTTCAAATTTCACTTCAAATCTAACTACCTTTGGAGAGAAAAAGTTCTGTTGTTTTAGAGAAATAGAAAGATCTCTAAAAATAAAATAATCAATATAACATTGAATTTGTTATTAATTGATTATGAAATGGGAATAAAATCAAACAGAATCATTAAGGCAGATTTAGAAATGGAAACACAGCAGAGTAGAGAGTTCGAACAGAAGAGGGATAGTTGACCCAGAGGGGTGTGGCCGCGAGGGGGCACTGTCCTCTTCCGGGTGAACTATCAGTGCTTTTGGATCGAGACACCCTATGATTTCCGGTTCCGTTTTTGGGAATTTGACAATTCACCATAAAATGTCTCAGTCCAAAAAGGGTTGTTTTAACGAACTCAGCGCGCGGGAAATACAAATATGTATTTAAACAACTTTCTTAGATATCAACGACCGCAAATTTTTGAATCACCAAAATCAAAGCGGAAGAAAAATGACCAACAGGTCTGTACCTGTGGTTGACCACGCGGTGGCAGTGTTGAGCTTACGCGGAACACGTCACCAGGCGGTATTTTGAGAAAGTTTCAGAACGCACAATTTCAAACGTGCAGGCCTTCGCACGTACACCAAACCACGCTGCAAATACTTCTTTTTAAAGATCACGGCAGATCTTTGCAAACACAAACATACTGCAAACAATTTAATAAGATCTCGGCGGATCTGTTTCTGGTCTGTACAGACGCTGAAACGGGGTTTTCTTTCTGGTGAGCAAAACCAGAGTTTTATAACCCGTATTTTATCGTTACGAACGATTTACAATAGAATATATATTCTTTCTGACCGGAGTAGCTTATTCGCTCTCGGGGTTTTTCAGAAAAATACCGGTAGTGCCTTGTGGGATTCCTCTGATCCACACACAGGTCTCAACACAGAATTACATGTACGGTCAAGTAAAAACAGATTTTTCTTAAACTCGCAACAATACTGTAACTGCAGTTTTCATCCGCGACCAGATTTACTGGCGGATTATGGCTTTTCGCCCTTTGATCAGTTTTTATTTTTCTCGAGTCGACTTATTCAGTAATGCAATACTTATTCAATAACGTTATCAGATTCAAGCGCGCACAAAATTGTTAAACTTTCAAAATCACACATGAATACAAAACTTGCATAATCTGTATCAAACCGAGTATGAAAGTGCCTGCATTCTCCACCATAAATATGTAACAACAATGACTTATTTCGGGGAAATAATTAGCTCAAATTAGCATTAATAAGAATATGCATATGTTGATTACATGAATTAAATAATTCCCAACTAGGGAGTAGGTCAACTTCAACGTATATCAACAATTACACGATTTCTCGCTGTAATTAATGATATAGGCAGATAGACTTATGTTTCAATTTGGGGAAATTTTAGGTATAAGTTGAAGAATGTTCATTTATTGTACAAAATGTGCGTCCAGCACACGAATTGTACAATTTCTGAACGGAAATCTAGCGTCTTTAACACCAAGAGATAACACTTCCTGTGGCCACAAAGAAGATAATTATCCTCGTGTTAGACAATTTGAGATTTCTTTTAATAGTACAATTGACCGTAGAGCTTAAGGTAAGACCTGCACTACTCAGGGACTCGGATTTGAAACAAACAAAGCAAACTTGATTCAAATGATTTAACAAGTTTATTTAAATGAACTAACTACTTTAAAATCACACAGGAGTAAATATGCATAAACAAAACAATATACGATCGTAATAAGAAATACAACAAAATAAACGTAAGAATCAAAGGTTAATACAGGGGAAGAAAAGGATAATATAAGAGAGAGGGAGAGAGAGAGAGAGAGAGAGCGAGATGATCAAAAGAGAGTAAGAGTGATTTTAAGAATGACTTCGTGTGTGTGTGTGTGTGTGTGTTGGAGCACGTGGTCTGGTGTTTTTGTCCAGAACCACGTGGGCCTGTATTTATGTGTATGCGAAGAAGTGTGAGTCAGTGTGAGTGAGAGAATTGAGAGATAGGAAGAAACAGTTCAATCGTTCACAACAAAAACCCAATAGGCACAGTAATACTAGACATTTGAAACAGCACTTCAGATTACAAATTTAAAGTCTACGTTACTCTTTGTCGTTCGGCCTTCCTGGTGCGTGTGTGTCGCGTAGGTGCAGACCAAAAAGCGCCTGGGTCACGTGTTCACCGGAGCAGCGGTTCACGGCGTTGTCGTTGCTATGGCAACTTGAAACGAGCGAAAACTTAGCAAGTTGATCTTAGCTTTAAGTTGGTTTCGTTGTTGGTTGAAACAGACTATTTACTGGAGTAAAATAGTTAAGAAAATAAAACTTGGAAGAAAATGAAAATAAAAGCGAGCGAAGGTTTCCTTGAAGGAAGGAAGGAAGCGTGGTATTCTTCTCTCTCTGGCAATTGCAATGTTTCCAGAGTTACGCGGCATTTTGAAGGAGCTGAGCTCACGCCTCTTGAGGTGTATGACCCAATCGCCTGGGAGGGCGGTGGTGGCTATCTCCTGACGTTTTGCGGAGGCTCACGCCCCCTTCTAACAGTTATGGAGAAGTTAAATTTGGTCCCAATATTAATAACACCGGAATTAATAAAAGAATGCGTCTTCGGAGATTTTGAGTTGAAGATTCACTACCGTTGAGATTTTTGGAAGAGAACAATACCGTGGACGACTATGTCATGATTTAAAGTCGTAAAGATATAAGATTTTTCACTATAACAAGCATTTCATTCTTTGAGTATATCATAAAACTAGGTTATAGCGGTCCGATTTATAAGGACCATCACATAAAACAAATACATTTCAAGAATACATTTGGAAAAGGGTGATTTTTGATCATAATGTCCGCACATCCGAGCTTCTCTGTGTGTGTAAAGGGTACTGAAAGTTCACAGCTTGCGTGTCCGGTGTGTGAACTGCATCTGCTCCCCCCCCCCTCCTTTCTTTCCTGAGGGGGAAGACCAGTATGTATGTATGTATGTATGTGTGTTTGAACTCAATGGACAAAGGATCATGCCTACATCACGAGAATACATTTTAAACATTTCACAAGATGATTTCGATCCATACAATGGTAGGATCTGTGTGTGTTTCCTTATGTGTGTGTGCAGACAGTCTTGAGGGTTCGAGCACGGGGTAGAGTCTATGTGTGTGCGCATTACTAGTGTTGATTGAATTAGTCCGGTAGATAATGCTCTGTTGTGCTGAGCTGTTAATCAGTGTCTCAACGATCTCCAAGGGGTGTAAAGATGGCAGACTCGTGATTCCAAGGAGGGCAATCGATGCATGCGCCATTTGGGTCCGCACGTCCTGCCTGGCGGCATTGTGAGACAATAGAGGTGTTTTGTGTATTAGAATTTGCGTTAATCTAATCAGGTCAGACAACGACAAATGGAGTTTGGTCACGAGGAGTTTGAGCAATTTTTAATTACATGCGCGGGCTGTCTCCTTTGTGTTACATTCCCCCTTTGATGAGTTGATGGACGTGTATGGGTCTAGTCGAGTCATCACAGTAACAAAGGTCAGATGGCAGGTGCATGGCTAGGAGGAGGCAGTAAAGAGGGGTTGTTCAGACTGCAGGTTGAATCCGATGAGGTCCTCAGTATTCTCTGGTGCGGCGTTGTCCTTCCGGGGGTTTCTCCTGAAGCTGACGGAGACTGCTTCTGTGAGTTTGGCTGTGGAGGTTCGGATGGCGTTGATCCTTCGGTACAGGATATAGGCTAAGCCCAAAGCTAGGGCATGTCCGAGGATGCTGGTGATGCATAGGGCGGTGTCGGCTGCTGTCCATGTTTGGACCACAGGTGAAGTTTTCAGAATAGGTTGTCGAGACAAGGCCTGAAGGGCTGAGTCCAGTGGGGCTATGTCGATGAGTTGCGACCCCTCTTTCGCGATCCAACTTTCCAGTTCTGGATCTAGTGTGAAGTTGCGGTCCCTAAAGAAAGATGGAATCTCTAGTTCGGCTTGGTACTCTTCACTTGGGAGATGGTACAAGGCGAGGTCATCCAGGTGGAGGATGGCTCCTCGTGGGACTTGAATCCACATGCTTTGGTTCAGCAGGTTGACACGTGTAGCGGTGTCGTGTTGATCGTAGGTCAGTGTCGCTGAGCGTACTGGAGTGTTCACGAGCCATCGGTTCCCTACAATTTCAGCTTGCGTCTCGGTGACTTGGTTGCGAGATTTCGCGTCAGCCGGACAACGGGCGTCGCTAGCCAGCTGTTGGAGACCGCAGATCCCATCGGTGTTATCCCGGAGAAAAGGTTTGCTAGGGCAGAGGTAGTGTATGTCTTTTGTGAGGGTGCACATGTGCAAGTTAGGGGCTAGGTACAGCTGTGGGTCGCTGTCGTGGTACGCTACCACCTCTGGGGTCCGTACCTTAAATTGGGTATTTCCCTGCCAAAATCCAATGTTCACCACGTCTTTAAGTCGGTAGATTCGGCTTGACTCGATAATGGGTAAGTTTAGGAGGAAACCCACTTCTCGCTGCGCCGGGTCCACGTACAGGGGGATGGCACTTCCTAAGGAGTAGGCAAGATGGGTTTGTATAGGATCGGCAGGTGTGGTGATGGCGGAAGCCAGCACGGTCTGGACCAGACTCAGGGGTACCAGGTATGGTGGAATCCTGCCCATGGCTAAATTGTCTATGGAAGAGCTCACTTCTCTGAGCATGTCGCCCATTAATGCGGTGACCAATTGGGTCTGGGCAAAATCGTTCTGGAAGACTGTGAACATCTGTTTCATGGAGCTCACAGTCCTGTTCAGCATGACGCTATGTGTGTTGAGGACGGTGACCGTGCCTCTCAGTGTCTTGCCTATGGTGGTCAAAGATGCGCTCTGTGTGGTGAGTTGATCTTTCAGTTGTGGAAGTTCCGTCTGGATTTCTGCTACCTGTCGTCGTACCGTGGCGATGTTCACCGCGTTGACACTGGACATACCAATGTTGAACAGGGTGCCTACGGCAGCAGCGGCTCCAAGCAGGGCTCCTAGGAAACGTTTGGAGCGCCTGTTGTGCCCGCTCAATTCAGCCTGGGTGAGGGTCATCTTCTCGAGTTGGTTCAGCATGTGTTCGATGTCGGCTTCAGCGTGTTTGAGGGCGGCCTCCGTCCATTTGGCACCTGCCCAGCTGTACAGGACGGCTGTCTTTGGGTAGTGTGCACGGTAGACGTTTCGAGGGTCGAGTCGCACGTACACCTTCTGGGTGTGGGTCCGACAGTTCGTTATGAGCAGTCCGGGCTGCTCCCTCAACACAATTCCCGAGGCCGGAGCTGAGGAGACGAGGTCAGGTGGCGGCTGGCTTTCGGTCGTCGGGAAGCACATGATGACGATCCACAGCAGCATCCTATTAGAGGCAAGAGAGAGAGAGGTGTGGAAGAGCAAAGGGGAAAGAGAAAAGGCACAGGTCAGCGAGGGTTGTCCCGTCGGAGGGTCCAGTCTTCTTTTCCTGTAACGACGGCGGTTGAGGTTAGCTTGCATTAGGCCCTTCCTGTCTGTTCCTGCTAGTGGTCACATATCTCTTAATCTGGTTGCGGTGGACCCATTTGAGGACTGGCTCTTTTGGTCCCCTTTTCAGCTGGATTTGATACGCTACGGGGGAGAGTTTGTTCACAATTTCATGAGGGCCACTCCAGTGAGGCAGAAACTTTTTTGACAGTTGTTTGGGAGGCAAGGCGAAACTGTAGTACAGAATTTTGTCGCCCACGCTGAGTTCTTGGTGCGATGCCTTTTGGTCGTAATACGCTTTCTGGCCCTCAGCGCTGGTTTTCAGGTGTTGCTGGGCGAAAGCGAAAGTTGTTTTCAAATGTCTATGGAGCTCGTCCAGATATTGGGACGTGGTATAGGCAGTGACGAGGTTGTGGTCTCCTGGTTGGTACAACAGGTGTAATGGCAGGGTCATCTGCCGCCCAGTCATGAGTTCGAATGGAGGCACTCTGGTGGATTCCTGGGGCGTGGCTCGGATAGCCATCAGCACCAGGGGAAGTTTCACATCCCAGTCTTTCTGGTTAGTCGACACATATTTTCTCAACATGGCGACCACCGTTCGGTTGGACCTTTCTACCTGTCCGGATGAGATCGGATGGTGGCTGATGTGAAGTTTAGCTTGTACCCCTAGAATTTTCCAGATCTTTTGCATGATCTCTGCGGTAAAATGAGTTCCTCGATCTGAGTTGACTCGGAGTGGTAGGCCGAATCGGGAGAAGATGTGGTTCATCAGGAGGTATGCCGTTGTTTGGGCAGTGTCGTTAGGTGCCGGCAAGCACTCTACCCACTTGGTAAACTGGCACACAACCGTGAGAAAGTACTTATTCCCTCGTGATGATCTTGGGAGTGGTCCTACCCAGTCAATTTGAAGGTCTGACCAGGGAAATGTGATTCCCCTGCGTTGCAACGGGGCTCTGTGTGTCAGGTTTGTTGGGTGAAATTGACAGCAGACCAGGCATTCTCTCACATACTCTGCCACATCCTGCTGCATACATGGCCAGTATGCCACCTGTCTAAGTGTCTCATATGTGGCTCTGGTACCGTGGTGTCCAGCATATGGTGCGTTGTGGGCGTGGTTCATCATCTCCCCCCTTTGACATCGGGGCACGACGAGCTTGGGCGAAGTAGTGTCATCGGTGACAAACCACAGAATGTCATCACGCACATGTAGCATATGTCTGGAGTTATAAAGGTGTCTGAGATCAGAGTTTTCAGTGAGATCCGAAGGTTTGATAGGGCAGGTGGTGGGGAGGTGGAGGTATGATTTAATTGTCTTTATGGCAGTGTCTGATGCTTGCATATCCGCAATGTCGTTGTTGGAAATTTGCGGAGTCAGCGATAGCAGCTGTGAAGCCGGTTGTGCAGCAGGTAAGGGTCGCTTGCTGCGGGTTAGCACTGCAATCTCGGGGGTGGGTTTGGGTGTTGGGGATGACCACGGTTCTCTGTGAAGGGCGCCCGTTTTTGCGAGGGCGTCAGTGTGGTCATTTAAGTCTTTGTCTTGTCCCGGTAGTTTGGAGTGTCCTTTGACCTTCTTCCAGTAGACGGTGAGATCGTGCGTCGTTGTGATGTTATCACATTCTTGGAATAGGTGTTGGTGCTTGACTGGTTTGTTGTTAGCAGTTTTGAAACCATTTTGTTTCCAGGTTTGGAGATGGCATACAAAACTGAGTCTGGCATAGTTCGAGTCTGTGCAGATGAGCAGTTCTTTGAGGTTATGGGATGCTGCGATTTGCAGAGTGATGAGAATTGCTGCTATTTCTGCATATTGTGATGACTGGGGGCCCAGCTTGAAGTGTTGGGGTGGGCATGGGTGGTTGTTTGTCCACAGTATCCCTGCGCCTGCTTTTAGGATGCCCTCGCTGTTGTAGGAACATCCGTCGACATAAGCTGTGGGCATGTCTTCGCACGCATTCTTGTCAAAGTACCTGTGGCAGGTCAGTTGTGGCTGCTGGGGCTCAGGTGTATGAGGCGTTGGAGCCGGAGAGTCGTCAGAGCAGTTTTGGCATGCCGCCAAGCCGTTACCCAGAGCAGATTTGTGACTTTGTGCATATCTGGCTTCGACATTTCGTCCTTGGAGAGCCATTAGCCATGTAGCTATGCGTGAGTTGGTGACAACACCGTCTCTTATCCGTTGGCTGTTAAGGAACATGACGGGCTGGTGGCAAGTCTCTATGATGACCTTCTGTGCTCCAATGTAGTTGGAGAAGCGCTGAATCGCCCATACTGTACAGAGCAAAGCTTTCTCACAGTCAGAGAATTTGCATTCTGGAGGGAGAAGTGTTTTGCTGGCATAAGCGACCACCTTTTTGTCTTGGTCATGCTGTTGGTATAGGCCGGCACTGAGACATTGGTCTGAAAACCCAGCTTCAAGGTGGAATTCTTTTTGTGGATCAGGGTAGGCAAGGCATGGGGCTGAGCATAAATGTCTTTTGAGCTCTGCCATGGCGTGTTCTTGGGCGTCTGACCAGACGAACGGGCAGTCCTTTTTCAACAGAGCTGTGAGAGGCCTGGCGATGTCTGAATAATGTTCGATGAACTGCCTGGAGTAGTTGCATACTCCCAGGAAGCTTCGAAGTTCAGAGACGTTAGTGGGAGGCTTGATGTTCTGAATGGCATGAATACGGTTTGATTGTGGTTCAATGCCATGAGGTCCGATGAGTAAACCCACGTAGTTTACCTTTTTGCGACACCACTGTCCTTTGTGGAGTGCTATTTTGGCGCCGGCAACGGCTAGCTGGTTCAAAACATAGTCAATTTCTATTATGTGGTCGGCCACCGTTGTGCTTTTCATGAGTACATCGTCGACGTAAATCAGGTTACCTCTCAACCTGGCGTCTGGGCAGGCTTTGTTGAGGAAGATGTTGAATTCAGCTGGTGAGTTTGCATACCCAAACGGGCACCTGTTGAAGGTGTACTGGCGGTTGCCGAAGGTGAATGCCAACTTGTGTTGGTCGTCTGGGTGTACTGGAATTGTCCAGAATCCCGAGGCCACATCGAGTGTTGAGAAGATGGTGGCTCCTCTGATTCGGGGAATTTCCTGTTGCAGCTGAGTCATGGGCCACCGTGACAGTGGCACTTGTTGATTTAGTTTGCGATAATCGACGGTTGGTCGCCACTTGCCATTTGGCTTGAGCACAGGCCAAATAGGGGCGGAGTAGGTGCTATTACAATTTCTTATTACCCCCTTTTCAAGCATGGATTCGATGATTTCTTGCACTGGTTCATGTGAGGCGATGGGAATTTTGTATTGCTTGACGAAGGTGGGAGGAGCGTTGGGGTGCGTTGGGATGCGCACCGTGTGGAGGTTGGTGAGACCACAGTCTAGAGAATCTTTGGCAAAGTGTTCTTTGAATTTATACAGGACTTGTCGTAGCTTTTGGCGGTCGGCATTGTCCTGCAGTGCATCAGCATCTTGTAGAATTTGCTGCACTTGTGATTCAAAACCTTGGTATGGTTCTTCTGATGGTTTGTCATCAGTCGGGTTGGTCTCGAATGGCATGGCAGGTGCGTCAGTCTCATTGACAGGCTGGTGAGAGACTGTGTACACTGCGAGGTGTTCGTCCTCTGTGAGCTCCGTTCTGCATACCTTGTCTTTGGCCACTGACATGACAGATGTTAAGGTAATTAATTGGAAGGGTGCCGTGAGCACTGTGTTGTCAGTGTGCCCTTCAGATATCAGTGCAGATGGAATGGGCCCTATGACGGGTAATATCAGTTCAAAGTCATGAAAGTCTTGGCTGACTAGCCATCCCAGTCGGTAGGCTTTGGGGATGCTGATGTCAGCTGCTGTACAATTGTTGAACAGAATGTAGACTATTCGAGATGTCACTTCAGTGAGGGGTGTGGCTTCGAGGGTGAGTCCGAGTTCCACACATTCGGGTGAAGGTTGGAAAAAAACCAGTGTGTGGTTTAGGGTTTGGCCTTGTCGCAGGTTGAGCCGCACACTGACTCCTTTAGTGTAAGCAGGTACCACCGTTTCCTGTTCGTTGATGAGAGTGCAGACCTCTGGGATGGTCTGTCCTGACAGTAGGTTGTCGTGAGTGACTGGAGCAGGTGGCTGTGAAGTTAACGGTGCCCATACAACCTCGTTAAACATGTCCACATGAGCCTTGAGGCGAATCAAGATGTCGGCTCCAATGTAGACGTCGTGGGCTGGATCCTCCAGGATCAGGAAGTAATGGGTCAAGTGCCGGTGATTCCATGTCAAGTTCAAGGCACAGATCCCTTTGGCAGATGTCATTGAGGATGGATCTGGGTTCAAAGGGAAACGGGTGCGTTTGCTGGTGTAGGGCAGGTCTGGAGTTTTTCCAATGATTGCATTGAATAGTGAGAGGCTTATGGCTGAGTTATCTGCCCATATTGCCAGGGTAATGTCTGTTGTGGTCACATCCTGCAACTGCAGGGGAGTGTGTACTTGAGGGCAGTAATTGTCAGAGTCTGGTGTTGTTCTGAACGTGCAGAGAAGCGGACTTGAACCCTGATCAGCTGTGGGGACTTTGTCCTTGTGTCTGGCTGATGGAACTTCCGTGACCCCTGTGGCTTGACAGTCTGGTTCGATGGAGTTTTGTGGCTGAAGGGGGTGAGGTTCGCGCACCTGCGCCCACACTTGTAGGTGCTTGAGGTCTAATAAAGGTTCAAAGCGGTCCAGCAGGTCCTTGCCTACGAGAAATTGATAAGTGTTCATGGGCGAAATGTAGACAGGGTGGACTATGCTCATCGGACCGATTGTCAGGTGAATGGGAGCCACGTTCTTTAGCTGGATGTCATTCTGGCTGTATGACTGCACGTTCAGCTCACACGTGTGGAATTTAAGAGTTCTGTTTTGTCTTTGAGTTTCACATTTGAGTTTTTCAAACAGCTGAACAGAAATAAGCGTTAGATCAGAGCCGGTGTCCACCAGTGCTTCGATCTGCATTTCCTTTTCCAAGGTAACTGTTAAGTACAGTTTTCGTGCCACTCCTCTTTCAATTAGGTTGCCCAGAAGTTGCGGTGTTGAACCTTGCGTGTTGATTGACAAGCAATGAGGGTAGGTGTCAGGTGGCTTGTCGTGGGTGCAGATCAGCAAGACAGCACTGTCTGGTACTTTATCATGAGAGCTGCTGCAGTCCCGTTCAGGAAGTGGCGTTGTCAGCTGGTTGTAGTGAGTGACGCTGTCGTTTGGTGATGTAACAGCACGTTCAACAGTTTGTGGTTTGACAGTAGTGTTTTGTGGGGCTGTCAGCTGGAGGGAGTTAGTGGAGCTGTCATTAGGTAGTGTAACAGCAAGTTCGACAGTTTGTGGTTTGACAGCAGTGTTCTGTTGGCCTGTCACTTGGAGGGAGTGAGTGGAGCTGTCATTAGGTAATGTAACAGCAAGTTCAGCAGTGTGGGGTTTGACAGCAGTGGTAGGTGGGCTGTCAGTGCGTATAGCATTGGTTTCAGGCCTGTGGGTTAGTCATGCAGTGTCTGGTTTGTCTTTGTCTTCTTTGTGGGGTTTCTTTTTGAGAAAGTCTCTCAGGACGTTCAGAAGTTCTTCTGCGTCGGACGTGGCTGCACTGTTTTTGTTGGATTTGGGCTCTGCCTTGGGCTTACCGGTGTCCTGTCGGGAGGGGTCCCGTGGCCGGTTCTCTGGGCTTGTATCTCGGGGAGATCGGAGTCGACCCTTTTTGGGGTGTCGGTCAGCATCCCAGCTGCCCCCTCCCTTTTTGTTGTGGGAGAAGCGCTGCCGGTCCCAGGATTCCCCGAAACGGTCATTTCGCGGTTTTGAGCGGGCTCCCCCCCGCCCACGCTGTCCTCTGCCAGCTTGGAACGGTCGTGGCTGTCTGTTGCCGGGTTCGTAGTTGGTAGGCTTTGCACCTTCTAAGTTCAGTTCTGGAAAAGGTGCAGCGACAGGGCAAACTGTGGGGTATTTCCCAGGCTTTTCAGACAGAGTCTTTTGTTTTACGTACGCTTTGTGAGCCAGGTCACGTAGTTGTTGGATTGACAGGGTCCGGGGACAGACGAGAACGCCCAAATGCGAGCTTTGGCTTGGATGGAGATTCCGCAGGAAGAGGGTTTTGAAATTAATATCATCTTCCATCCCCGCCATATTCTGCGGGCCAAAGTATGCTTGTCGCAGACGGTCATAATAAGCCTGGGGTGTTTCCAGTCTTGCTTGCTTGAGATCCATTGCCGCTATTACGCCTTGGCCGGATTCGGGGTCAGAATATTCTCGAATCAGAGCTTGTCGTAGTTGCGTGTAGTCCGCCTTGACCGATTCTGGTTGGCGGTCTAGGAAGCTTCGGACGGCACGACCGGCGGTGATTCGAAGAAGATACAGCTTGTCCCATGTCGTGATGTTTGCAACAGTTTGTAAGTGAAAATCAATGTCTGTTAGATAAGAATGCACGTCGCTGCCCCCTGCTGGACTTGGGTTGAACACAGGGATGTTTCTTGCCAGTTTGTCCAGCTCTTTAGACACTGTGCGTTGACCGACTCGTCCTTCCAGGACGGGGCCAGCAGGTGGGATAGTGTCATGACGTCGGCTTTCCTCTTCTTCTTTAAGCGTTTGGTGGTGAAGTGCAGGTTCGCTGGTGAGGGGAGACGAAGTGGCATGTGTCCCCCCCCCCAGTCCACCTTGCAGTCCGTACGCATGTTTGAGTTCGCGGTGGACAATGTCCAGCTCGTCTTTGAGATCCTGTCTCTGTTGGACGAGCTCGTTAATCTCAGCTCGGGCTTTCTGCAACAATGTCTCACAAGCCTTAATTCTTGCGTCTTTGTCCTTTATTTCTGTGAGTGCTCTTTCTAGCTGAGCCTCTCCACGTATCAGATCGTCACTGAGGGCTGCAGTGGTCTGTTTCTCCGCCTCCACTGTCCTGTCCGTGTCCAGACGCAGGTCCTCCAGGGCCTGTTGTAGTCTTTCCACTTCCTGTTGTAGTTCCGGCCGGGTGTCATCCTCATCCTCCAGAAGTATCTCCTCCAGACGCTGTTGTGCTTGTTCCTTTTGAGTGCAGGCCTCCTTCAGCTGAGTCCTTAGTCCGGCGGTGTCCTTTTCCAGCTTGGCCTTGTCCTCCTCCAGCAGACGTGCCTGGGACAATAGGTAGTGGGAGAGACTCCCGATGATGCGACTCCAGTCTTTTGCACTGTAGGCTTGCGTGGGGTCCTGGGCCATGATCTGGTCCACTTTGTCGTCCAGCTCCTGTTGGGTCAGGAGTTTTGGGTCACCGAAGTCCTTGGGTAGACAGCCTGTAGTTATGGCGGTTAACCACGCCTCGAGGCTATTCCAGTGTTCCGCAGGACTGGATGCACGGGACATTTTGACTCACTGTAGGCGAGAGAAACACAACACACAAGACACACAAGAAGGGCCAATGCAATCGAGTCGCGAGACTAATAAACTATAGGACGGTGTGCCGTCTATAGAACTTTGGCTAACTGACTTTAGACAGTTAGGCGGGTCCGCACAGGGCCCGAAAATAGATGCTGTTCGGTTGTCCCTCTGATTACTTAGCCTTTTGGGGTCTCGTTGGTACTCTGAAAGACAAGTTGCAACAGAACATGCAAAGCAGAGTAGGCGAGGATTGAAAGGGAAGGAAGAAACAAAATTAACAAAAATGTCAATGATTTGGTCTGAGCTGCAATTTGGACACTAATAGCACGAAGGATGTGCCTTAGGGGAAAAATATTTAAGATTATGCAATCTATGAGGAAGGCAAAGGGTTTGTTTTTCTTTCTTTTGATTATCAAAGTTCAGTTTACCTGAAATGGACGGAGGTCAACCCAGCCGGCCCCCGCGGAGCGCAGTCAACCTTTCTGGCGCCCAAACACCTGACCGCCGTGACCTTGGATTCTCTGTTACTCCGCTCACGGCCACGCCCACTCAAACAGAGTGACCGTAAGCACAATCCTAGTAGTCCCGGAGGTACCCGCCAACCGATTGCAATGTAAAGGTGGGTGCTGCCCAGAACCCCTCCAGCGTACGCTGGAGTGACAGGGGCTGTCGGTGGTTTGTGCAGCGGTCCCAACAATTAACTTTTGCGTCGGCGTGGAGGCTGGCACTCCGAGGCACCGGATTGCTGATGTCACTACTGCGTGCCGCCGCCGGGGCAGAGATAAGAGAAACTCAAGAGTCACCGCACGGTCAGTGTTGGTAACGTCAGCTGGCCAACCCGGCCCACGGAGGTCCAAGCGGGCTCCCACAGTCCACTGCAGGTGCTGAGAATCTTGCCTATGACACACAAAATGGAGTGAGCAGAGTAGCTTAAAGTGAGTTTAAGATTTCTGGCTTACACCAAAGTGAGTTAGGTGGAAAATAGGACAAAAATCAGGTGGCCTATGACAGGTAAATGAAAACAATGATAATAAAATAAAATGTTAAAGAGAGAAAGAAAATTAAACTAACCCAAAAGGGAAGAAACAAAATAAAGTGTGGACGGCTTTCGCCACCTAATGTTTACAGTAGAAAGGAGTTTGGATAGAATGAGAGTTATTCTGAAATAACCTAACCCGATGGAAGTTCAGCAGTGACCTCAATGCAGGTGGAAACCAGAAGAGGGGGTGGTAGGCTGCTGCAGTGGCTTATTACGGCCTCAAGGGGGGCGTCTCTCTGTGGTGCACCCTAATTGTTTGACACAATTTACAATCTTAATTCAAAATTGGTTCAAGATCACATCCAACTAAGCCTGAGGAAGAGTCACAAGTGAATTAGAATCGATTCCTTTTAATGATTACAATAACTGAAGTTATTAAATTTAATAAATCTATAAATTTGTAGCAGGCAGATAGCTGACTTGAGAAGGCTCAGCCACCAGGGGGCAGTGTCCTTCTCAAGGCTAAAATGACTGGAATGTGACAATGGGAATAACCAAAATTAAATTAAGTTCAAATTTCACTTCAAATCTAACTACCTTTGGAGAGAAAAAGTTCTGTTGTTTTAGAGAAATAGAAAGATCTCTAAAAATAAAATAATCAATATAACATTGAATTTGTTATTAATTGATTATGAAATGGGAATAAAATCAAACAGAATCATTAAGGCAGATTTAGAAATGGAAACACAGCAGAGTAGAGAGTTCGAACAGAAGAGGGATAGTTGACCCAGAGGGGTGTGGCCGCGAGGGGGCACTGTCCTCTTCCGGGTGAACTATCAGTGCTTTTGGATCGAGACACCCTATGATTTCCGGTTCCGTTTTTGGGAATTTGACAATTCACCATAAAATGTCTCAGTCCAAAAAGGGTTGTTTTAACGAACTCAGCGCGCGGGAAATACAAATATGTATTTAAACAACTTTCTTAGATATCAACGACCGCAAATTTTTGAATCACCAAAATCAAAGCGGAAGAAAAATGACCAACAGGTCTGTACCTGTGGTTGACCACGCGGTGGCAGTGTTGAGCTTACGCGGAACACGTCACCAGGCGGTATTTTGAGAAAGTTTCAGAACGCACAATTTCAAACGTGCAGGCCTTCGCACGTACACCAAACCACGCTGCAAATACTTCTTTTTAAAGATCACGGCAGATCTTTGCAAACACAAACATACTGCAAACAATTTAATAAGATCTCGGCGGATCTGTTTCTGGTCTGTACAGACGCTGAAACGGGGTTTTCTTTCTGGTGAGCAAAACCAGAGTTTTATAACCCGTATTTTATCGTTACGAACGATTTACAATAGAATATATATTCTTTCTGACCGGAGTAGCTTATTCGCTCTCGGGGTTTTTCAGAAAAATACCGGTAGTGCCTTGTGGGATTCCTCTGATCCACACACAGGTCTCAACACAGAATTACATGTACGGTCAAGTAAAAACAGATTTTTCTTAAACTCGCAACAATACTGTAACTGCAGTTTTCATCCGCGACCAGATTTACTGGCGGATTATGGCTTTTCGCCCTTTGATCAGTTTTTATTTTTCTCGAGTCGACTTATTCAGTAATGCAATACTTATTCAATAACGTTATCAGATTCAAGCGCGCACAAAATTGTTAAACTTTCAAAATCACACATGAATACAAAACTTGCATAATCTGTATCAAACCGAGTATGAAAGTGCCTGCATTCTCCACCATAAATATGTAACAACAATGACTTATTTCGGGGAAATAATTAGCTCAAATTAGCATTAATAAGAATATGCATATGTTGATTACATGAATTAAATAATTCCCAACTAGGGAGTAGGTCAACTTCAACGTATATCAACAATTACACGATTTCTCGCTGTAATTAATGATATAGGCAGATAGACTTATGTTTCAATTTGGGGAAATTTTAGGTATAAGTTGAAGAATGTTCATTTATTGTACAAAATGTGCGTCCAGCACACGAATTGTACAATTTCTGAACGGAAATCTAGCGTCTTTAACACCAAGAGATAACACTTCCTGTGGCCACAAAGAAGATAATTATCCTCGTGTTAGACAATTTGAGATTTCTTTTAATAGTACAATTGACCGTAGAGCTTAAGGTAAGACCTGCACTACTCAGGGACTCGGATTTGAAACAAACAAAGCAAACTTGATTCAAATGATTTAACAAGTTTATTTAAATGAACTAACTACTTTAAAATCACACAGGAGTAAATATGCATAAACAAAACAATATACGATCGTAATAAGAAATACAACAAAATAAACGTAAGAATCAAAGGTTAATACAGGGGAAGAAAAGGATAATATAAGAGAGAGGGAGAGAGAGAGAGAGAGAGAGCGAGATGATCAAAAGAGAGTAAGAGTGATTTTAAGAATGACTTCGTGTGTGTGTGTGTGTGTGTGTTGGAGCACGTGGTCTGGTGTTTTTGTCCAGAACCACGTGGGCCTGTATTTATGTGTATGCGAAGAAGTGTGAGTCAGTGTGAGTGAGAGAATTGAGAGATAGGAAGAAACAGTTCAATCGTTCACAACAAAAACCCAATAGGCACAGTAATACTAGACATTTGAAACAGCACTTCAGATTACAAATTTAAAGTCTACGTTACTCTTTGTCGTTCGGCCTTCCTGGTGCGTGTGTGTCGCGTAGGTGCAGACCAAAAAGCGCCTGGGTCACGTGTTCACCGGAGCAGCGGTTCACGGCGTTGTCGTTGCTATGGCAACTTGAAACGAGCGAAAACTTAGCAAGTTGATCTTAGCTTTAAGTTGGTTTCGTTGTTGGTTGAAACAGACTATTTACTGGAGTAAAATAGTTAAGAAAATAAAACTTGGAAGAAAATGAAAATAAAAGCGAGCGAAGGTTTCCTTGAAGGAAGGAAGGAAGCGTGGTATTCTTCTCTCTCTGGCAATTGCAATGTTTCCAGAGTTACGCGGCATTTTGAAGGAGCTGAGCTCACGCCTCTTGAGGTGTATGACCCAATCGCCTGGGAGGGCGGTGGTGGCTATCTCCTGACGTTTTGCGGAGGCTCACGCCCCCTTCTAACAGTTATGGAGAAGTTAAATTTGGTCCCAATATTAATAACACCGGAATTAATAAAAGAATGCGTCTTCGGAGATTTTGAGTTGAAGATTCACTACCGTTGAGATTTTTGGAAGAGAACAATACCGTGGACGACTATGTCATGATTTAAAGTCGTAAAGATATAAGATTTTTCACTATAACAAGCATTTCATTCTTTGAGTATATCATAAAACTAGGTTATAGCGGTCCGATTTATAAGGACCATCACATAAAACAAATACATTTCAAGAATACATTTGGAAAAGGGTGATTTTTGATCATAATGTCCGCACATCCGAGCTTCTCTGTGTGTGTAAAGGGTACTGAAAGTTCACAGCTTGCGTGTCCGGTGTGTGAACTGCATCTGCTCCCCCCCCCCTCCTTTCTTTCCTGAGGGGGAAGACCAGTATGTATGTATGTATGTATGTGTGTTTGAACTCAATGGACAAAGGATCATGCCTACATCACGAGAATACATTTTAAACATTTCACAAGATGATTTCGATCCATACAATGGTAGGATCTGTGTGTGTTTCCTTATGTGTGTGTGCAGACAGTCTTGAGGGTTCGAGCACGGGGTAGAGTCTATGTGTGTGCGCATTACTAGTGTTGATTGAATTAGTCCGGTAGATAATGCTCTGTTGTGCTGAGCTGTTAATCAGTGTCTCAACGATCTCCAAGGGGTGTAAAGATGGCAGACTCGTGATTCCAAGGAGGGCAATCGATGCATGCGCCATTTGGGTCCGCACGTCCTGCCTGGCGGCATTGTGAGACAATAGAGGTGTTTTGTGTATTAGAATTTGCGTTAATCTAATCAGGTCAGACAACGACAAATGGAGTTTGGTCACGAGGAGTTTGAGCAATTTTTAATTACATGCGCGGGCTGTCTCCTTTGTGTTACATTCCCCCTTTGATGAGTTGATGGACGTGTATGGGTCTAGTCGAGTCATCACAGTAACAAAGGTCAGATGGCAGGTGCATGGCTAGGAGGAGGCAGTAAAGAGGGGTTGTTCAGACTGCAGGTTGAATCCGATGAGGTCCTCAGTATTCTCTGGTGCGGCGTTGTCCTTCCGGGGGTTTCTCCTGAAGCTGACGGAGACTGCTTCTGTGAGTTTGGCTGTGGAGGTTCGGATGGCGTTGATCCTTCGGTACAGGATATAGGCTAAGCCCAAAGCTAGGGCATGTCCGAGGATGCTGGTGATGCATAGGGCGGTGTCGGCTGCTGTCCATGTTTGGACCACAGGTGAAGTTTTCAGAATAGGTTGTCGAGACAAGGCCTGAAGGGCTGAGTCCAGTGGGGCTATGTCGATGAGTTGCGACCCCTCTTTCGCGATCCAACTTTCCAGTTCTGGATCTAGTGTGAAGTTGCGGTCCCTAAAGAAAGATGGAATCTCTAGTTCGGCTTGGTACTCTTCACTTGGGAGATGGTACAAGGCGAGGTCATCCAGGTGGAGGATGGCTCCTCGTGGGACTTGAATCCACATGCTTTGGTTCAGCAGGTTGACACGTGTAGCGGTGTCGTGTTGATCGTAGGTCAGTGTCGCTGAGCGTACTGGAGTGTTCACGAGCCATCGGTTCCCTACAATTTCAGCTTGCGTCTCGGTGACTTGGTTGCGAGATTTCGCGTCAGCCGGACAACGGGCGTCGCTAGCCAGCTGTTGGAGACCGCAGATCCCATCGGTGTTATCCCGGAGAAAAGGTTTGCTAGGGCAGAGGTAGTGTATGTCTTTTGTGAGGGTGCACATGTGCAAGTTAGGGGCTAGGTACAGCTGTGGGTCGCTGTCGTGGTACGCTACCACCTCTGGGGTCCGTACCTTAAATTGGGTATTTCCCTGCCAAAATCCAATGTTCACCACGTCTTTAAGTCGGTAGATTCGGCTTGACTCGATAATGGGTAAGTTTAGGAGGAAACCCACTTCTCGCTGCGCCGGGTCCACGTACAGGGGGATGGCACTTCCTAAGGAGTAGGCAAGATGGGTTTGTATAGGATCGGCAGGTGTGGTGATGGCGGAAGCCAGCACGGTCTGGACCAGACTCAGGGGTACCAGGTATGGTGGAATCCTGCCCATGGCTAAATTGTCTATGGAAGAGCTCACTTCTCTGAGCATGTCGCCCATTAATGCGGTGACCAATTGGGTCTGGGCAAAATCGTTCTGGAAGACTGTGAACATCTGTTTCATGGAGCTCACAGTCCTGTTCAGCATGACGCTATGTGTGTTGAGGACGGTGACCGTGCCTCTCAGTGTCTTGCCTATGGTGGTCAAAGATGCGCTCTGTGTGGTGAGTTGATCTTTCAGTTGTGGAAGTTCCGTCTGGATTTCTGCTACCTGTCGTCGTACCGTGGCGATGTTCACCGCGTTGACACTGGACATACCAATGTTGAACAGGGTGCCTACGGCAGCAGCGGCTCCAAGCAGGGCTCCTAGGAAACGTTTGGAGCGCCTGTTGTGCCCGCTCAATTCAGCCTGGGTGAGGGTCATCTTCTCGAGTTGGTTCAGCATGTGTTCGATGTCGGCTTCAGCGTGTTTGAGGGCGGCCTCCGTCCATTTGGCACCTGCCCAGCTGTACAGGACGGCTGTCTTTGGGTAGTGTGCACGGTAGACGTTTCGAGGGTCGAGTCGCACGTACACCTTCTGGGTGTGGGTCCGACAGTTCGTTATGAGCAGTCCGGGCTGCTCCCTCAACACAATTCCCGAGGCCGGAGCTGAGGAGACGAGGTCAGGTGGCGGCTGGCTTTCGGTCGTCGGGAAGCACATGATGACGATCCACAGCAGCATCCTATTAGAGGCAAGAGAGAGAGAGGTGTGGAAGAGCAAAGGGGAAAGAGAAAAGGCACAGGTCAGCGAGGGTTGTCCCGTCGGAGGGTCCAGTCTTCTTTTCCTGTAACGACGGCGGTTGAGGTTAGCTTGCATTAGGCCCTTCCTGTCTGTTCCTGCTAGTGGTCACATATCTCTTAATCTGGTTGCGGTGGACCCATTTGAGGACTGGCTCTTTTGGTCCCCTTTTCAGCTGGATTTGATACGCTACGGGGGAGAGTTTGTTCACAATTTCATGAGGGCCACTCCAGTGAGGCAGAAACTTTTTTGACAGTTGTTTGGGAGGCAAGGCGAAACTGTAGTACAGAATTTTGTCGCCCACGCTGAGTTCTTGGTGCGATGCCTTTTGGTCGTAATACGCTTTCTGGCCCTCAGCGCTGGTTTTCAGGTGTTGCTGGGCGAAAGCGAAAGTTGTTTTCAAATGTCTATGGAGCTCGTCCAGATATTGGGACGTGGTATAGGCAGTGACGAGGTTGTGGTCTCCTGGTTGGTACAACAGGTGTAATGGCAGGGTCATCTGCCGCCCAGTCATGAGTTCGAATGGAGGCACTCTGGTGGATTCCTGGGGCGTGGCTCGGATAGCCATCAGCACCAGGGGAAGTTTCACATCCCAGTCTTTCTGGTTAGTCGACACATATTTTCTCAACATGGCGACCACCGTTCGGTTGGACCTTTCTACCTGTCCGGATGAGATCGGATGGTGGCTGATGTGAAGTTTAGCTTGTACCCCTAGAATTTTCCAGATCTTTTGCATGATCTCTGCGGTAAAATGAGTTCCTCGATCTGAGTTGACTCGGAGTGGTAGGCCGAATCGGGAGAAGATGTGGTTCATCAGGAGGTATGCCGTTGTTTGGGCAGTGTCGTTAGGTGCCGGCAAGCACTCTACCCACTTGGTAAACTGGCACACAACCGTGAGAAAGTACTTATTCCCTCGTGATGATCTTGGGAGTGGTCCTACCCAGTCAATTTGAAGGTCTGACCAGGGAAATGTGATTCCCCTGCGTTGCAACGGGGCTCTGTGTGTCAGGTTTGTTGGGTGAAATTGACAGCAGACCAGGCATTCTCTCACATACTCTGCCACATCCTGCTGCATACATGGCCAGTATGCCACCTGTCTAAGTGTCTCATATGTGGCTCTGGTACCGTGGTGTCCAGCATATGGTGCGTTGTGGGCGTGGTTCATCATCTCCCCCCTTTGACATCGGGGCACGACGAGCTTGGGCGAAGTAGTGTCATCGGTGACAAACCACAGAATGTCATCACGCACATGTAGCATATGTCTGGAGTTATAAAGGTGTCTGAGATCAGAGTTTTCAGTGAGATCCGAAGGTTTGATAGGGCAGGTGGTGGGGAGGTGGAGGTATGATTTAATTGTCTTTATGGCAGTGTCTGATGCTTGCATATCCGCAATGTCGTTGTTGGAAATTTGCGGAGTCAGCGATAGCAGCTGTGAAGCCGGTTGTGCAGCAGGTAAGGGTCGCTTGCTGCGGGTTAGCACTGCAATCTCGGGGGTGGGTTTGGGTGTTGGGGATGACCACGGTTCTCCGTGAAGGGCGCCCGTTTTTGCGAGGGCGTCAGTGTGGTCATTTAAGTCTTTGTCTTGTCCCGGTAGTTTGGAGTGTCCTTTGACCTTCTTCCAGTAGACGGTGAGATCGTGCGTCGTTGTGATGTTATCACATTCTTGGAATAGGTGTTGGTGCTTGACTGGTTTGTTGTTAGCAGTTTTGAAACCATTTTGTTTCCAGGTTTGGAGATGGCATACAAAACTGAGTCTGGCATAGTTCGAGTCTGTGCAGATGAGCAGTTCTTTGAGGTTATGGGATGCTGCGATTTGCAGAGTGATGAGAATTGCTGCTATTTCTGCATATTGTGATGACTGGGGGCCCAGCTTGAAGTGTTGGGGTGGGCATGGGTGGTTGTTTGTCCACAGTATCCCTGCGCCTGCTTTTAGGATGCCCTCGCTGTTGTAGGAACATCCGTCGACATAAGCTGTGGGCATGTCTTCGCACGCATTCTTGTCAAAGTACCTGTGGCAGGTCAGTTGTGGCTGCTGGGGCTCAGGTGTATGAGGCGTTGGAGCCGGAGAGTCGTCAGAGCAGTTTTGGCATGCCGCCAAGCCGTTACCCAGAGCAGATTCGTGACTTTGTGCATATCTGGCTTCGACATTTCGTCCTTGGAGAGCCATTAGCCATGTAGCTATGCGTGAGTTGGTGACAACACCGTCTCTTATCCGTTGGCTGTTAAGGAACATGACGGGCTGGTGGCAAGTCTCTATGATGACCTTCTGTGCTCCAATGTAGTTGGAGAAGCGCTGAATCGCCCATACTGTACAGAGCAAAGCTTTCTCACAGTCAGAGAATTTGCATTCTGGAGGGAGAAGTGTTTTGCTGGCATAAGCGACCACCTTTTTGTCTTGGTCATGCTGTTGGTATAGGCCGGCACTGAGACATTGGTCTGAAAACCCAGCTTCAAGGTGGAATTCTTTTTGTGGATCAGGGTAGGCAAGGCATGGGGCTGAGCATAAATGTCTTTTGAGCTCTGCCATGGCGTGTTCTTGGGCGTCTGACCAGACGAACGGGCAGTCCTTTTTCAACAGAGCTGTGAGAGGCCTGGCGATGTCTGAATAATGTTCGATGAACTGCCTGGAGTAGTTGCATACTCCCAGGAAGCTTCGAAGTTCAGAGACGTTAGTGGGAGGCTTGATGTTCTGAATGGCATGAATACGGTTTGATTGTGGTTCAATGCCATGAGGTCCGATGAGTAAACCCACGTAGTTTACCTTTTTGCGACACCACTGTCCTTTGTGGAGTGCTATTTTGGCGCCGGCAACGGCTAGCTGGTTCAAAACATAGTCAATTTCTATTATGTGGTCGGCCACCGTTGTGCTTTTCATGAGTACATCGTCGACGTAAATCAGGTTACCTCTCAACCTGGCGTCTGGGCAGGCTTTGTTGAGGAAGATGTTGAATTCAGCTGGTGAGTTTGCATACCCAAACGGGCACCTGTTGAAGGTGTACTGGCGGTTGCCGAAGGTGAATGCCAACTTGTGTTGGTCGTCTGGGTGTACTGGAATTGTCCAGAATCCCGAGGCCACATCGAGTGTTGAGAAGATGGTGGCTCCTCTGATTCGGGGAATTTCCTGTTGCAGCTGAGTCATGGGCCACCGTGACAGTGGCACTTGTTGATTTAGTTTGCGATAATCGACGGTTGGTCGCCACTTGCCATTTGGCTTGAGCACAGGCCAAATAGGGGCGGAGTAGGTGCTATTACAATTTCTTATTACCCCCTTTTCAAGCATGGATTCGATGATTTCTTGCACTGGTTCATGTGAGGCGATGGGAATTTTGTATTGCTTGACGAAGGTGGGAGGAGCGTTGGGGTGCGTTGGGATGCGCACCGTGTGGAGGTTGGTGAGACCACAGTCTAGAGAATCTTTGGCAAAGTGTTCTTTGAATTTATACAGGACTTGTCGTAGCTTTTGGCGGTCGGCATTGTCCTGCAGTGCATCAGCATCTTGTAGAATTTGCTGCACTTGTGATTCAAAACCTTGGTATGGTTCTTCTGATGGTTTGTCATCAGTCGGGTTGGTCTCGAATGGCATGGCAGGTGCGTCAGTCTCATTGACAGGCTGGTGAGAGACTGTGTACACTGCGAGGTGTTCGTCCTCTGTGAGCTCCGTTCTGCATACCTTGTCTTTGGCCACTGACATGACAGATGTTAAGGTAATTAATTGGAAGGGTGCCGTGAGCACTGTGTTGTCAGTGTGCCCTTCAGATATCAGTGCAGATGGAATGGGCCCTATGACGGGTAATATCAGTTCAAAGTCATGAAAGTCTTGGCTGACTAGCCATCCCAGTCGGTAGGCTTTGGGGATGCTGATGTCAGCTGCTGTACAATTGTTGAACAGAATGTAGACTATTCGAGATGTCACTTCAGTGAGGGGTGTGGCTTCGAGGGTGAGTCCGAGTTCCACACATTCGGGTGAAGGTTGGAAAAAAACCAGTGTGTGGTTTAGGGTTTGGCCTTGTCGCAGGTTGAGCCGCACACTGACTCCTTTAGTGTAAGCAGGTACCACCGTTTCCTGTTCGTTGATGAGAGTGCAGACCTCTGGGATGGTCTGTCCTGACAGTAGGTTGTCGTGAGTGACTGGAGCAGGTGGCTGTGAAGTTAACGGTGCCCATACAACCTCGTTAAACATGTCCACATGAGCCTTGAGGCGAATCAAGATGTCGGCTCCAATGTAGACGTCGTGGGCTGGATCCTCCAGGATCAGGAAGTAATGGGTCAAGTGCCGGTGATTCCATGTCAAGTTCAAGGCACAGATCCCTTTGGCAGATGTCATTGAGGATGGATCTGGGTTCAAAGGGAAACGGGTGCGTTTGCTGGTGTAGGGCAGGTCTGGAGTTTTTCCAATGATTGCATTGAATAGTGAGAGGCTTATGGCTGAGTTATCTGCCCATATTGCCAGGGTAATGTCTGTTGTGGTCACATCCTGCAACTGCAGGGGAGTGTGTACTTGAGGGCAGTAATTGTCAGAGTCTGGTGTTGTTCTGAACGTGCAGAGAAGCGGACTTGAACCCTGATCAGCTGTGGGGACTTTGTCCTTGTGTCTGGCTGATGGAACTTCCGTGACCCCTGTGGCTTGACAGTCTGGTTCGATGGAGTTTTGTGGCTGAAGGGGGTGAGGTTCGCGCACCTGCGCCCACACTTGTAGGTGCTTGAGGTCTAATAAAGGTTCAAAGCGGTCCAGCAGGTCCTTGCCTACGAGAAATTGATAAGTGTTCATGGGCGAAATGTAGACAGGGTGGACTATGCTCATCGGACCGATTGTCAGGTGAATGGGAGCCACGTTCTTTAGCTGGATGTCATTCTGGCTGTATGACTGCACGTTCAGCTCACACGTGTGGAATTTAAGAGTTCTGTTTTGTCTTTGAGTTTCACATTTGAGTTTTTCAAACAGCTGAACAGAAATAAGCGTTAGATCAGAGCCGGTGTCCACCAGTGCTTCGATCTGCATTTCCTTTTCCAAGGTAACTGTTAAGTACAGTTTTCGTGCCACTCCTCTTTCAATTAGGTTGCCCAGAAGTTGCGGTGTTGAACCTTGCGTGTTGATTGACAAGCAATGAGGGTAGGTGTCAGGTGGCTTGTCGTGGGTGCAGATCAGCAAGACAGCACTGTCTGGTACTTTATCATGAGAGCTGCTGCAGTCCCGTTCAGGAAGTGGCGTTGTCAGCTGGTTGTAGTGAGTGACGCTGTCGTTTGGTGATGTAACAGCACGTTCAACAGTTTGTGGTTTGACAGTAGTGTTTTGTGGGGCTGTCAGCTGGAGGGAGTTAGTGGAGCTGTCATTAGGTAGTGTAACAGCAAGTTCGACAGTTTGTGGTTTGACAGCAGTGTTCTGTTGGCCTGTCACTTGGAGGGAGTGAGTGGAGCTGTCATTAGGTAATGTAACAGCAAGTTCAGCAGTGTGGGGTTTGACAGCAGTGGTAGGTGGGCTGTCAGTGCGTATAGCATTGGTTTCAGGCCTGTGGGTTAGTCATGCAGTGTCTGGTTTGTCTTTGTCTTCTTTGTGGGGTTTCTTTTTGAGAAAGTCTCTCAGGACGTTCAGAAGTTCTTCTGCGTCGGACGTGGCTGCACTGTTTTTGTTGGATTTGGGCTCTGCCTTGGGCTTACCGGTGTCCTGTCGGGAGGGGTCCCGTGGCCGGTTCTCTGGGCTTGTATCTCGGGGAGATCGGAGTCGACCCTTTTTGGGGTGTCGGTCAGCATCCCAGCTGCCCCCTCCCTTTTTGTTGTGGGAGAAGCGCTGCCGGTCCCAGGATTCCCCGAAACGGTCATTTCGCGGTTTTGAGCGGGCTCCCCCCCGCCCACGCTGTCCTCTGCCAGCTTGGAACGGTCGTGGCTGTCTGTTGCCGGGTTCGTAGTTGGTAGGCTTTGCACCTTCTAAGTTCAGTTCTGGAAAAGGTGCAGCGACAGGGCAAACTGTGGGGTATTTCCCAGGCTTTTCAGACAGAGTCTTTTGTTTTACGTACGCTTTGTGAGCCAGGTCACGTAGTTGTTGGATTGACAGGGTCCGGGGACAGACGAGAACGCCCAAATGCGAGCTTTGGCTTGGATGGAGATTCCGCAGGAAGAGGGTTTTGAAATTAATATCATCTTCCATCCCCGCCATATTCTGCGGGCCAAAGTATGCTTGTCGCAGACGGTCATAATAAGCCTGGGGTGTTTCCAGTCTTGCTTGCTTGAGATCCATTGCCGCTATTACGCCTTGGCCGGATTCGGGGTCAGAATATTCTCGAATCAGAGCTTGTCGTAGTTGCGTGTAGTCCGCCTTGACCGATTCTGGTTGGCGGTCTAGGAAGCTTCGGACGGCACGACCGGCGGTGATTCGAAGAAGATACAGCTTGTCCCATGTCGTGATGTTTGCAACAGTTTGTAAGTGAAAATCAATGTCTGTTAGATAAGAATGCACGTCGCTGCCCCCTGCTGGACTTGGGTTGAACACAGGGATGTTTCTTGCCAGTTTGTCCAGCTCTTTAGACACTGTGCGTTGACCGACTCGTCCTTCCAGGACGGGGCCAGCAGGTGGGATAGTGTCATGACGTCGGCTTTCCTCTTCTTCTTTAAGCGTTTGGTGGTGAAGTGCAGGTTCGCTGGTGAGGGGAGACGAAGTGGCATGTGTCCCCCCCCCCAGTCCACCTTGCAGTCCGTACGCATGTTTGAGTTCGCGGTGGACAATGTCCAGCTCGTCTTTGAGATCCTGTCTCTGTTGGACGAGCTCGTTAATCTCAGCTCGGGCTTTCTGCAACAATGTCTCACAAGCCTTAATTCTTGCGTCTTTGTCCTTTATTTCTGTGAGTGCTCTTTCTAGCTGAGCCTCTCCACGTATCAGATCGTCACTGAGGGCTGCAGTGGTCTGTTTCTCCGCCTCCACTGTCCTGTCCGTGTCCAGACGCAGGTCCTCCAGGGCCTGTTGTAGTCTTTCCACTTCCTGTTGTAGTTCCGGCCGGGTGTCATCCTCATCCTCCAGAAGTATCTCCTCCAGACGCTGTTGTGCTTGTTCCTTTTGAGTGCAGGCCTCCTTCAGCTGAGTCCTTAGTCCGGCGGTGTCCTTTTCCAGCTTGGCCTTGTCCTCCTCCAGCAGACGTGCCTGGGACAATAGGTAGTGGGAGAGACTCCCGATGATGCGACTCCAGTCTTTTGCACTGTAGGCTTGCGTGGGGTCCTGGGCCATGATCTGGTCCACTTTGTCGTCCAGCTCCTGTTGGGTCAGGAGTTTTGGGTCACCGAAGTCCTTGGGTAGACAGCCTGTAGTTATGGCGGTTAACCACGCCTCGAGGCTATTCCAGTGTTCCGCAGGACTGGATGCACGGGACATTTTGACTCACTGTAGGCGAGAGAAACACAACACACAAGACACACAAGAAGGGCCAATGCAATCGAGTCGCGAGACTAATAAACTATAGGACGGTGTGCCGTCTATAGAACTTTGGCTAACTGACTTTAGACAGTTAGGCGGGTCCGCACAGGGCCCGAAAATAGATGCTGTTCGGTTGTCCCTCTGATTACTTAGCCTTTTGGGGTCTCGTTGGTACTCTGAAAGACAAGTTGCAACAGAACATGCAAAGCAGAGTAGGCGAGGATTGAAAGGGAAGGAAGAAACAAAATTAACAAAAATGTCAATGATTTGGTCTGAGCTGCAATTTGGACACTAATAGCACGAAGGATGTGCCTTAGGGGAAAAATATTTAAGATTATGCAATCTATGAGGAAGGCAAAGGGTTTGTTTTTCTTTCTTTTGATTATCAAAGTTCAGTTTACCTGAAATGGACGGAGGTCAACCCAGCCGGCCCCCGCGGAGCGCAGTCAACCTTTCTGGCGCCCAAACACCTGACCGCCGTGACCTTGGATTCTCTGTTACTCCGCTCACGGCCACGCCCACTCAAACAGAGTGACCGTAAGCACAATCCTAGTAGTCCCGGAGGTACCCGCCAACCGATTGCAATGTAAAGGTGGGTGCTGCCCAGAACCCCTCCAGCGTACGCTGGAGTGACAGGGGCTGTCGGTGGTTTGTGCAGCGGTCCCAACAATTAACTTTTGCGTCGGCGTGGAGGCTGGCACTCCGAGGCACCGGATTGCTGATGTCACTACTGCGTGCCGCCGCCGGGGCAGAGATAAGAGAAACTCAAGAGTCACCGCACGGTCAGTGTTGGTAACGTCAGCTGGCCAACCCGGCCCACGGAGGTCCAAGCGGGCTCCCACAGTCCACTGCAGGTGCTGAGAATCTTGCCTATGACACACAAAATGGAGTGAGCAGAGTAGCTTAAAGTGAGTTTAAGATTTCTGGCTTACACCAAAGTGAGTTAGGTGGAAAATAGGACAAAAATCAGGTGGCCTATGACAGGTAAATGAAAACAATGATAATAAAATAAAATGTTAAAGAGAGAAAGAAAATTAAACTAACCCAAAAGGGAAGAAACAAAATAAAGTGTGGACGGCTTTCGCCACCTAATGTTTACAGTAGAAAGGAGTTTGGATAGAATGAGAGTTATTCTGAAATAACCTAACCCGATGGAAGTTCAGCAGTGACCTCAATGCAGGTGGAAACCAGAAGAGGGGGTGGTAGGCTGCTGCAGTGGCTTATTACGGCCTCAAGGGGGGCGTCTCTCTGTGGTGCACCCTAATTGTTTGACACAATTTACAATCTTAATTCAAAATTGGTTCAAGATCACATCCAACTAAGCCTGAGGAAGAGTCACAAGTGAATTAGAATCGATTCCTTTTAATGATTACAATAACTGAAGTTATTAAATTTAATAAATCTATAAATTTGTAGCAGGCAGATAGCTGACTTGAGAAGGCTCAGCCACCAGGGGGCAGTGTCCTTCTCAAGGCTAAAATGACTGGAATGTGACAATGGGAATAACCAAAATTAAATTAAGTTCAAATTTCACTTCAAATCTAACTACCTTTGGAGAGAAAAAGTTCTGTTGTTTTAGAGAAATAGAAAGATCTCTAAAAATAAAATAATCAATATAACATTGAATTTGTTATTAATTGATTATGAAATGGGAATAAAATCAAACAGAATCATTAAGGCAGATTTAGAAATGGAAACACAGCAGAGTAGAGAGTTCGAACAGAAGAGGGATAGTTGACCCAGAGGGGTGTGGCCGCGAGGGGGCACTGTCCTCTTCCGGGTGAACTATCAGTGCTTTTGGATCGAGACACCCTATGATTTCCGGTTCCGTTTTTGGGAATTTGACAATTCACCATAAAATGTCTCAGTCCAAAAAGGGTTGTTTTAACGAACTCAGCGCGCGGGAAATACAAATATGTATTTAAACAACTTTCTTAGATATCAACGACCGCAAATTTTTGAATCACCAAAATCAAAGCGGAAGAAAAATGACCAACAGGTCTGTACCTGTGGTTGACCACGCGGTGGCAGTGTTGAGCTTACGCGGAACACGTCACCAGGCGGTATTTTGAGAAAGTTTCAGAACGCACAATTTCAAACGTGCAGGCCTTCGCACGTACACCAAACCACGCTGCAAATACTTCTTTTTAAAGATCACGGCAGATCTTTGCAAACACAAACATACTGCAAACAATTTAATAAGATCTCGGCGGATCTGTTTCTGGTCTGTACAGACGCTGAAACGGGGTTTTCTTTCTGGTGAGCAAAACCAGAGTTTTATAACCCGTATTTTATCGTTACGAACGATTTACAATAGAATATATATTCTTTCTGACCGGAGTAGCTTATTCGCTCTCGGGGTTTTTCAGAAAAATACCGGTAGTGCCTTGTGGGATTCCTCTGATCCACACACAGGTCTCAACACAGAATTACATGTACGGTCAAGTAAAAACAGATTTTTCTTAAACTCGCAACAATACTGTAACTGCAGTTTTCATCCGCGACCAGATTTACTGGCGGATTATGGCTTTTCGCCCTTTGATCAGTTTTTATTTTTCTCGAGTCGACTTATTCAGTAATGCAATACTTATTCAATAACGTTATCAGATTCAAGCGCGCACAAAATTGTTAAACTTTCAAAATCACACATGAATACAAAACTTGCATAATCTGTATCAAACCGAGTATGAAAGTGCCTGCATTCTCCACCATAAATATGTAACAACAATGACTTATTTCGGGGAAATAATTAGCTCAAATTAGCATTAATAAGAATATGCATATGTTGATTACATGAATTAAATAATTCCCAACTAGGGAGTAGGTCAACTTCAACGTATATCAACAATTACACGATTTCTCGCTGTAATTAATGATATAGGCAGATAGACTTATGTTTCAATTTGGGGAAATTTTAGGTATAAGTTGAAGAATGTTCATTTATTGTACAAAATGTGCGTCCAGCACACGAATTGTACAATTTCTGAACGGAAATCTAGCGTCTTTAACACCAAGAGATAACACTTCCTGTGGCCACAAAGAAGATAATTATCCTCGTGTTAGACAATTTGAGATTTCTTTTAATAGTACAATTGACCGTAGAGCTTAAGGTAAGACCTGCACTACTCAGGGACTCGGATTTGAAACAAACAAAGCAAACTTGATTCAAATGATTTAACAAGTTTATTTAAATGAACTAACTACTTTAAAATCACACAGGAGTAAATATGCATAAACAAAACAATATACGATCGTAATAAGAAATACAACAAAATAAACGTAAGAATCAAAGGTTAATACAGGGGAAGAAAAGGATAATATAAGAGAGAGGGAGAGAGAGAGAGAGAGAGAGCGAGATGATCAAAAGAGAGTAAGAGTGATTTTAAGAATGACTTCGTGTGTGTGTGTGTGTGTGTGTTGGAGCACGTGGTCTGGTGTTTTTGTCCAGAACCACGTGGGCCTGTATTTATGTGTATGCGAAGAAGTGTGAGTCAGTGTGAGTGAGAGAATTGAGAGATAGGAAGAAACAGTTCAATCGTTCACAACAAAAACCCAATAGGCACAGTAATACTAGACATTTGAAACAGCACTTCAGATTACAAATTTAAAGTCTACGTTACTCTTTGTCGTTCGGCCTTCCTGGTGCGTGTGTGTCGCGTAGGTGCAGACCAAAAAGCGCCTGGGTCACGTGTTCACCGGAGCAGCGGTTCACGGCGTTGTCGTTGCTATGGCAACTTGAAACGAGCGAAAACTTAGCAAGTTGATCTTAGCTTTAAGTTGGTTTCGTTGTTGGTTGAAACAGACTATTTACTGGAGTAAAATAGTTAAGAAAATAAAACTTGGAAGAAAATGAAAATAAAAGCGAGCGAAGGTTTCCTTGAAGGAAGGAAGGAAGCGTGGTATTCTTCTCTCTCTGGCAATTGCAATGTTTCCAGAGTTACGCGGCATTTTGAAGGAGCTGAGCTCACGCCTCTTGAGGTGTATGACCCAATCGCCTGGGAGGGCGGTGGTGGCTATCTCCTGACGTTTTGCGGAGGCTCACGCCCCCTTCTAACAGTTATGGAGAAGTTAAATTTGGTCCCAATATTAATAACACCGGAATTAATAAAAGAATGCGTCTTCGGAGATTTTGAGTTGAAGATTCACTACCGTTGAGATTTTTGGAAGAGAACAATACCGTGGACGACTATGTCATGATTTAAAGTCGTAAAGATATAAGATTTTTCACTATAACAAGCATTTCATTCTTTGAGTATATCATAAAACTAGGTTATAGCGGTCCGATTTATAAGGACCATCACATAAAACAAATACATTTCAAGAATACATTTGGAAAAGGGTGATTTTTGATCATAATGTCCGCACATCCGAGCTTCTCTGTGTGTGTAAAGGGTACTGAAAGTTCACAGCTTGCGTGTCCGGTGTGTGAACTGCATCTGCTCCCCCCCCCCTCCTTTCTTTCCTGAGGGGGAAGACCAGTATGTATGTATGTATGTATGTGTGTTTGAACTCAATGGACAAAGGATCATGCCTACATCACGAGAATACATTTTAAACATTTCACAAGATGATTTCGATCCATACAATGGTAGGATCTGTGTGTGTTTCCTTATGTGTGTGTGCAGACAGTCTTGAGGGTTCGAGCACGGGGTAGAGTCTATGTGTGTGCGCATTACTAGTGTTGATTGAATTAGTCCGGTAGATAATGCTCTGTTGTGCTGAGCTGTTAATCAGTGTCTCAACGATCTCCAAGGGGTGTAAAGATGGCAGACTCGTGATTCCAAGGAGGGCAATCGATGCATGCGCCATTTGGGTCCGCACGTCCTGCCTGGCGGCATTGTGAGACAATAGAGGTGTTTTGTGTATTAGAATTTGCGTTAATCTAATCAGGTCAGACAACGACAAATGGAGTTTGGTCACGAGGAGTTTGAGCAATTTTTAATTACATGCGCGGGCTGTCTCCTTTGTGTTACATTCCCCCTTTGATGAGTTGATGGACGTGTATGGGTCTAGTCGAGTCATCACAGTAACAAAGGTCAGATGGCAGGTGCATGGCTAGGAGGAGGCAGTAAAGAGGGGTTGTTCAGACTGCAGGTTGAATCCGATGAGGTCCTCAGTATTCTCTGGTGCGGCGTTGTCCTTCCGGGGGTTTCTCCTGAAGCTGACGGAGACTGCTTCTGTGAGTTTGGCTGTGGAGGTTCGGATGGCGTTGATCCTTCGGTACAGGATATAGGCTAAGCCCAAAGCTAGGGCATGTCCGAGGATGCTGGTGATGCATAGGGCGGTGTCGGCTGCTGTCCATGTTTGGACCACAGGTGAAGTTTTCAGAATAGGTTGTCGAGACAAGGCCTGAAGGGCTGAGTCCAGTGGGGCTATGTCGATGAGTTGCGACCCCTCTTTCGCGATCCAACTTTCCAGTTCTGGATCTAGTGTGAAGTTGCGGTCCCTAAAGAAAGATGGAATCTCTAGTTCGGCTTGGTACTCTTCACTTGGGAGATGGTACAAGGCGAGGTCATCCAGGTGGAGGATGGCTCCTCGTGGGACTTGAATCCACATGCTTTGGTTCAGCAGGTTGACACGTGTAGCGGTGTCGTGTTGATCGTAGGTCAGTGTCGCTGAGCGTACTGGAGTGTTCACGAGCCATCGGTTCCCTACAATTTCAGCTTGCGTCTCGGTGACTTGGTTGCGAGATTTCGCGTCAGCCGGACAACGGGCGTCGCTAGCCAGCTGTTGGAGACCGCAGATCCCATCGGTGTTATCCCGGAGAAAAGGTTTGCTAGGGCAGAGGTAGTGTATGTCTTTTGTGAGGGTGCACATGTGCAAGTTAGGGGCTAGGTACAGCTGTGGGTCGCTGTCGTGGTACGCTACCACCTCTGGGGTCCGTACCTTAAATTGGGTATTTCCCTGCCAAAATCCAATGTTCACCACGTCTTTAAGTCGGTAGATTCGGCTTGACTCGATAATGGGTAAGTTTAGGAGGAAACCCACTTCTCGCTGCGCCGGGTCCACGTACAGGGGGATGGCACTTCCTAAGGAGTAGGCAAGATGGGTTTGTATAGGATCGGCAGGTGTGGTGATGGCGGAAGCCAGCACGGTCTGGACCAGACTCAGGGGTACCAGGTATGGTGGAATCCTGCCCATGGCTAAATTGTCTATGGAAGAGCTCACTTCTCTGAGCATGTCGCCCATTAATGCGGTGACCAATTGGGTCTGGGCAAAATCGTTCTGGAAGACTGTGAACATCTGTTTCATGGAGCTCACAGTCCTGTTCAGCATGACGCTATGTGTGTTGAGGACGGTGACCGTGCCTCTCAGTGTCTTGCCTATGGTGGTCAAAGATGCGCTCTGTGTGGTGAGTTGATCTTTCAGTTGTGGAAGTTCCGTCTGGATTTCTGCTACCTGTCGTCGTACCGTGGCGATGTTCACCGCGTTGACACTGGACATACCAATGTTGAACAGGGTGCCTACGGCAGCAGCGGCTCCAAGCAGGGCTCCTAGGAAACGTTTGGAGCGCCTGTTGTGCCCGCTCAATTCAGCCTGGGTGAGGGTCATCTTCTCGAGTTGGTTCAGCATGTGTTCGATGTCGGCTTCAGCGTGTTTGAGGGCGGCCTCCGTCCATTTGGCACCTGCCCAGCTGTACAGGACGGCTGTCTTTGGGTAGTGTGCACGGTAGACGTTTCGAGGGTCGAGTCGCACGTACACCTTCTGGGTGTGGGTCCGACAGTTCGTTATGAGCAGTCCGGGCTGCTCCCTCAACACAATTCCCGAGGCCGGAGCTGAGGAGACGAGGTCAGGTGGCGGCTGGCTTTCGGTCGTCGGGAAGCACATGATGACGATCCACAGCAGCATCCTATTAGAGGCAAGAGAGAGAGAGGTGTGGAAGAGCAAAGGGGAAAGAGAAAAGGCACAGGTCAGCGAGGGTTGTCCCGTCGGAGGGTCCAGTCTTCTTTTCCTGTAACGACGGCGGTTGAGGTTAGCTTGCATTAGGCCCTTCCTGTCTGTTCCTGCTAGTGGTCACATATCTCTTAATCTGGTTGCGGTGGACCCATTTGAGGACTGGCTCTTTTGGTCCCCTTTTCAGCTGGATTTGATACGCTACGGGGGAGAGTTTGTTCACAATTTCATGAGGGCCACTCCAGTGAGGCAGAAACTTTTTTGACAGTTGTTTGGGAGGCAAGGCGAAACTGTAGTACAGAATTTTGTCGCCCACGCTGAGTTCTTGGTGCGATGCCTTTTGGTCGTAATACGCTTTCTGGCCCTCAGCGCTGGTTTTCAGGTGTTGCTGGGCGAAAGCGAAAGTTGTTTTCAAATGTCTATGGAGCTCGTCCAGATATTGGGACGTGGTATAGGCAGTGACGAGGTTGTGGTCTCCTGGTTGGTACAACAGGTGTAATGGCAGGGTCATCTGCCGCCCAGTCATGAGTTCGAATGGAGGCACTCTGGTGGATTCCTGGGGCGTGGCTCGGATAGCCATCAGCACCAGGGGAAGTTTCACATCCCAGTCTTTCTGGTTAGTCGACACATATTTTCTCAACATGGCGACCACCGTTCGGTTGGACCTTTCTACCTGTCCGGATGAGATCGGATGGTGGCTGATGTGAAGTTTAGCTTGTACCCCTAGAATTTTCCAGATCTTTTGCATGATCTCTGCGGTAAAATGAGTTCCTCGATCTGAGTTGACTCGGAGTGGTAGGCCGAATCGGGAGAAGATGTGGTTCATCAGGAGGTATGCCGTTGTTTGGGCAGTGTCGTTAGGTGCCGGCAAGCACTCTACCCACTTGGTAAACTGGCACACAACCGTGAGAAAGTACTTATTCCCTCGTGATGATCTTGGGAGTGGTCCTACCCAGTCAATTTGAAGGTCTGACCAGGGAAATGTGATTCCCCTGCGTTGCAACGGGGCTCTGTGTGTCAGGTTTGTTGGGTGAAATTGACAGCAGACCAGGCATTCTCTCACATACTCTGCCACATCCTGCTGCATACATGGCCAGTATGCCACCTGTCTAAGTGTCTCATATGTGGCTCTGGTACCGTGGTGTCCAGCATATGGTGCGTTGTGGGCGTGGTTCATCATCTCCCCCCTTTGACATCGGGGCACGACGAGCTTGGGCGAAGTAGTGTCATCGGTGACAAACCACAGAATGTCATCACGCACATGTAGCATATGTCTGGAGTTATAAAGGTGTCTGAGATCAGAGTTTTCAGTGAGATCCGAAGGTTTGATAGGGCAGGTGGTGGGGAGGTGGAGGTATGATTTAATTGTCTTTATGGCAGTGTCTGATGCTTGCATATCCGCAATGTCGTTGTTGGAAATTTGCGGAGTCAGCGATAGCAGCTGTGAAGCCGGTTGTGCAGCAGGTAAGGGTCGCTTGCTGCGGGTTAGCACTGCAATCTCGGGGGTGGGTTTGGGTGTTGGGGATGACCACGGTTCTCCGTGAAGGGCGCCCGTTTTTGCGAGGGCGTCAGTGTGGTCATTTAAGTCTTTGTCTTGTCCCGGTAGTTTGGAGTGTCCTTTGACCTTCTTCCAGTAGACGGTGAGATCGTGCGTCGTTGTGATGTTATCACATTCTTGGAATAGGTGTTGGTGCTTGACTGGTTTGTTGTTAGCAGTTTTGAAACCATTTTGTTTCCAGGTTTGGAGATGGCATACAAAACTGAGTCTGGCATAGTTCGAGTCTGTGCAGATGAGCAGTTCTTTGAGGTTATGGGATGCTGCGATTTGCAGAGTGATGAGAATTGCTGCTATTTCTGCATATTGTGATGACTGGGGGCCCAGCTTGAAGTGTTGGGGTGGGCATGGGTGGTTGTTTGTCCACAGTATCCCTGCGCCTGCTTTTAGGATGCCCTCGCTGTTGTAGGAACATCCGTCGACATAAGCTGTGGGCATGTCTTCGCACGCATTCTTGTCAAAGTACCTGTGGCAGGTCAGTTGTGGCTGCTGGGGCTCAGGTGTATGAGGCGTTGGAGCCGGAGAGTCGTCAGAGCAGTTTTGGCATGCCGCCAAGCCGTTACCCAGAGCAGATTTGTGACTTTGTGCATATCTGGCTTCGACATTTCGTCCTTGGAGAGCCATTAGCCATGTAGCTATGCGTGAGTTGGTGACAACACCGTCTCTTATCCGTTGGCTGTTAAGGAACATGACGGGCTGGTGGCAAGTCTCTATGATGACCTTCTGTGCTCCAATGTAGTTGGAGAAGCGCTGAATCGCCCATACTGTACAGAGCAAAGCTTTCTCACAGTCAGAGAATTTGCATTCTGGAGGGAGAAGTGTTTTGCTGGCATAAGCGACCACCTTTTTGTCTTGGTCATGCTGTTGGTATAGGCCGGCACTGAGACATTGGTCTGAAAACCCAGCTTCAAGGTGGAATTCTTTTTGTGGATCAGGGTAGGCAAGGCATGGGGCTGAGCATAAATGTCTTTTGAGCTCTGCCATGGCGTGTTCTTGGGCGTCTGACCAGACGAACGGGCAGTCCTTTTTCAACAGAGCTGTGAGAGGCCTGGCGATGTCTGAATAATGTTCGATGAACTGCCTGGAGTAGTTGCATACTCCCAGGAAGCTTCGAAGTTCAGAGACGTTAGTGGGAGGCTTGATGTTCTGAATGGCATGAATACGGTTTGATTGTGGTTCAATGCCATGAGGTCCGATGAGTAAACCCACGTAGTTTACCTTTTTGCGACACCACTGTCCTTTGTGGAGTGCTATTTTGGCGCCGGCAACGGCTAGCTGGTTCAAAACATAGTCAATTTCTATTATGTGGTCGGCCACCGTTGTGCTTTTCATGAGTACATCGTCGACGTAAATCAGGTTACCTCTCAACCTGGCGTCTGGGCAGGCTTTGTTGAGGAAGATGTTGAATTCAGCTGGTGAGTTTGCATACCCAAACGGGCACCTGTTGAAGGTGTACTGGCGGTTGCCGAAGGTGAATGCCAACTTGTGTTGGTCGTCTGGGTGTACTGGAATTGTCCAGAATCCCGAGGCCACATCGAGTGTTGAGAAGATGGTGGCTCCTCTGATTCGGGGAATTTCCTGTTGCAGCTGAGTCATGGGCCACCGTGACAGTGGCACTTGTTGATTTAGTTTGCGATAATCGACGGTTGGTCGCCACTTGCCATTTGGCTTGAGCACAGGCCAAATAGGGGCGGAGTAGGTGCTATTACAATTTCTTATTACCCCCTTTTCAAGCATGGATTCGATGATTTCTTGCACTGGTTCATGTGAGGCGATGGGAATTTTGTATTGCTTGACGAAGGTGGGAGGAGCGTTGGGGTGCGTTGGGATGCGCACCGTGTGGAGGTTGGTGAGACCACAGTCTAGAGAATCTTTGGCAAAGTGTTCTTTGAATTTATACAGGACTTGTCGTAGCTTTTGGCGGTCGGCATTGTCCTGCAGTGCATCAGCATCTTGTAGAATTTGCTGCACTTGTGATTCAAAACCTTGGTATGGTTCTTCTGATGGTTTGTCATCAGTCGGGTTGGTCTCGAATGGCATGGCAGGTGCGTCAGTCTCATTGACAGGCTGGTGAGAGACTGTGTACACTGCGAGGTGTTCGTCCTCTGTGAGCTCCGTTCTGCATACCTTGTCTTTGGCCACTGACATGACAGATGTTAAGGTAATTAATTGGAAGGGTGCCGTGAGCACTGTGTTGTCAGTGTGCCCTTCAGATATCAGTGCAGATGGAATGGGCCCTATGACGGGTAATATCAGTTCAAAGTCATGAAAGTCTTGGCTGACTAGCCATCCCAGTCGGTAGGCTTTGGGGATGCTGATGTCAGCTGCTGTACAATTGTTGAACAGAATGTAGACTATTCGAGATGTCACTTCAGTGAGGGGTGTGGCTTCGAGGGTGAGTCCGAGTTCCACACATTCGGGTGAAGGTTGGAAAAAAACCAGTGTGTGGTTTAGGGTTTGGCCTTGTCGCAGGTTGAGCCGCACACTGACTCCTTTAGTGTAAGCAGGTACCACCGTTTCCTGTTCGTTGATGAGAGTGCAGACCTCTGGGATGGTCTGTCCTGACAGTAGGTTGTCGTGAGTGACTGGAGCAGGTGGCTGTGAAGTTAACGGTGCCCATACAACCTCGTTAAACATGTCCACATGAGCCTTGAGGCGAATCAAGATGTCGGCTCCAATGTAGACGTCGTGGGCTGGATCCTCCAGGATCAGGAAGTAATGGGTCAAGTGCCGGTGATTCCATGTCAAGTTCAAGGCACAGATCCCTTTGGCAGATGTCATTGAGGATGGATCTGGGTTCAAAGGGAAACGGGTGCGTTTGCTGGTGTAGGGCAGGTCTGGAGTTTTTCCAATGATTGCATTGAATAGTGAGAGGCTTATGGCTGAGTTATCTGCCCATATTGCCAGGGTAATGTCTGTTGTGGTCACATCCTGCAACTGCAGGGGAGTGTGTACTTGAGGGCAGTAATTGTCAGAGTCTGGTGTTGTTCTGAACGTGCAGAGAAGCGGACTTGAACCCTGATCAGCTGTGGGGACTTTGTCCTTGTGTCTGGCTGATGGAACTTCCGTGACCCCTGTGGCTTGACAGTCTGGTTCGATGGAGTTTTGTGGCTGAAGGGGGTGAGGTTCGCGCACCTGCGCCCACACTTGTAGGTGCTTGAGGTCTAATAAAGGTTCAAAGCGGTCCAGCAGGTCCTTGCCTACGAGAAATTGATAAGTGTTCATGGGCGAAATGTAGACAGGGTGGACTATGCTCATCGGACCGATTGTCAGGTGAATGGGAGCCACGTTCTTTAGCTGGATGTCATTCTGGCTGTATGACTGCACGTTCAGCTCACACGTGTGGAATTTAAGAGTTCTGTTTTGTCTTTGAGTTTCACATTTGAGTTTTTCAAACAGCTGAACAGAAATAAGCGTTAGATCAGAGCCGGTGTCCACCAGTGCTTCGATCTGCATTTCCTTTTCCAAGGTAACTGTTAAGTACAGTTTTCGTGCCACTCCTCTTTCAATTAGGTTGCCCAGAAGTTGCGGTGTTGAACCTTGCGTGTTGATTGACAAGCAATGAGGGTAGGTGTCAGGTGGCTTGTCGTGGGTGCAGATCAGCAAGACAGCACTGTCTGGTACTTTATCATGAGAGCTGCTGCAGTCCCGTTCAGGAAGTGGCGTTGTCAGCTGGTTGTAGTGAGTGACGCTGTCGTTTGGTGATGTAACAGCACGTTCAACAGTTTGTGGTTTGACAGTAGTGTTTTGTGGGGCTGTCAGCTGGAGGGAGTTAGTGGAGCTGTCATTAGGTAGTGTAACAGCAAGTTCGACAGTTTGTGGTTTGACAGCAGTGTTCTGTTGGCCTGTCACTTGGAGGGAGTGAGTGGAGCTGTCATTAGGTAATGTAACAGCAAGTTCAGCAGTGTGGGGTTTGACAGCAGTGGTAGGTGGGCTGTCAGTGCGTATAGCATTGGTTTCAGGCCTGTGGGTTAGTCATGCAGTGTCTGGTTTGTCTTTGTCTTCTTTGTGGGGTTTCTTTTTGAGAAAGTCTCTCAGGACGTTCAGAAGTTCTTCTGCGTCGGACGTGGCTGCACTGTTTTTGTTGGATTTGGGCTCTGCCTTGGGCTTACCGGTGTCCTGTCGGGAGGGGTCCCGTGGCCGGTTCTCTGGGCTTGTATCTCGGGGAGATCGGAGTCGACCCTTTTTGGGGTGTCGGTCAGCATCCCAGCTGCCCCCTCCCTTTTTGTTGTGGGAGAAGCGCTGCCGGTCCCAGGATTCCCCGAAACGGTCATTTCGCGGTTTTGAGCGGGCTCCCCCCCGCCCACGCTGTCCTCTGCCAGCTTGGAACGGTCGTGGCTGTCTGTTGCCGGGTTCGTAGTTGGTAGGCTTTGCACCTTCTAAGTTCAGTTCTGGAAAAGGTGCAGCGACAGGGCAAACTGTGGGGTATTTCCCAGGCTTTTCAGACAGAGTCTTTTGTTTTACGTACGCTTTGTGAGCCAGGTCACGTAGTTGTTGGATTGACAGGGTCCGGGGACAGACGAGAACGCCCAAATGCGAGCTTTGGCTTGGATGGAGATTCCGCAGGAAGAGGGTTTTGAAATTAATATCATCTTCCATCCCCGCCATATTCTGCGGGCCAAAGTATGCTTGTCGCAGACGGTCATAATAAGCCTGGGGTGTTTCCAGTCTTGCTTGCTTGAGATCCATTGCCGCTATTACGCCTTGGCCGGATTCGGGGTCAGAATATTCTCGAATCAGAGCTTGTCGTAGTTGCGTGTAGTCCGCCTTGACCGATTCTGGTTGGCGGTCTAGGAAGCTTCGGACGGCACGACCGGCGGTGATTCGAAGAAGATACAGCTTGTCCCATGTCGTGATGTTTGCAACAGTTTGTAAGTGAAAATCAATGTCTGTTAGATAAGAATGCACGTCGCTGCCCCCTGCTGGACTTGGGTTGAACACAGGGATGTTTCTTGCCAGTTTGTCCAGCTCTTTAGACACTGTGCGTTGACCGACTCGTCCTTCCAGGACGGGGCCAGCAGGTGGGATAGTGTCATGACGTCGGCTTTCCTCTTCTTCTTTAAGCGTTTGGTGGTGAAGTGCAGGTTCGCTGGTGAGGGGAGACGAAGTGGCATGTGTCCCCCCCCCCAGTCCACCTTGCAGTCCGTACGCATGTTTGAGTTCGCGGTGGACAATGTCCAGCTCGTCTTTGAGATCCTGTCTCTGTTGGACGAGCTCGTTAATCTCAGCTCGGGCTTTCTGCAACAATGTCTCACAAGCCTTAATTCTTGCGTCTTTGTCCTTTATTTCTGTGAGTGCTCTTTCTAGCTGAGCCTCTCCACTTATCAGATCGTCACTGAGGGCTGCAGTGGTCTGTTTCTCCGCCTCCACTGTCCTGTCCGTGTCCAGACGCAGGTCCTCCAGGGCCTGTTGTAGTCTTTCCACTTCCTGTTGTAGTTCCGGCCGGGTGTCATCCTCATCCTCCAGAAGTATCTCCTCCAGACGCTGTTGTGCTTGTTCCTTTTGAGTGCAGGCCTCCTTCAGCTGAGTCCTTAGTCCGGCGGTGTCCTTTTCCAGCTTGGCCTTGTCCTCCTCCAGCAGACGTGCCTGGGACAATAGGTAGTGGGAGAGACTCCCGATGATGCGACTCCAGTCTTTTGCACTGTAGGCTTGCGTGGGGTCCTGGGCCATGATCTGGTCCACTTTGTCGTCCAGCTCCTGTTGGGTCAGGAGTTTTGGGTCACCGAAGTCCTTGGGTAGACAGCCTGTAGTTATGGCGGTTAACCACGCCTCGAGGCTATTCCAGTGTTCCGCAGGACTGGATGCACGGGACATTTTGACTCACTGTAGGCGAGAGAAACACAACACACAAGACACACAAGAAGGGCCAATGCAATCGAGTCGCGAGACTAATAAACTATAGGACGGTGTGCCGTCTATAGAACTTTGGCTAACTGACTTTAGACAGTTAGGCGGGTCCGCACAGGGCCCGAAAATAGATGCTGTTCGGTTGTCCCTCTGATTACTTAGCCTTTTGGGGTCTCGTTGGTACTCTGAAAGACAAGTTGCAACAGAACATGCAAAGCAGAGTAGGCGAGGATTGAAAGGGAAGGAAGAAACAAAATTAACAAAAATGTCAATGATTTGGTCTGAGCTGCAATTTGGACACTAATAGCACGAAGGATGTGCCTTAGGGGAAAAATATTTAAGATTATGCAATCTATGAGGAAGGCAAAGGGTTTGTTTTTCTTTCTTTTGATTATCAAAGTTCAGTTTACCTGAAATGGACGGAGGTCAACCCAGCCGGCCCCCGCGGAGCGCAGTCAACCTTTCTGGCGCCCAAACACCTGACCGCCGTGACCTTGGATTCTCTGTTACTCCGCTCACGGCCACGCCCACTCAAACAGAGTGACCGTAAGCACAATCCTAGTAGTCCCGGAGGTACCCGCCAACCGATTGCAATGTAAAGGTGGGTGCTGCCCAGAACCCCTCCAGCGTACGCTGGAGTGACAGGGGCTGTCGGTGGTTTGTGCAGCGGTCCCAACAATTAACTTTTGCGTCGGCGTGGAGGCTGGCACTCCGAGGCACCGGATTGCTGATGTCACTACTGCGTGCCGCCGCCGGGGCAGAGATAAGAGAAACTCAAGAGTCACCGCACGGTCAGTGTTGGTAACGTCAGCTGGCCAACCCGGCCCACGGAGGTCCAAGCGGGCTCCCACAGTCCACTGCAGGTGCTGAGAATCTTGCCTATGACACACAAAATGGAGTGAGCAGAGTAGCTTAAAGTGAGTTTAAGATTTCTGGCTTACACCAAAGTGAGTTAGGTGGAAAATAGGACAAAAATCAGGTGGCCTATGACAGGTAAATGAAAACAATGATAATAAAATAAAATGTTAAAGAGAGAAAGAAAATTAAACTAACCCAAAAGGGAAGAAACAAAATAAAGTGTGGACGGCTTTCGCCACCTAATGTTTACAGTAGAAAGGAGTTTGGATAGAATGAGAGTTATTCTGAAATAACCTAACCCGATGGAAGTTCAGCAGTGACCTCAATGCAGGTGGAAACCAGAAGAGGGGGTGGTAGGCTGCTGCAGTGGCTTATTACGGCCTCAAGGGGGGCGTCTCTCTGTGGTGCACCCTAATTGTTTGACACAATTTACAATCTTAATTCAAAATTGGTTCAAGATCACATCCAACTAAGCCTGAGGAAGAGTCACAAGTGAATTAGAATCGATTCCTTTTAATGATTACAATAACTGAAGTTATTAAATTTAATAAATCTATAAATTTGTAGCAGGCAGATAGCTGACTTGAGAAGGCTCAGCCACCAGGGGGCAGTGTCCTTCTCAAGGCTAAAATGACTGGAATGTGACAATGGGAATAACCAAAATTAAATTAAGTTCAAATTTCACTTCAAATCTAACTACCTTTGGAGAGAAAAAGTTCTGTTGTTTTAGAGAAATAGAAAGATCTCTAAAAATAAAATAATCAATATAACATTGAATTTGTTATTAATTGATTATGAAATGGGAATAAAATCAAACAGAATCATTAAGGCAGATTTAGAAATGGAAACACAGCAGAGTAGAGAGTTCGAACAGAAGAGGGATAGTTGACCCAGAGGGGTGTGGCCGCGAGGGGGCACTGTCCTCTTCCGGGTGAACTATCAGTGCTTTTGGATCGAGACACCCTATGATTTCCGGTTCCGTTTTTGGGAATTTGACAATTCACCATAAAATGTCTCAGTCCAAAAAGGGTTGTTTTAACGAACTCAGCGCGCGGGAAATACAAATATGTATTTAAACAACTTTCTTAGATATCAACGACCGCAAATTTTTGAATCACCAAAATCAAAGCGGAAGAAAAATGACCAACAGGTCTGTACCTGTGGTTGACCACGCGGTGGCAGTGTTGAGCTTACGCGGAACACGTCACCAGGCGGTATTTTGAGAAAGTTTCAGAACGCACAATTTCAAACGTGCAGGCCTTCGCACGTACACCAAACCACGCTGCAAATACTTCTTTTTAAAGATCACGGCAGATCTTTGCAAACACAAACATACTGCAAACAATTTAATAAGATCTCGGCGGATCTGTTTCTGGTCTGTACAGACGCTGAAACGGGGTTTTCTTTCTGGTGAGCAAAACCAGAGTTTTATAACCCGTATTTTATCGTTACGAACGATTTACAATAGAATATATATTCTTTCTGACCGGAGTAGCTTATTCGCTCTCGGGGTTTTTCAGAAAAATACCGGTAGTGCCTTGTGGGATTCCTCTGATCCACACACAGGTCTCAACACAGAATTACATGTACGGTCAAGTAAAAACAGATTTTTCTTAAACTCGCAACAATACTGTAACTGCAGTTTTCATCCGCGACCAGATTTACTGGCGGATTATGGCTTTTCGCCCTTTGATCAGTTTTTATTTTTCTCGAGTCGACTTATTCAGTAATGCAATACTTATTCAATAACGTTATCAGATTCAAGCGCGCACAAAATTGTTAAACTTTCAAAATCACACATGAATACAAAACTTGCATAATCTGTATCAAACCGAGTATGAAAGTGCCTGCATTCTCCACCATAAATATGTAACAACAATGACTTATTTCGGGGAAATAATTAGCTCAAATTAGCATTAATAAGAATATGCATATGTTGATTACATGAATTAAATAATTCCCAACTAGGGAGTAGGTCAACTTCAACGTATATCAACAATTACACGATTTCTCGCTGTAATTAATGATATAGGCAGATAGACTTATGTTTCAATTTGGGGAAATTTTAGGTATAAGTTGAAGAATGTTCATTTATTGTACAAAATGTGCGTCCAGCACACGAATTGTACAATTTCTGAACGGAAATCTAGCGTCTTTAACACCAAGAGATAACACTTCCTGTGGCCACAAAGAAGATAATTATCCTCGTGTTAGACAATTTGAGATTTCTTTTAATAGTACAATTGACCGTAGAGCTTAAGGTAAGACCTGCACTACTCAGGGACTCGGATTTGAAACAAACAAAGCAAACTTGATTCAAATGATTTAACAAGTTTATTTAAATGAACTAACTACTTTAAAATCACACAGGAGTAAATATGCATAAACAAAACAATATACGATCGTAATAAGAAATACAACAAAATAAACGTAAGAATCAAAGGTTAATACAGGGGAAGAAAAGGATAATATAAGAGAGAGGGAGAGAGAGAGAGAGAGAGAGCGAGATGATCAAAAGAGAGTAAGAGTGATTTTAAGAATGACTTCGTGTGTGTGTGTGTGTGTGTGTTGGAGCACGTGGTCTGGTGTTTTTGTCCAGAACCACGTGGGCCTGTATTTATGTGTATGCGAAGAAGTGTGAGTCAGTGTGAGTGAGAGAATTGAGAGATAGGAAGAAACAGTTCAATCGTTCACAACAAAAACCCAATAGGCACAGTAATACTAGACATTTGAAACAGCACTTCAGATTACAAATTTAAAGTCTACGTTACTCTTTGTCGTTCGGCCTTCCTGGTGCGTGTGTGTCGCGTAGGTGCAGACCAAAAAGCGCCTGGGTCACGTGTTCACCGGAGCAGCGGTTCACGGCGTTGTCGTTGCTATGGCAACTTGAAACGAGCGAAAACTTAGCAAGTTGATCTTAGCTTTAAGTTGGTTTCGTTGTTGGTTGAAACAGACTATTTACTGGAGTAAAATAGTTAAGAAAATAAAACTTGGAAGAAAATGAAAATAAAAGCGAGCGAAGGTTTCCTTGAAGGAAGGAAGGAAGCGTGGTATTCTTCTCTCTCTGGCAATTGCAATGTTTCCAGAGTTACGCGGCATTTTGAAGGAGCTGAGCTCACGCCTCTTGAGGTGTATGACCCAATCGCCTGGGAGGGCGGTGGTGGCTATCTCCTGACGTTTTGCGGAGGCTCACGCCCCCTTCTAACAGTTATGGAGAAGTTAAATTTGGTCCCAATATTAATAACACCGGAATTAATAAAAGAATGCGTCTTCGGAGATTTTGAGTTGAAGATTCACTACCGTTGAGATTTTTGGAAGAGAACAATACCGTGGACGACTATGTCATGATTTAAAGTCGTAAAGATATAAGATTTTTCACTATAACAAGCATTTCATTCTTTGAGTATATCATAAAACTAGGTTATAGCGGTCCGATTTATAAGGACCATCACATAAAACAAATACATTTCAAGAATACATTTGGAAAAGGGTGATTTTTGATCATAATGTCCGCACATCCGAGCTTCTCTGTGTGTGTAAAGGGTACTGAAAGTTCACAGCTTGCGTGTCCGGTGTGTGAACTGCATCTGCTCCCCCCCCCCTCCTTTCTTTCCTGAGGGGGAAGACCAGTATGTATGTATGTATGTATGTGTGTTTGAACTCAATGGACAAAGGATCATGCCTACATCACGAGAATACATTTTAAACATTTCACAAGATGATTTCGATCCATACAATGGTAGGATCTGTGTGTGTTTCCTTATGTGTGTGTGCAGACAGTCTTGAGGGTTCGAGCACGGGGTAGAGTCTATGTGTGTGCGCATTACTAGTGTTGATTGAATTAGTCCGGTAGATAATGCTCTGTTGTGCTGAGCTGTTAATCAGTGTCTCAACGATCTCCAAGGGGTGTAAAGATGGCAGACTCGTGATTCCAAGGAGGGCAATCGATGCATGCGCCATTTGGGTCCGCACGTCCTGCCTGGCGGCATTGTGAGACAATAGAGGTGTTTTGTGTATTAGAATTTGCGTTAATCTAATCAGGTCAGACAACGACAAATGGAGTTTGGTCACGAGGAGTTTGAGCAATTTTTAATTACATGCGCGGGCTGTCTCCTTTGTGTTACAACACAACCACCCTACAGTGATAAAAATCCACTCACTCCTTTTTTTTTTTAATCTCCATAAGCAGTCTCTCCAAACTGTAGATTTAAAAATCTTGCTTTCCCCTGTTGTTTAATTTCACGGAAACAGACACCAGTGATTTTGCCGAGATCTCTTATTTATTTATAAGACATATAAGACATAGGAGGAAGAGACAATGGACCAAGCGAAGGTCTAATTCAGCTTCTCAGTCATCTTCTCTACATTTTCATCTCTTCCTGCTTTCAGACAGAAGGGCTTGGTTTTTATAGCCAACATCTCTCTGCCATAGACAAAGACTATCATTATTGTATATGTTGACCAGAAAACTGCATTATCAGAAAAACACATAATGTGAAACACATGACTATAATGTAACTAAAACAGTACATCACCAGAGAAACATGTGGTTCCCATTAACAATGTATCTCTTATGCTATGCTTAAAACTGCACATACATTTCAGTCAAACTCCAACAAACTCAAAGTCTCACAAAGTCTCTCCTCCATGATTCACAAAATACAATTCATTACAAATGATTATAAATGGATATAAAACACACAAATATATAATACTTCTGATTAATAATATTAGTGTTTATGAATATTAATAAAGAGTAATAATAATACTAAAAACAACATTAAATGATGAAATTTGAGTCTTCAGTCCCTCCTCTGGATCTACGTCAGTAAGATCAACACCATCACTCCATCAGTGGCCACCTAATGAAGCGATAGTGAAGGAAGTACAAAAGACCAAGACATAAACATAGACAGAAGAATAGAAACAGGAAAGAAAACAAAAGAAACAAAGAACAAAACAACAAAGAACCCCCCATGTCATGTCCCCGTATACTATTTGTTCGTTTTAACATCTATGTGTAAGCATTTAAGAATGAACCCCAATCATCTAAGAAAAGAAAAACTAATAAGTCTTCTGCCAGTGCCTTGACTCGTTAATTACTTAACTCCTCAAGTTCCTGCATGGCCAAAACAACAAACTAAAATAAACGTTGATGTTAAAACAAATCTATCCCTTGGGTTTGAAAATCAGTAAGCGAGTGTTCATTGTTTGTGAGATTGTGTTTTGTATGTAGTGTAAAATCTCCTATTTCACTCCGTATGTCCCATTCTTGGTTCTATCCATTTGATTAGTAATAACCAATTTAACAGGTTTCGTACTTTTCTTCCTAGTAACACATATGATGAGTAGTATTACTAACAGCAGACAGAAACACCAAAACTATCCATTCTGACCATGACAGATTTCCTGGAATTCTAGTTAATTTTGTCTCAGACATCAATTTAGCTATTCCGTTTGCTACGATAACATGACCCATTGCTTGAATTCCCTCCTCTTGAGCTGCTTTCACACTCTTTTTAACTATTCTAATCATTTCAAAGAGTTCATAATTCCTTTCTTCTACTAAATCGTTATTCCACCATTGTGGCTCTAACTGCAACAATTGTACATGTGGAACATGAATTCCACCCAAGTGAAGAGGATAGAGAATCTCAAGACAAAACGGATCAGGAGGAATTGGACACAACTTCCCTCCGTATATCATATTTTCACTTATCCCATCATGTAATATGCACCACTGTGCTTCTGACACCTTCCATGCACCTGTGGCTTGATCTAAAGGAACAACTTCCCAAACTGCAGAACCATTAAGAGATAGACTAAACATTGTAGAACATGAGCAAATTACCCACTCATGTTCCTCAACACAACAGTCTGTGGTAGAAATCATTGGTGTATTACCTTCAGCCCAATATCCATTCTTTCGTAATCTAATTACTGAATTTCCTTGTCTAACCCCCATTGATTGGAATCGTCTAACTGTCATAATATTACGTTTCCCATATTGAGGCCATACCATAAACAAAGGTAATGTTCCAGAACCTGACAACACATTTTCATTAATGGCAATTTTAATTAATGGAACATGTTTAGCAGATGTCAAATTAAGTTGATTACCGAAAACCACTAACAAAGATTCAGCTATTCGCTCAGGAATTTGACCCATTCGAATAACTTGAACATCCTCTACCATTTGATCCTTCAAATTTTGAGCCAGAAATAAACATGCCGCACGATGCGTCTCAAAATTAGACGATTTTGTTAATGCATCTGCCAATTCTTTCGCTGCATTATTAAGATGCTGACCCGCTGCTATAATATGTAGAGAACCTTGAAGAGCCTCAGTGAGTCCTTTCCCAGTCATTGTTCCCACCCACTGAGTATAGTCGCTTAGTTGGTTCATTTGAGCAGTATTACTAATTGAATTGACAGAACCAAATACCCCTGCTATGTCTCCCCATATACTTCGAGTTTTACGATTTCGACTTCTCAGAGGATCTTTAGAGGTATAATATTTCATTTCTTTTTCCAACCAACCCTGTATTTGTGTGAAATTTCCACAATAGGACTGATCAAAAACGGTAAGAAGAGATATTAAGTTATAATTAATGCGTTGTCGCACCATGTGGGCTTCATTTATCAAGGTTTTGGTTTCTTTTGCTAACAAGATACCATGAGCTGGTGCAACAGTTGTATTTGGGCAAGTTTTAGCTTTGTTTGTCTTTTCCGCAGAAAGATTAAAACACCGTCCAATTTCCCCAGTTTCTAGTTCAGTCTCACAATATTCATTTGCATCTTCTGAATGCCAAACTCTTACGTAATTTCCCTTGAATCTTGTCGTCCCTGAAGTAGTATCCCTTAGAAACCCCTCACATGGCAACACTATGGGATAGATACAGCCTTGGGCTAATGAATCCCATATTGTAAGCATGTGGGTATGATTCAATATGAAATTAATTTCCACATTAGTAGATGTTATGAGGTCTAACCCCACAATTTCACATTGTTCTTTTGAACAAATTTCTCGTCTTTGAGCACTACCAGAATATCCCCCATCTTTCACCGGCCAAATTATTCTGCTTTTGTAACATTGATGATGAAAGTTACATCCACCATAGATACCCTCACGATATTTAGCTAGGTCTTTATCATTACGTGGCACCCAATCCCATAATCCCCATCTGGAAATAAAGGGAAGAGTAAAATGTTGGCCAGGTTTCAGAGTTGCATTCCGAGTGATCTCCTGAACTCGAGGAGTCCATAAAGCTTGGCTTTCTTGGTAAATGCCAAGTAAAATTAAGAATAAGCATACCATTGTCGTCGGGTATCGAGAATAACTTGCAACCATCTCTAATCAATGTCAATGAAATTGATCCCTGAAATGGAAGCAGAGAAATAATTAAACATCACTTCTTTATTCCCAATCTTTAAAGCTAATGGATGAACAATGCTCAATATCAGGGGCCGTATTCACAAAGAATTTTAAGGCTAAAAGTAGCTCCTAACTGGCGAATTTAGGAGCAACTCCTAAAAATAATGGGCGTGTCACTCGTAACTTTAGGACTCCTAATTTTTTTCACTAAGAGTAATTCACAAAGCATTTTAGCCCTAAAAGTAGCACCTAAGCCTGGAACAGCTTAAAAGAAGCCGAGAGGACTCCTAACTCACTAAGACCAATTCACAAACCGCTTTTTGTGGCATTTCACGTTGCGATGTTTTTAAATGCGCATGCGGCGGCTGCAGGAGCTTCCAATCGCGAGGGAACAATTTTGCATTGTAGGCATAACTAGGGATGCAATAACGCCACCAACAACAACCAAAACTAGGCTACTCATTGCATGTAAACTAATTGTAATGTTTCATTGTGAATCAAATTAAAATGTTCTTCTCTTTGCAAACGTAGGCAGAGGCATATAGTGACAGATTAATTCAATAATGTTGCAAAGATATTGCATCAATCCATATGTTTCATTAGGCTACTAGGCTATTTGTTTTGCCTTACTCTTTATTCATTTAGGCTATTTATTCAGTTATTCATCATCTTCCGTCCTTCGCACTACTTGTGTAGCGCACGCATTCTCAGACCTGTCACTCATCATCGTAGGGGAGGAGTTTGGAATCATTCCCGCAGTACAATCATCAGCCAATCAGGGGTGCGTTTCCCGAAAGCATCGTTGGCCAACTATGGTCGCAAGTTCATCGCAATGTCCACTGAACTCTATTGGTAACGACGGAACTTGCGACCATAGTTGGCAAACGATGCCTTCGGGAAACGCACCCCAGGGTGGTCACTTCAGTCAAGCTCGTGCATGAGTAATGACGTCATCCATAGCAACGAAGACTCACTCTTAGTTTCGGAGTTGTCATTTTTCTTTACTAAGAGTAGGTCTGAAAGGCGTTGTGAATAACTTTTAAGAGAAAACTCCTAGCTAAAATCTTTTAGTGCGATTTAGGAGTACTCCTAGTGGTAAGATAAAATGCTTTGTGAAAACGGCCCCAGGTCATTAACCTTCATAATTTTGTTCATTCACTAAGCAAAGTTTAACTTGTGACTACTGATACCATCTCCCTTTAAAGCAAACACTTGTATCGATTGTTAAGAGTATCTCATATGATCACTACTATCTAGACTCTAAACCTTCCCTAGCAATAATTTTGATCATAACAAAATTGCCTAACTCAGGAATGTGTGGAATGTCAGTAGTGGTATATTTTTCATCCCATTGCTGTTGAGCTTCTCGCACTTTCTTATTATTGTCTTTGGTAGCTTTGTCCAGCATTGTGAAATAGTGTCGTAACTTCTCTTGGAACAAAGTAGAATCTCCTCCTGTTCCCGCAGGTGGCGGTGCATCAAGAGGTAGAATCATTGCTCCTCCAGTCATCAGTTACGAATAAATCCCTCTATAAGCTGACGAACTTGTTCTTCTGTCCACACCTTCCCTTGAGAGGTTTCATCATGATTTTGCACATTGACTTGTTTAAATGATGGACCTTGACCTTCTGCTCCACCTCCTTTAGCCCGACAATCTTTTCTTAAGTGACCACGCTTTCCACAGTTGCTGCAAATCTTCAACCACTTCTCTGTGTTTATGTTGTATTGAACTGTTGCCACTGCTCTTCGATTTGGCTGGTTTCCTTCCTCATTGTTTGATCTCATAGCCATCTCTAATCGCCCAGCCCATTGCATAATGTGGTCAAATGTTTCACCTGGGTTGACTCCAAGTGATAAGGCTCGTTGGTCTAAGGACGCTCAGTAGGTGTGTGGCTCTCCTGACCTTCTCCTGAACATCACCTGAGATCTCCAGCTGCTGCTTCACCTCTTTAATGTCCTTCTGAATGTTAGACAGCACATTATTGGTCTTATAAATGTTATTCTGAATATCAGAGATCCTGGATTGATAATCAGACACCTTCCTGCTGTTCTCCTTCACTTAGGAGTTGGTTTGTTTGAGTTCTTCTTCAGCATCCTTTAAGTTTACTTTCAAAATGCATTATACAATATATTTTGTACAAAGTATAGCTAAGTTTTATTTGTCTAATAATGTACATTTGTTATTGAAGACAAAGTATGCATTTAGTAGTTTTGGAATAAGCCAAAGGTATTAATGAGCCTATAGTTTATACTCATATTTATCACTCCACGATAGCCTAATGGGCAAGTGCGCTGATGTGCTGCGGGAGACCCGAGTTCGAGGATCTTTCCTGATCCCGTCTCTCTCTCTCACACCTCACTTTCCTGTCTAGCTACTGTCCTATTCCAATAAAAGGCAATAACGCCAAAACTATCACTAATCAAGCATGTAATTAGTCTCTACACAGGCATATACTTTTAGTATACTTGAAATTGTTCCAATTTAGTTCACTAAATACACAAAGGTATGCTTTACTACAATTTTATTACAACTAAAATATACTTAGTACAAAAATAGTTGTTTCAAAAAAGCACACTTCAAGTTAACTAATCATTAACACTCTTGAAGTATAATGATAATTAGTCTGGCTGCAAGTATACTTTGCATTTTTAGGGTTATTTACTGGAAAAATCACTGACTAAGCAAAAACTGTGCAGTGGCCACGCAAACTTCTCAGATACTCTTGACCTTTGTAATCACATGCCATTGAGGCCTCAAACACATCTGGCTTTTATAGTGTTCAAACTAGTTCTACAATTGTTTTCTATTGGATAAATAAAATATTTCATCATTGTTTGAATACAAAACGTTAAGATTAACTATTAGGAACATTATCTGTCTTTTCTTAATTTCTGGAAATTAATTTATTCATTTTTAAATTAATTTGTAATCCCCCTCTGCCCTATTATAAAATATGTATACAATATGTTTTATTATTGTTATTATAAAAATATTGGGAGTAGTTGAACTGCATAAAAAGTTATCACAAAAAAATTATAGAAACACATTTTTTTTATTTTATGTATGAGACATTAGTACATGATTAAATGTGGAAAAGAATCCAGATTTCAATTGAAAGTACATAAAACATTTATTTTTTCCTATGATAAATGAGACATTATAAATGACTGGGAAAAAAAGTAATGGAAAAAACACGCAATGGAAAAATTAAAAGTGAAAAATTCAACTATTTAACGTTATCATATATTCCAGTGTATAGTTTACATGTACATTAGCATAGGTTGTTTTAATATTATGAAGAGTGGTATTCTCTTTGCTAAACCCCCACACAGTCTAATATAAAACAATTCATGCTTTATTGGACATAAATCAATGAAGAGAACAAACTAGGACCACATACATTCTTAGGATTAATTATGTTCAAGGAGCTTGTAGTTTTAGGCTGTATTCAGCCCAGCTTCTTTTCTGATATTTCGAGCAGTTTCTGCCAGATCTTTCAATCCTTCTCTCAAGAGGTACTGAGTCGTCATGAAGGATATTCCTGCTGCAACAGCACTACCCACACCTGGAAGGAGACTAAATAAATATTCAACAGTAGCAACGGTAGCGAGTGAAGCAGAAACAGAAACTCTGGTCACAGCTTTTTCTTTGATGGCAGCAACTAACTTTGATTTGGCCATATATTTCAGGTGGGGCTTGTTCACTCTTTCTGAAAGCCTTGACAGTGATCTGTCATCCAAACCAAATGAATAGTAGCACCTTAAGAGGAAACCCAACACTATAGCTGCATCACATGCTACTGAAAGACCAGGCACAGGGACCACTGCTATACCACCAGAGGCAAGAGATGCAGCCCAGATCATGCGTTCGAAGAATTTGATCTTCTTCTCGAGAGAAGCTGCGGAGCACACTGGCCAGGCTTGTAGAAGAGCAGATCTCTTATGGGCCGGAAGCTCTTCTTCGAGAGTGTTTTGAAGTATTTCAAAATCGTATTTCTCCAAGTTATGAGATGATATCAAGAAGATTTTAGGTTCTCCCATTTCTTTTAGGTTTTTTTGACAGTCCTTTCTTATTTCGGAAAGAACTTTCTGCTCATCAAATCCCTTTTTACTTTCCTCTGCTCTGATGTCATTGTCAATCTTGGAACGAGCAAAGTAAAAGTTTTTCTTCTGCTTTTTTATTTCTTTAGCCAGCATGATGTCAAACTGTGTGAACCTTTCTGAGTTAAGGATAATGAAGAAATCATAGTCCTTAAATTTGACATCTTTAAGGTATTTATCTGCTTTGAAGTTTGGTGATCCTATTCCAGGCAGGTCCCAGATCTTCACATTTGGCATTGCAGGATGTTCATACATGGTGGCTTCCATTGTAGTTTCCGTAACTCCAGTAGGTGCTGCTCCCTCATCATCTTCACTTATCCCTCTAAGTGCATTTACAAAGGAGGATTTCCCAGATCCTGTCTTTCCAGTCACGGCGATGCTAAGTGAGACATTTAACATCTGATCAACTGTTTCTTTAGCTTTTGCTGTAGCTTTTTCCAGGGTGGACTCGCCTGATGCCTTTACTGCCTCAGCAACAGCAGAGTCTTGAGTTGCCATGATCTAAACAGCAAATGTATATTAATTAATTGAATGTATACATTAATTTAACACTTGCTCAGAATTAGTGACATAATACTTATTTAGATCATATAATTTAGTTTAATCTAACTTACAACAATGAAATCTAATTACCTTAATTTCTTGGTTCCAGCAGTAGACCTGTTTATAGTGTGTCTGTCTTCAGTTACTTTTTTTAAGGACAAAATCTGCATCTGAAACCAATATGACACATTTATGAACCAATATGAAACAAAATAACAACAAATGTAACTACTGTACAAAGTCAAAAGAAAATCACAGAGGTCAAAAGTAGTTCTGATTTTTTTTATTTTATATCATGAAAATTGTTTTATATTTGTCATATATTATTTGGTGATAAGGTGTTATTAAGATGCATTTTCAACGTAACTCAAACTTTTTCGAAACATATATTGGATTTCTGTAACTTGTGTACTGTAACACCCCAAATGTAAAAATGCCTTCTTAAGTTTGTCCAGGGAGTTTTTGTTGATCTTAACTTATTTACTTAACTTATTTGTTAAAGATAAATGTAAAGATAAAGATAAATCTACGATTATGATGTATGTAGGCTTTTACATATTTAATCTATATATTTTTTAAGTAGTTAAAAATGTATTGTAGTTTTTAAAACTACATAGCTTGAATTCCTCACAGCTTGTCTGTACAAGTTTTCACTCATTTAATTGAGTGTCACTGTGAAGAAGCGGACCTGATCTGGCGCTGGCGGTGAAAAAGCACTGGCACACACTTGGTTCTTATAAATAAAAAATTTATAATAATAAAAATAAAAATACTAAAAAAGTATATAGCCTATGTTAAAGGTTTACAGTAGCCTATAGGGTCCAAACTAGCACGTCTAATAAAAAATTTGTTTTTGTAACATTAGTTACACATTATGTAAAAGAAAATGCATTCTTAATATTTTAAATAAAGTATTTATTGATTGTTATTATTATACCATTTAAATGTAATGTTTTCTTTTTCTTTTTTCTTTTTTACAATTTGTATCCTAGGCGTATATAAATATATCTCCCATGAAAATAACATGTCAGGAGAATAACACAAGAACATTTACTCTGTGGTCAGCATCTTTCTAACAGGTTTAAATACGGGCTAAAAACTGTCAGCGTTCTGTCACTTCTGTCTAGTTTATTTCTGGGTTTTATGGAACACTCCTGTATTTTCTTGTCTTTGTCTGAGCTCGCGGTTTCGAGCCATGCGCTCTCGTCTGTACTATGCCTTGTTACATCCGGCACTTCGGTCTAGTTTGGTTTCGGTTCTGTGTTGGGATTCAGACACTCATGCTCCGTGTGTTTGTATTCTGTTGTGAGCGCACAGGGTGAGCTTACACTCGTTCTCTTGCGCTCTGTTCTGCCTTGTGAGCATGCGTCGTGAGTTTTTGTGTTCTGTGTAGCAGTTTGAGTTTACACCAGCCACATGCTTTCATGTCCTGATTTGTCTTGTGATTTACACTGGCTGTGTGCTTTCATGTTTTCATATGCTTATGAGTTCTCATTTGCTGGGTGTTCATGTCTGGTTTTGTGCGAGCACATGGCTTGTGATTTTTTTTTACTGGGCATGTGCTTGTTTTTGTCTAGTTGGTGTGAGCACATGGCTTGTCCTGTGTTTCCTTTTGCCATGTGCTCTCCAGTTGATTGTATAACCCTGCACATCTTGTTACCAGATTATTAGTTAATTTGCCCAGACTGATCTCATGAAATGAGAGCAACATCATCTGCAAAAACTTCCGGTGGCGCTGCTCTGCTGGCGACCCGGACTCGCGTGCTGCTGCTGCTGCTGTTTTTATTTTTGCTTTACGTATTTTAGACGAGCACTATGGCGTTATATGCACAAGGACTATTACTTGTACTGATTGTCTGGCAGTTTTTAAGGATGTGCCAAACTTTTCCACAATCGATGGGTGGATTACCAGTCATCTACTCCAGAGACATGCTGCTGTCTCTCCGTTACCCGAGAACAACATCGCCGCCCGCGGATTTACTCAACCTGCCGGAGGAATTTAAAATCCTGCCGTTTCGCGGGAAACTACGGAAGAGAGGCCGGCGTGGGGGGACCCGACAGCGTCTCCGCCGGAGAGGCAGTAGACCTCCGCTGCCCGGTATGATCTTGAGCAACGTTCGCTCTCTAAAAAACAAAATGGAGGAGCTTCGTATCAACATGAGAGTATGTTTTGAATACCGTGAGGCGGGCTTGCTGGTATTTACTGAGACTTGGCTACACGAAGACATCCCCAATTCCTTGATCGAGCTGGAGGGTTTCTCCCTAGTCCGTGCAGACAGGGAAAAAACTTCGGGGAAAAGCCGAGGAGGAGGTATCTGTGTGTTTGTGAGTGACAGCTGGTGCAGGAATTATTCTGTGAGAGAGACTGTTTGCTGCCCTGATATTGAACTGCTGTGTATCTCTTTAAGACCCTTTTACCTCCCGAGGGAGTTCGGCAATATTATAATTTGCTCAGTGTATGTGCCACCCAGCGGGAATGCGGCCCGAGCTGCAGCTCGAGTCGCAGACTGTGTTCACCACCAACTGCAACGCACGCCGGGAGCCCCTGTCTTCATTCTTGGAGACTTCAATCACTGCAAATTGGAATTTTCGCTTCCTGGATTCGAACAATACGTCAAGTGCGGCACCCGAGACAACAGAGTGTTGGACAAATGTTACGGTAATATAAAACATGCATACAGGGCCAGTCCAAAGCCCCCTTTGTCAAACTCTGACCATAATGCACTCCATCTTATACCTATATACAAGACTGTTTTGAAGAGCAGCAAACCTGTAACCAAGACAGTGACTGTATGGTCGAATGACAGTATTGAGACATTGAAGGGCTCATTTCTCTGTACTGACTGGGACATTTTTCATGATCTGTGTATTGACGAGGCCACTGACACTATCACGGATTATATTAAATTCTGTAAGGATTGTGTGGCCTCTAAGAAGGTTATTACAATCTATCCTAACAATAAGCCATACATAACCAGAGAGTTAAAAATCTGTATTAACCGGAAAAAAATGGCTTTTAGGAATCATGATAAGATGGGGGTGAAATCAGTTCAAAAGGAGCTTAATAAGTTATTAAGGGATGCAAGACGGAAACATAAAGATGTCATAGAACAGAACTTTGCCTCTATGGACTCTAAAAAACTTTGGGTTTCCATGAAATCTGCAACAAATATGATAACACATAAAAAGGGCCTCACAACATATGATGAGCAGAGTAAAGCAGATGAACTGAATGATTTCTTTTTGAGGTTTGATACACATGATTTTTCATTGGAATGCAATAATGTATTACAGTCATTAACAAGTGATCTGTGTTCTAGAATAGTTATTGATCCCCTCATAATTCAGTCAATCTTTAGCCATGTATGTAAAAAAAAATCTGCAGGCCCGGATGGCATCTCTGCTTTCCTCCTTAAAACTTTCGCTGCAGAGTTAACCCCTGCATGGTGCCCTGTGTTTCAGAGGTCTGTAGATTCCAATCTGGTCCCTGCCCTCTGGAAAAAATCCATCATTGTTCCCATTCCTAAGAAACCCTGTCCTACAGAAAACAACGACTATAGACCGGTGGCGTTAACGTCCGTTGTCATGAAATGTTTTGAAAAATACATGGTATCCTTACTGAAAGCTGAAGTCAACACAGAACTAGATCCACTACAGTTTGCGTATAGGCAGGGGAGGAGTACTGATGATGCAATTAATAGCATCACCCACCTAACTCTTAAACACCTGGAGGATCCTAAAGCTTATGTACGCCTTTTGTTCATTGATTTTAGCTCTGCTTTTAACACATTACAGCCTCATCTGCTTTTACAGAAAATGAGTCAGATGAATGTTAACTCTTTTATTATTAAATGGTTTTATTCTTTTTTAACAGAGAGAACTCAAACTGTTAGGATTAACAACTCGCTTTCAGAATCAAAACGCATCAGTACAGGCGCGCCTCAGGGTTGTGTAAGTTCACCCGTCCTGTTCACCCTTTATACTAACGACTGCACCAATAGTCTCCCGGGCAACTTGTTTTTTAAATTTTCTGATGACACTGCCATTCTTAGTCTGCTTGACCAGAACTCAGATCCATCGCTGTACTGTATGGAAGTTAATAAATTTGTTTTGTGGTGTGACAAAAACTATCTTACAATCAACACAAAAAAAACAGAGGAGATGGTGTTTGACCCTCGGTCGGTGGGGGATCATACCCCTTTGACCATTCATAGAGAGGATATAAAACAGGTCACTTCATATAGGTATCTGGGTATCCACCTGGATAACCGCTTAAGCTGGAGTGACCATGTAGATTATGTTTGTTCCCGTTTACAGCAGAGACTGTATTTTTTACGTAGACTAAGGGTGTTTGGTGTCAGTCAGAATATTATGTTTTTATTTTATCAGGCAGTGATAGAAAGTGTCATCAGGTATGGGATGACAGCGTGGTTCGGCAATCTCTCCACACAGTCAAAATCAAAGTTGCAGCGCCTGGTACAGACTGCTATGAAGGTGATGGGGAGGACTGAAAAGCTCTCCCTTCAGTCCATTTATGAGCAGTCTGTACTTAAACAGGCGCAGAGAGTTTTGTCGGACCCGTCCCACATTCTTCGAAAAGAATATGAACTCTTGCCGTCTGGTAGAAGGTACAGAATACCAAAAACTAGATTGAACCGGTTTAAATACTCCTTCGTACCAGTTTCCACCAAAATTTTAAATCAAAATCTAAATTAGAAGTTGTGTGATGATTTGTATGTGATAGGCCTGAGGTATGTGCAATAATCTTGTGTGCTGTACTTTTTATTAATGTTAACTTTAGCTATTTATATTTGTGTATGTATGTTGTTGTGTATTATTTCTATTTCCTATGTGTATTTATTGTTTGTAAAGGCAGCAATGGCACTAAGCACTTTTGAGTCCACAACAAATTTCCCCCAGGGGACAATAAAGTATAAAGTATAAGTATAGTAAGTATAAGTATAGAAATGGCGTATGTATGACACGCCAAATCGTATTTCCATTTTTGGCGTGTTATCAACACGCATAATCACTTTTCAGCGTGTTTATCAACGCCGTTGACTTACGTTACATTACTATATATAATTAATATGACCTACCCCAACCGCATCCCTAAACCTACCCATCACTGGGGTTAATACCATTTATGAGTGTTCCCCTATAGGGGTGCAACGGATCAAAAAACTCACGGATCGGATAATTTTTCGGATCAGCAATAAACCTTTTTTTTTTTTTTTTTTTTATTAACACTTTTAAATTATTAAATTAAAATATATAAAATCAACTTAAAGTGCACAAGGCATACCGTAATATCTTCTTTTTAACATAATTAATGAAAAACAACTTAGAGGTCGGCTATCGCGCCGGCGCGATAGGCTCGATTTTTTCCGTATGAGTGCAAAAAAATAATAAAATAAAAATATTAATTTTTATCTTATATGCTTGTGTTATACATCAATCTCTCCTGTTAAGTGTGTATTATTTTTGTGTATACTCACAATAAAAACAAAGTGTTGTGCTTTTCGCCAAATAAAGAAAAATAAACACGAAGCGAGTTCTGCCTTCTCTCTGTCCGTGTAGTCCATTCTGAAACGCGTCCGAAAATGAATCATAACTCAGCGAATACTTCTCACACAGGCACGTGAGATGTCTTTATGAAGCTTGAAATCTCTTCTTTTAAATGAAGTAATTTATATAAAAAACAAATGTTTTCAACTCATGTAATCCGTTTGAAAGCAAGGAGAGGTACCGTTTTTCCTTCTGCCTCATTATCTCTATAATGTGCTGAGGCTGCCCCGCCCCCGACGCGATTCACATGTAAATAGTTAGGTGATCTAGTATGCATCGCATACGCCCCTCGTTCAATGCCATAAAAACACAGTTTCTTCATTAGACTTACTGATAGTTCATCGCGTTTTAAATATGAAACGCTTCTCTGGTAATAAAGACGCCCTTCAGATGATTCTGGACAGCGAGGAAGAATGCACCTTTTACTCAGAGAAAGATTGTAACTCAGACGACAAACGGCAGAATATTGAAGAGCGAATTCCGCCGAGAACACAATTTCGGAGTAAGTTTTACTTAAAAGTCTTTTGTCTTTTATTTTTCGTGTTCGCATTTATGAGGAAAAAACAATATTACGTGACAGTTCTCCATTTTTTAGGACGCGAGCGCTCTAAAAAAAGCACTGAAAGACTTTCGAATTTCGTTTTGTATCAATTATATCTTAATTTTAGTAATTTTTTCATTAACAAATATGAGCCGATCCAAACAAACCTGTGAAACGCCCACATCAGCTGGATAACACACACCGCGAGTTCACTTTCAGACATATGTACTTTACGATGCTGTGATAGATGTAAACAAAATCTTAAAAAGGTCATTATAAGCCTTCTCTTTAAATAATTTTATTAAGCTTTATTAGTGACACATTTGGAAAGAGAATATATTCCAAATCTGAAAATACAGTATGAGAACAATTAACTGCACAATTACTAGAAATGTTTACCTTGGATATTGTACAATTTGCAAGCAAAATTTGTGGAAAAAACAACAAACCAGTTAAATATTGTCCTTGCATTCTTGTGGCTCAGTCACACACCTGAATGAAAGGCTCATTACGTACAGTATGCAGCCTCATTATGCGGGCCCCATTGACTCTGCAGGTGTGAATCACGCCCACCCGCATATGGCCTTTCCAAACAAAAAGTGTTTTACAAGATTTAAATCAATGTATTGTGTTATGTGAATGATTAGGCAGGATGATTTTCACATAATTTTGAAGAAAAAATTCTAGGCAACGACATCCATTAGTCAAAAGTCTTATTTACATATATTTAGAATGTGTTTTATGGCCTTATTTCAGAAACTTTAGTTCCCTTTCGTAAAGGGAACTCCCGCTGCATCGATACTCGATACTTTGGGGAATGCCTTCGGCATGAAGCGTCTGAAGTCAACTATGGAACTATTCCAATCTTGATTGGTGCAACATCACCCGCGACGTCGCATGTGACGGTGATCCGGAAGCTACAAAAGGGTCACAGGAACCAGGAAATGTTAGCTTCTGGTCTTCAGCAAGCGCTCTATGTCATCTTGTCTGTTCTATTTGGTGTTGTTTGTCCCGTGAAAAAGAGTATTATTTATGGCGAAAAAAGAGAAGCTATTCAGGCAGTGTGCGTCCCCTTGCCCACGTTATTTAAGCGAGGATGACACACACACGCTTTGTGTAGTTTGTCTGGGAGTGGAGCATGCACGGGCGGTGCTCGAGGGCGCTGTCTGTGCAAACTGTTTTCAATGAAAAAGCTCCGCTCCCGTTTGAGCCTGTTCGATCAATTAGATCAGGCTCGCGTTTCCAGTGCATCAGGTCCCGCGTCTGTTGAGGCAGCGCGCCGCTTGTATGCATGTGATTCGCACGTGGGGCTGGCATATGATACTGAGACGGTTGCGACCCTTTCTCAGTGTTTATTAACCAGCTCCACTGGTCTCGCGCACGGTTCGGAAGCCCGCGCTGCGGCTTCTTCCGACCGTGTTAAAGACACAGCGTTTGATTTATCTGGCTCCGAGGAGTTGGATATTATCTATTAACACTGAATCACGTGGATATGGGGATTCGCCACCCCATATTCCCGCTAGTGAGGAGTTGCTGGAGGTTGTAATCAGGGCAGTGGTTAAATTAAATGTTAAATGGCCATATAATAAGCAAGAAGCGACTAAGAAAAATAAAATGAATGAGCGCTTCCTGCAGACCCAGTCACAATCTCCGTGTCAGAGCCTTCCCTTTTTCACTGATCTCCATACTGAGGTATCAAGATCGTGGAAAAATCCATTTTCATCTCAATTACTTTCCCCCATGTATATATTTACTCATCCATTAGGGAATCTAATGAAAATGGTTATTAGGTGATGGCTCGGGTTGAGGAATATTTTGCGAAATATTTTCTCCCCGACATTGCGTCACCCCTGATAGCTCAGACACTTCCCTCCAAATCTCGTACATCGAATTTGTTAGGGAAAGCATATATATATGGCGGTGGTCGAGCTGGTGCATGCCCACACACGATGGGGTTATTACAGGCATACCCGGCTGACCTCCTCAAGCAGGTGGACTATAACTGGGAGGTCTCACTCTATATTACTGAATTTCGTAGAGTAGCTGACTTATCTCTCCGTATTATTAAAGAGACGGCCCGTGCTATTGGCCGTTCTATGGCAGCACTAGTCGTCTCAGAGAGACATTTATGGCTTAATCGCTTGTGGATTGGGGAGAAAGACAGGGCTTTCCTTCTCGATGCTCCACTTTCACCTTCTGGCCTCTTTGGTGACGCGGCAAGAACCGTTGTCGAGAGGCTTCAGGAGACAGAGCGACAATCAGCTATCCCCAGTTGTCAGTCCAGGTCTCATGGGGTTGCTGCCAGGGGGTAGCCTCATGGGACAGCCGCCAGCTCCTCATATTTTGAGAGGGTTCCCTCTTGTCCCCCCCCGTATAAGGCTTGGGGCCAGAGGAAACATTCTTGCACGAAGCTCTCCATACCGAAGACAGGTCTGAGGACTGTCTCTCGGGCTAAGACGGCTTCAACTAAGAGGTCTTGTCGTAACACGCAGACCCTTTTGGGCGTTCCCCCAGGAGAGCGAGTACAGGAGTCTCGCCCCCTTATGCAGCCCTTAGGAAATCGATGTTCGCTTCCCGCCGCCGATGGCGCTTCGGGACACATCGGCTTCCAGCGAACACAAATCGCAGTATCTGCCCGAAGACGTTGCGGCACTGTCGAGTTCGCCGCCTCTCAGGAGGTCTGTAGAGAGCATATTTCGGTTAGTTCCTGCCAGTTAGCTGCTTCAGGTCACCGAAGCCATTTGGAAATTTATAGCCGAGGCCAGTCTCGAGGGACTGGTCCCCATAATGGCATATTTAGACACCCCGAGGGGTCTTCAAAATATAGCCTAGGGGGTCCTGCTTACAGTGGAGCTAATACAAATATTATCTACTAAGGGTGGTTCACATGTCGGCCAGCCCCGAGCAGGGTCGGTTTTTGGAACAGGAAGTCTAGTCCCTCTTAACACAGGAAACCTCAAAGTGGGCTCTTCCTTGGTTTACGGGAGCCTGGGTTCTACAGCTGGCACTTCATAGTTCCTATGAGGGGGGGAGTTAGGCCTTATTTTGGATCTCAGGGTACTGGATCAACCTCCGAGGGGGTTCAGATTCAAGTTACCGACTGTCAGTCAGACCAGCTCCGAGGACTGGTCTGTCTTGATAGATCCACAAGCTCCTTAACCCTCTGAGGTCGGCAAACGCGCCGGCGCGTTTTGCTGGATTTTCTCCACATTGTAGCACTATAAACTTAAATTACTCCGTCATTTATGGTCATACAGAAAAAAGAAAAATATAAAAATGATCTGTGATATTTCTACTTTTGTATGTGTCCACTTACAATCAAATCAAAACATTGTGCTTTTGTAAAATAAAGAAAATATACAGGGTGTGTGCGTTCTGCCTCTCCGTCGCGGTGAACTTTTTTTTCTTGAGCACGTCTATAAACTGAAACAAAACTCAGCGAATACTTGTCACACATTTATGAGCCATATACCTTTATAAACATTTAAGTGTGTACTTTTAAATGATCGGGTTCGAAACGAAAACAAATATTTTCTGTTTAAGTAATTTGTATAAAACCAACAAGATGTCCAGCTTCTCAAACGCTTGCTCATTAAAGATAATTTGGCCACGCCTACTCGCGCAAAAGAGATTCACATGCAAATATCCACATGGAACGGGAATGCGCTCGTTACCTCAACAACAAAACACCAAAACACTTCACTTCACTTTTCGTCGAGTTTGAAAGACGCGCCAGAGCTTACATTGGATTTAGGCTACCTCAGAAGAAGAATAACGCGATTTGAAGACAAGAAAGATTTAAGGTAAGAAATTTTTCCATATTAGTTTGTTATTGTTGCATAAATGTCACATTGCAGTTGAACTGTTGCTAGATATATGGGGAATATTATAATATTTAGACCCGTGTTTACTGTTAGGCCTACTGTGTTTGTGGATATCTGGTCAAACGTAGATATGTATGGTAAACATAATGTTTTATATTTGAGCTCGATCGCGTTTGAATGTATCAGATTTTGCAGCGCGATCGCATTTGAATGTATCAGATTTTGCAGCGCGATCGCGTTTGAATGTATCATTTGAAAATTTGAAAAGCAAAACACCAAACGGCTTCATGTTTTTACTATTATCTCATTTCATAACGAATCGAAACATTTGAAGTAACATGATAATCAATATATTTTTCTCTAGCTTGGTTGTTACTGAAATATTTTGGAAGATTTATACTGCTATCTATTGTTATTATTATTTTACCCAGCACTGCGCATAGCTTATGCCTACAAGGCACAACAAACCTGGTCTTCATTATATTATATAAACGTGTGTGTGTGTGTGTGTGTGTGTGTGTGTGTGTGTGTGTGTGTGTGTGTATTTTGTGAATTTTAAAAAGCAATTTTAACCAGAAAAATCTAATATTTATTTCCAAAATCGTGCAGGCCTTTCTCTTGATATCAGTATGTTCACTTTTTTTTCAGGGTCCAGATGCCACTGAGTCCTGCCGACTTCAACATTCACATGAGTCTCTGGAACATGAACATGGTAAAGTGAAAATCAAACACCTTGAAAATGAAAGGTATGTACAATGTTTTTAGGAATGGCACAAAGGTCTGTCTTTCAATAAGTGCTTTTTTGCCATTTTGTTGTGTATATTTGCATTATGTTGTGTAAATAAATCTAAACAATTTAAAAGCCATTCTTTTTTAACCCTTTAAAACCGGATGTGTCGTCGACGACACAGCCAACCAAGCTGTATTCATGTCACTGTAACTCTTCAACCGTTTGCACTATCAAAATAATTTAAATAGTTCCTGAAAGTAGACATCATGCGCTTTTCGCCAATATATGGCTTATTACGGTAATGCCATGGTTTCCGTCTACAAATGACAGCAGCGCGGGATGGAAGGATTTGAACAGAGAGATACGACGCGCGGCAGGTTTGAGTGTTTTGGATTGCATAAAATAATAAAAGAAACAAACAAATACATGGCGAAATAAGTGTTAGACAGCAGAAGAGGGGATTGGGATGATTTTTTATGAAATTTGGGAGGCGGATGGCCGTTACTCTTTCACGTATCTAAGCATGTAGTGCGTGCATGTGTGATACGACGCGCGGCAGATTAGAGTGTTTTGGATTGCATAAAATAATAAAAGAAACAAACAAATACATGGTGACAGCAGAAGAGGGGATTGGGGTGATTTTTAATGAAATTTGGGTGGCGGATGGCTGTTACTCTTTCACGTATCTAAGCATGTAGTGCGTGCATGTGTATGTGTGCGTGCCTATGAATGCGTGCATTTGTATGTGTGCGTGTATGAAAAAAAGTGTCCAAAATGAAAACTGTGCAACCCAATGTCACAAAAAAGACTTGTATATATGTAGTATAGTTCATTTTTCAACTTTAAAGTGTTAGTTTCTTTCGTTAAGGATTTTTTCAGTTTTTTTCTAAATAAAAATCAGTAAATTTATTCTCGTTTTTTTTATTTTTGTCTATTTGAATTCTATTTACAAACTCACCACACACAATAATGGTCAATAACTGTAATTTGTTGAAAGCTTATCTTTTTCTGAAAAAGATGACACCTTGCACATGAAGATAGCACATTGTTTTAGAATTTTACAGTCACAAAATCAAATTATGTGAAAAACACTGTTTTAGCTTCAGGTTCTAAAGGGTTAAATCACCTCATTTACAGTATTGTGCAAGGTTGCTCAGAATGATAGGGGCCCTGATAGCTCCTAATAGGGCCATTAGGGAGTGTCTTTGTCTTTCTCAGGTGAGAAAAGCCATACATATTAATGAGCTCTCGCATAAGGCTTATTCACACAAAACGCGTCGTAAAATAAAATAAAAAAATATTGTCTTCTCTGAATGAGCAGTCAGGGTGATTTTCACATAGTTTTGCAGCAAATATTCTAGGCTATGTCATACAATTTTCAAAAGTCTTGTGAAGAAATAATAATAGGGGTTTCATGGCCTTATTTCAGTGAGAATTTTTTTTTGTATTTTAACAAACCACGCATAAATGTCATTATCTCAAAACTGCAAACTTTTACAAACATATTGCTGATATATTATTGTAGCAGAGTTTGTGCTGAATACAGTGTAATTAGACTTTAGCCATGAAAATGTCACAAGTAACAGAAATAACCAGAAATGTCAGAGCATGTCAGAACACCTCCAGGGCCCAGAAAACAGCTCAGACCCCAGAGGGTTAACTCCTCTTTCCCTTCTAACCCCATCACAGGAAGTTTCCGAGATCCGCTTTTGGGGGGAAAAGCGCATCAGTTCTGGACTCTTCCAGTCCGCCTAGCCTTATCCCCTCGCACCTTCACTAAATGTATGGACACGGCCCTTGCTCCATTGAGACTTCAGGGGGTCCGTATCTTATAGATGACTGGCTCATTTTGGCTCAGTCAAAAATAACTAGCAATTCAACATCGAGATGTTGTTTTGCGCCATCTGAGGTGCGTGGGGTTGAGACTCAATGTGAAGAAAAGTTCCTTAACTCCTCTTCAGAGGACTACGTCCCTGGGAGTAGAGTGGGACTTAGTCACAATGCGGGCACAATTGTCTCCTGCTTGTATATTAGGCCAGGCTATCACTGTCAAACACTTTCAAAGAGTTTTGGGTCTTATGGCTGCAGCTTCCACGGTAGTACCCTTTGGTCTGCTCCATATGAGGGCCTTGCAGTGGTGGCTCAGGAACAAGGGATTTTCTCCTCTGGGAAACCCTTTTCGTACGATCAGAGTTACGCACAGATGCCTTCGTTCTCTTGTCGTATGGAAGAAACCATGGTTCCTGTCTCAGGGCCCGGTTTTGGGAGCACCATGTGAGAGAAAAACTCTGACCACGGATGCGTCCCTCACGGGCTGGGGTGCGGTTATGGAGGGCCGTTACACCCGAGGTACTTGGAAGGACCATCATCTCACATTGTATATTAATCGCTTGGAGATGTTGGCTGTATTTTTTTGCCCTGAGGTACTTCCTTGTAGACCTCAGAGGCCATCATGTTCTTGTTAGGACAGACAATATGTCGGTGGTCTCTTATATCAACCGCCAAGGAGGTTTGAGATCTCGCCCTCTTTGTAGACTGGCGCATCAAATTCTTCTTTGGTCCCAGGACAAATTTCTCTCTGTCAGATCTATTTATATTCCTGGGGTTGAAAATATGGGAGCAGACATCCTGTCGAGGCAGGGGCCGAGGCCCGGGGAAATGCGGCTCCACCCTGAAGTGGTTGAGCTTATATGGAGAGAGTTTGGCCGGGCGGAGGTTGACCTGTTCGCTTCTCATGAGAACTCTCATTGCCCGCTCTGGTACTCTCTCTCACATCCAGCTCCTTTGGGCTTGGATGCCACGGTACAGATGTGGCTGAGGTCACATCTGTATGCTTTTCCCCCGATCGCTCTGCTCCCTGGGGTTCTAGAAAGGGTCAGGAGGTACGGAGTGAGACTACTCCTTGTAGCTCCGTACTGGCCGGCCCGAATTTGGTTTTCGGACCTTATTAGTCTCTTGGAGAGTCCTCCATGGAAAATTCCTATTAGGAGAGATCTTCTGTCTCAGGCTGATGGTATATTATTTCATCCCCGACCAGAGTTATGGAGACTATGGGTCTGGCCCCTGAGGGGTCCCACCCATAATTAGGTTGCCCTTTCCACCGAGGTGGTCAGGACATCCATACTAGAACCCCACTCTACTAGGAACTAAACAATTAAGTTAGGGAGGGCATTGAACCCAGTTTATTACTGCCCACTGGCTTCAGTACTGGTGTTCCATCCCGCTCTCTAACGGGATCTCCTGTTCATGCTTAGGGCCTCTGTGGCGGCCTCAGTGCCCTCTGCAAGTCTCTAAGGGTGTTCTCGAAAGGACGTTCCCACTGAAACTCCATGTTCCTGTAGATTGGAGGATGAATCCTTTTCATCCAGCCTATTGGCATCAGGCTGATGGGTTATCCCTGGCACCCATCATGTCCTGTGGGTGAGGTATACCAATATATATTTGAGATATATAAGTATATATAGGAGAATCTATTGAGTCTGCTTCCTGCTCGTCTTACTCCCTGGAAGAGTGGTGGTGCTGCCCCCTCTTACTTGCTAGCGTGGGAGCCACTCAACGTTATTTTTGCCCTGTACTGAGGTACTTGTAGGCAATGTTAAGATTCTTCAGGTATTCCATCCTCCATCGCATGTGTCGGATGGTCAAGGTCATAGCCTTTGAGGTTCCTACATTAGGACTCAGGCTGAGAGGAGTCAGTCCATCTAGTTATGCATCAAGGGTTAGGAGCTATTCCCTTTATTAAGAGTGCAGTTGGTTATCTAAAACCACTCATATTTGAAGTATAAGGTGCGCTTCTGCCTTCACCTCTCATCTAATATTTTCTACTGTCTGGGGCTCCCAGCCATGAGGTCAGTCGAGCCTCCGGCTCCAGACCTCCCCTTCTTGTACCAAATCTTATGACAAGCTAGTTTGGATCTGCCCTCTACTCATTCTATCGTCCGTGAGTGTACCAGAGGCTTTATACCAGGGCGTTTTTACTCTCAGTGTGGCGGCGTGGGTATTCGTTCCCCAAAGTATCGAGTATCGATGCAGCGGGAGTTCCCTTTACGAAAGGGAACGTCTCGGGTTACGTATGTAACCCTCGTTCCCTGAGTAGGGAACGAGACGCTGCATCCCTCGGCCACACTTTTCGCGCCCCTGAGAACGACTTGCTTTGACCAATTAGAAGCTAACATTTCCTGGTTCCTGTGACCCTTTTGTAGCTTCCGGATCACCGTCACATGCGACGTCGCGGGTGACGTTGCACCAATCAAGATTGGAATAGTTCCATAGTTGACTTCAGACGCTTCATGCCGAAGGCATTCCCCAAAGTATCGAGTATCGATGCAGCGTCTCGTTCCCTACTCAGGGAACGAGGGTTACATACGTAACCCGAGACGTTTTTTGTTTTTAAAAAAAACATGCATAAACATTATTCTCTCAAAAATACAAACATGTACATGCAAGTTGTTCACATATTATGGTAGCCCTGTTTGTGCTAAATAGAGTGAATTTACACCTTTGCCATTAATATGTTTATAAGCAACTGAAAAAAGCACAAATGTCAGGGCATGTCAGAACATCTCAAGGACCCCAAAAAACCCTCAGACCCCAGAGGGTTAAAGTGCAAAATAAAAAGGCATATCTCCTTCCTTTAAACATGGACCAATGCTTGATGTGTTTCCACTGTCATATAGGGCTGTCAAAATTGCTCAAAAATGACGAATATTCCCTCTAAAAAAACGCATATATTCGAACTATTCGAACATCTGGTTGCGCATTTTGTCAATGACGCGCATTACGTCAATAACAAGACAAATGAATACAAAGAGACATAACTACTTATATAGGTAGTTTATTTAAGTTTAAACATATTTTAAAATGTATTATCTACACAAAAACAAGTAAATCAACTAATGGCCAAGACCGCAGACCTCTCTCTCATTCGCTCACTCTCTCGCACTCGCAGGCACTCTTTCTCTCTCTTGCCCTCACCCTCGTGCTGCGTTCACACCAAACGCGAATAGAGCGTCTGGCGCGAGTGATTTCAATGTTAAGTCTGGAGATCTTGGGGTGCGAATGAGGCGTCACGCTCTCTGCGGTTCATAACGGTTTAAATGAACAACAAATATAAGCAAATGTTGAGTGCTTTTTTTTTCATAAATCAATCAGTGGATCGTGTGTGTGCCGAACCGAAGATACTGATCCGAATGGATCACGGATCAATGATGATCCGTTGCACCACTATTCCCCTACCATCCTAGGAAAAAAAATATTGCTCCCCAGATGTAGATATACATTTTGATCAGTTTCGCTCGGACATTTAACGGCGTACACATACACGCGGAATCACTCGGACGTTTAACGGCGTACACATACACGTGGAATCACTCGGACGTTTAACGGCGTACACATACACGCGCGTGGACATACACGCGGATAGCTCAAAATGCGTATAAATAACACGCCACTTGACTTGAAAGTGGCGTGTATGTTTACGCAAAGTCATGATGTCATGTTGATTTGCCCCACCTGTCCTCCCTCGTTACCTGCCTTGTTTGCTCCCTTTCTATTCTCCTTGTGTTTGCAGTCCTGTATCAGGGAGGAGGACCGTGATTGACTTCGGCTGGACCCTGATGTACGGAGTGGCAGCAGCAGAAGAAACACGCAACAACTGGGGAGGTGATTCAAAAACTCTCGTGTTAAGCCCCCGTTTTCTGGGCTCAGAAACGTGTGGGACTTGGTGGTTGGCATAAACTGGTTTGAGACTGGACTATACTGGCGAATCAGGAAGTAGAGGAGGATGGGGAAATGGAGTATGGCGATTGGACACCAGTCGCTAACAGGAGAAGACAAGGAACAGGAGTAAACAGGAGAGGAGATGTAGGGTAGATTTCGAGTCAAGGACGTAAACGTAGTTTGGAAGAGAACAGTTCAGATGAAGGAAGTGGGTTTGTGTGGAAAAGGGCTGTGAGGGAGGATTTTAAAATAATCCTGTAACGCAAAGGAGATGGTCAGATCACCAGCTCTCTCTCTATATGTTTAAATTACTGAAATTACCCTGTGATCAAACTCCCTTTGGTCTGAGACCTAATCACATCACTAGCATCCTAATCCACAAACACCTCTATTGTCCCAAGATTCTTCCTTTTAGGACACGCAGACCCAACGGCGCCAACAATTGGCGTAAATCATTGACTGCCTATCTGAAAACAGAGATCTCTTACTGCTGAACCAACAAGGACCTCTGGTTTATGGCTCGGCAAACATCCGCTGACCAATAAGAGCAATCTCGAGAGAACCCCCAGGGACTCTCCCTCAGACATTCATTTACATTTAGACACTCATTTAACACGTCAGAAAACAACCAGACTCTGTTCAACCAGATGCGCTAGCTGATAATCTAATCAAAACCAGTAAAGCGCACACACATAGCCTCGCAACCCGTGCTCGAGGACAAAAGTTCAACGCGCCAGGTTTTGAACTTTCGAACTGTGTCAGCACACACACACACACAGAAAACACACACAGATCCTACCATGTGTGAATCAAAATCGTCTTGTGAAATGTTTAAAATGTATTCTCTTGATGTATGCATGATCCCTTATACCAAATATTATGCCTATACAGCTTTATTGATTTGTAATCCATTTGATGTGACTATAATCGCGAAAAATCATGTATCTGCGGGTGACTAGGTCATAGAGTTACCATTCGTGGTATCGTTTTGCTCCATAAATCCCAACGGTGTGGAATCTTTAACACAAAAGATCATAGGATGCATTCCCTTATTAATACCAGTTGTTATGATCCGGCTGGGGATCGAACTCGGGTCTCTGACGTGTGTGTGTGTGTGTCCTTGACGCTGACCACTCCACCACTGGTAGAGGTTGAACCCAAATGCAGAGGAATGTGAAAACAATGAAATCTCAAAAGTCCGGGTTTTATCTTTGGCTCTTTACTACAGAGAAAAAAAGCAAACTCAAACAACTCCCCTTGGGAGGCAATACAAAAAAGGGTAATCCAGAAACATATATCCAAGAGTCCACAAAAGGGAAAAAACCCATAGAATCCAAGTTCAAAAATAGAAAGCAGGAAAAATCTCAAACCCAAAGAATCCTTGAGAAAGACAATGCTAAGACCAACATCAGGACTGAACAAGAACAAAAAGACAGTGGGGCCTTAAATAGGGTTTGTCATTAGAAGTAATTCAACACAGGTGAGGGCATTACTTACAACAATTTAACAATGGAGAATTAATCTGGGTTGAAATAACGCCATCTAGTGGTAAAGTCAAGGGGCTTCAGACAAAACATTACAACCAGTGTTATCAATGTTAGGAACGAATTTATCTTTTCAATACTAGTCGGAAGGGGCGTATCGACCCTCGAAATGTCAGGAGGTGGACCCGACCCGCCGTTAAGGACCATTGGCTCACATACGTGAGAGGGCGTGAGTTGGGCCCCTTTAAAATATCATGCTTTCCTCCTCTAAGTCGCAGTCTGCCAGAGAGAGAAAGAAGACCACGCTTTTATTTTCATTTTCTTCCAAGTTTTATTTTCTTAAAACTACTTTACTTCAGTTGATAGTCTTCTTCAACCAACAACGAAACCAACTTAAAAGATAAGATCACCTTGCTAAGTTTTCGCTCGCTTCAAGTTGCCATAGCAACCAGACGCTGTAGCAACCCGCTCCGGTGACCACGTGATCCAGGCGCTTTGTCTACCCCGACGCATACACACACAAGAGGGCCGATCTACGACTCAGAGTAACGTAGCCTTTAAATTTGCAATTTGAAAGAAGGGCAGTTTAAGGTGACCTAAAAATTACTAGAGCTGTTGGGGTTTTGTTGTGAATGACTGAACTGTTTCTCCCTATCTCTAAATTCTTTCACTCACACTTACACACTCTTTTACACACACACCTACACACACACACATACCCACGTGTTCCTAGACAAAAACACACGACCACGTGCTGCTATAGGCGTGCTCCTACACACACACACACACCTATCCTTACCACGCTCTTATCATTGTACACACACACAAAGCCATTCGTAAAAATCACTCTTATTCTCTCTTTCTCATCTCTCTCTCTCTCTCTCTCTCTCTCTCTCTCTCTCTCTCTCTCTCTCTCTCTCTCTCTCTCTCTCTCTCTCTTATATTCTCCCTTTTTCTTCCTCTGCTTTAACCTTTGATTCTTACGTTCATTTTGTTATATTCCTTATTGCGATCGTATATTGTTTTTGTTTATGCCTATTTACTCCTGTGTGATTTAAGATAGTATCTGTAACCGTTAGCTCGTTTAAATAAACTTTGTTAAATCATTTGAATTAAGTTTGCCTGTTTTGTTTCAATTCTGAGTCCCTGAGTAGTGCAGATCCTTACCTCATAAGCTCTACGGTCGATTTTACTATTGAAAGAAATCTCAAATTGTCTTAAACACGAAGATAATTATTTTCTTTGTGGCCACAGGAAAGTGTTATCTATCGGTGTTAAAGACGCTAGATTTCTGTTCAGAAATTGTACATTTTGTGTGCTGGACGTACATTTTGTACAATAAATGAACATTCTTCAACTTCTACCTAAAATTTCCCCCGAATTAAAATATAATTCTACCTACCTATATCATTAATTACTACGAGAAATCGTGTAATTGTTGATATAAGTTGAAGTTTTGACCTACTCCCTATTTGGGAATCATTTAATTCATGTAAGCAACATATGCATATCACAATTAACGCTAATTTGAGCTAATTAATTCCCTAACATAAGTCATTGTTGTTACAATCCTCAAATTTAGAAAGGAAGACAAGCATGTTGTTTTAGTCTGGTAGCGGTGTCTAGGGAATTAAAAAGAAGCTAGGAGATGTGGAAAGATGTGGCAAAGATTTTGAGAGATGGAAGCTTGTTGATAACAAGCAAAACGGAGGAACAGAAAAATAAAGCCTTGCAAATTGAAAGTGTTTGCAAGACAATTATTAGTGAGAGAAAGGTTTTGGGTGAGAATAGAGTAACAAGGGTAGTGATAACAGGGATTCCTGTGTAGAAGAAGACTTGAAGAAACTCAAGTGCAGTATTAGTGGAGGCGAGCTGAGTAGAATAAAGAGACTGTTGAGAACAAAAAATGGTAAAAGGGTTGATAGCTTATCTCTTATCTGTTATCTGAGTTTCAGGGGTCCTTACTTCCAGAAAGGGTGAGAGTAGGATGCATGAGCTTTCCAGTTAGGCCCTATATTCCTCCACCGTTATGCTGTTACAAATGCCAGAGGTATGGGCATATAGCAGCAGTTTGCAAAGGGAAACAGAGGTGTCCCAAATGCGGAGGTGAGCATAGAGTGGAAGAATGTAAGGAAAATGTGCAAGATAAATGTTGTAATTGTGGTGGCCAACACAGGGTAACATATGGAGGATGTGAAGTCAGAAAGAGGGCTGTAGAAATACAGCAGGTTAAAACAGTAAACAACATAAGTTATGCAAAGGCAGTGAAGAAAGTACAAGGACAAATGGGAAGGGTTGATACTGACAATGTTATCCAGGAGTCGAGAATAGATGCAGGTCAAACTGTCACATGTCTGTCCTGTCTTGTTCTGCACTTGGGTGTCTGTTATGTTGAGCCATGTGCTTGTGTTATTGTTAGCCCCGCCCTACTTGTTATCTGATTATTGTTTGAGTTCTCCCACCTGTTCCCCCTGATTAGTTTCCCTTTATTAGTTCCCTCTTGTTTGCAGTCTGTGTGGATCGTTGTCTCTGTTTCCCCCATGTTATGTTCTTGAGTTTTGACCTGTCTTGTTTTCCCCCACGAGGGAGTTTTTGTTTATGTTCTGTTCTTGTTTATGTTCTGTTCTTGTTTATTATTTTAAATAAATTCCTTACCTGCAAGTGAATCCTCGCTTCCCTTTGACTACCCATGACAGAACGATCCACCCTCATGAGGATTCAGCAGAAGGATTCCTGCCCTCACCTTAAGCGCATCATGAGATTTAGCAACTTGGTTTCTCTCCGACAGCAGGGGACCAGGATGAAGGATTTCGCCCTGAGGTTCAGCGCGGCAGCAGAGGGACTCGGGCTTGGGGATATAGTCCTTAAGGACTTATTTAATGTTTGTTTGGATGATCCCTTGCCTCGATGGGAGATGAAGGGGCTGGGAATTTTAGACTTTCCGGGTTTCACTAAGTATCTCCACCATCGTGCTCGGTGGGATACATCGGACCCGCCTGCATCCGCGCTGCCCAGCCCAGAGAATGCATCGCCGCTGCCCAGCCCAGAGAATGCATCGCCGCTGCCCAGCCCAGAGAATGCATCGCCGCTGCCCAGCCCAGAGAATGCATCGCCGCTGCCCAGCCCAGAGAATGCATCGCCGCTGCCCAGCCCAGAGAATGCATCGCCGCTGCCTAGCCCAGAGCTCCATCCACCATTAATTCCGTCCAGACCTGAACCTGCACCTCACCATCGAAGACGGCGGAGGAGGAGGAAGACCTCCGGCCTCCCCAATGTCCCGGAGGATTCCGTTGCGGAGGAGCCAGAGACTGTTCACGTCACGTCTGCCCAGCCAGAGACTGTTCACGTCGCGTCTGCCCAGCCAGAGACGGTTCACGTCACGTCTGCCCAGCCAGAGACTGTTCACGTCACGTCTGCCCAGCCAGAGACTGTTCACGTCACGTCTGCCCAGCCAGAGACTGTTCACGTCACGTCTGCCCAGCCAGAGACTGTTCACGTCACGTCTGCCCAGCCAGAGACTGTTCACGTCACGTCTGCCCAGCCAGAGACTGTTCACGTCACGTCTGCCCAGCCAGAGACTGTTCACGTCACGTCTGCCCAGTCAGAGACTGTTCACGTCACGTCTGCCCAGCCAGAGACTGTTCACGTCACGTCTGCCCAGCCAGAGACTGTTCACGTCACGTCTGCCCAGCCAGAGACTGTTCACGTCACGTCTGCCCAGCCAGAGACTGTTCACGTCACGTCTGCCCAGCCAGAGACTGTTCACGTCACGTCTGCCCAGCCAGAGACTGTTCACGTCACGTCTGCCCAGCCAGAGACTGTTCACGTCACGTCTGCCCAGCCAGAGACTGTTCACGTCACGTCTGCCCAGTCAGAGACTGTTCACGTCACGTCTGCCCAGCCAGAGACTGTTCACGTCACGTCTGCCCAGCCAGAGACTGTTCACGTCACGTCTGCCCAGCCAGAGACTGTTCACGTCACGTCTGCCCAGCCAGAGACTGTTCACGTCACGTCTGCCCAGCCAGAGACTGTTCACGTCACGTCTGCCCAGCCAGAGACTGTTCACGTCACGTCTGCCCAGCCAGAGACTGTTCACGTCACGTCTGCCCAGCCAGAGACTGTTCACGTCACGTCTGCCCAGCCAGAGACTGTTCACGTCACGTCTGCCCAGCCAGAGACTGTTCACGTCACGTCTGCCCAGCCAGAGACTGTTCACGTCACGTCTGCCCAGTCAGAGACTGTTCACGTCACGTCTGCCCAGCCAGAGACTGTTCACGTCACGTCTGCCCAGCCAGAGACTGTTCACGTCACGTCTGCCCAGCCAGAGACTGTTCACGTCACGTCTGCCCAGCCAGAGACTGTTCACGTCACGTCTGCCCAGCCAGAGACTGTTCACGTCACGTCTGCCCAGCCAGAGACTGTTCACGTCACGTCTGCCCAGCCAGAGACTGTTCACGTCACGTCTGCCCAGTCAGAGACTGTTCACGTCACGTCTGCCCAGCCAGAGACTGTTCACGTCACGTCTGCCCAGTCAGAGACTGTTCATGTCACGTCTGCCCAGCCAGAGACTGTTCACGTCACGTCTGCCCAGTCAGAGACTGTTCATGTCACGTCTGCCCAGTCAGAGACTGTTCATGTCAAGTCTGCCGAGCCGGTGTCTTCGGACAGGATGGCCGCCGCCGAGAGTGTTCCCGTCACGTCTGCTGAGCCTGTGTCTTCGGACAAGATGGCCACCACTGAACCTGTTCACGTTACGCCTGTCGAGCCTGTGTCTTCGGACAAGAAGGTCACTACCAAGACTGGGTCTTCGGACAAGATGGCCGCCGTCGAGCCTGTGTCTGGGCCGGTGGTGTCTGTTCCTGAGCCTGAGCCCTCAGTGACCGCGACACTGGCCATTATAGCCACAGCCATGTGGTGTGTGTGGGCTACACACACGCTTGAGCCGGTGGCGTCTGTTCCTGAGCCGGTGGTGTCTGTTCCTGAGCCGGTGGTGTCTGTTCCTGAGCCGGTGGTGTCTGTTCCTGAGCCGGTGATGCCTGTTCCTGTTCCTGAGCCGGAGCCAGTGTCTGTTCCTGAGCCAGAGCCAGTGTCTGTCCCTGAGCCGGAGCCCGTGTCTGTCCCTGAGTCGGAGCCCGTGTCTGTTCCTGAGCCTGAGCCCTCAGTGACCGCGACACTGGCCATTATGGCCACAGCCATGTGGTGTGTGTGGGCTACACACACACTTGAGCCGGTGGTGTCTGTTCCTGAGCCGGTGGTGTCTGTTCCTGAGGCGGTGATGTCTGTTCCTGTTCCTGAGCCGGAGCCAGTGTCTGTTCCAGTGTCTGTTCCAGTGTCTGTTCCAGTGTCTGTTCCAGTGTCTGTTCCAGTGTCTGTTCCAGTGTCTGTTCCTGTGTCTGTTCCTGTGCCTGTTCCTGTGCCTGTGCCTGTGTCTGTTCCTGTGCCTGTGTCTGTTCCTGTGCCTGTGTCTGTTCCTGTGCCTGTGTCTGTTCCTGTGCCTGTTCTTGTGTCTGTTCCTGTGCCTGTTCTTGTGCCTGTTCCTGTGTCTATGTCTGTTCCTGGGCCGGTGGTGTCTGAGTCTGAGCCGGTGGTGCCAATTCCAGTGCCTGAGCCGATGGTGCCAGTCCCAGTGCCTGAGCCGGTGGTGTTTGTTCCAGTTCCTGCGCCGTGGCCGCCCGAGGGGTCTTCTCCGCCCTGGCCGCCCGAGGGGTCTTCACCGCCCTGGCCGCCCGAGGGGTCTTCACCGCCGTGGCCGCCCGAGGGGTCTTCTCCGCCCTGGCCGCCCGAGGGGTCTTCTCCGCCCTGGCCGCCCGAGGGGTCTTCACCGCCCTGGCCGCCCGAGGGGTCTTCACCGCCGTGGCCGCCCGAGGGAAAGTCTCCGCCCTGGCCGCCCGAGGGAAAGTCTCCGCCCTGGCCGCCCGAGGGAAAGTCTCCGCCCTGGCCACCCGAAGGAGAGTCTCCGACCTGGCCGCCCGAGGGAAAGTCTCCGCCCTGGTCGCCCGAGGGAAAGTCTCCGCCCTGGCCGCCCGAGGGAAAGTCTCCGCCCTGGCCGCCCGAGGGAAAGTCTCCGCCCTGGCCACCCGAAGGAGAGTCTCCGACCTGGCCGCCCGAGGGAAAGTCTCCGCCCTGGCCGCCCGAGGGAAAGTCTCCGCCCTGGCCGCCCGAGGGAAAGTCTCCGCCCTGGCCGCCCGAGGGAAAGTCTCCGCCCTGGCCGCCCGAGGGAAAGTCTCCGCACTGGCCGCCCGAGGGAAAGGCTCCACCCTGGCCGCCTGATGGACAGTTTGTTTCTCCCGTCCCGCCCTGGTTTGTCTCTTCCATCCCGCCCTGTTCTGTCCCTCCCGTCCCGCCCTGGTCTGTTCCTCCAGTCCCGCCCTGGTCTGTTCCTCCAGTCCCGCCCTGGCCTGTCCCTCCCGTCCCGCCCTGGTCTGTCCCCTCCGTCCCGCCCTGGTCTGTCCCCCCCGTTCTAGTGGAGTGTCTGGAAGCCACTCCTTAAGGAGGGGGTTATGTCACATGTCTGTCCTGTCTTGTTCTGCACTTGGGTGTCTGTTATGTTGAGCCATGTGCTTGTGTTATTGTTAGCCCCGCCCTACTTGTTATCTGATTATTGTTTGAGTTCTCCCACCTGTTCCCCCTGATTAGTTTCCCTTTATTAGTTCCCTCTTGTTTGCAGTCTGTGTGGATCGTTGTCTCTGTTTCCCCCATGTTATGTTCTTGAGTTTTGACCTGTCTTGTTTTCCCCCACGAGGGAGTTTTTGTTTATGTTCTGTTCTTGTTTATGTTCTGTTCTTGTTTATTATTTTAAATAAATTCCTTACCTGCAAGTGAATCCTCGCTTCCCTTTGACTACCCATGACACAAACAGAGAAAACAAATACTGACAGTAGGTAAGATTATTTTGTTTGTGGCCTATGTGATCAATTGCACTGATCAAGTTAAACACAAAACAGAGAAAATTAAAATCATAATTAAGGGAGCTGAGAAGTTTTTGGGTATAAAAGAAGTTTCTTGGGAGCAAATCAAAACAAGACTTGAAGCAGATGGTAAAGTGAGAGGCCCAGGTGATAAGACAAACTGATTATTGTACAATGAAATGCAAGAAGCTTAAAGGAACCGTATGTAAGATTGTGGCCAAAACTGGTACTGCAATCACTTTCAAATTACTGTAGAGCGGTGTATCCCCTCCCCCTGACTCGAGGTTGCCAGATAGGCTGCAGGATCCAGCAAGAACGTAGGCTGCAACAAGGAGGTGGTAACTAGAGCAGAGCTGGCAACCCGGGTGCTGAAACACTACTGACTTCATGATTGGTAGATAGGTGGAGGGTGGCGCATCACTACTGTTGTCAGTGATATAAGTATTTGAAATGAACATGATTTCTTAATGTCTAGTGACATATCAGGGCCATTTTATAATTAATTGAAATACATCTCTTACATACGGTTCCTTTAATAGCAAATGGTCAAGGGATTTATTAAAGATTTTAAAAATAAACCAGAAATCATATGTGTTCAAGAGACATGGCTTAAATCAGAATTAGAGTTTGTTATTAAAGGATCCAGCATCTGTGGAGACAGAGGGGAGGGTAGTGGAGGAGGATGTATAATATTTATAAAACAAGGAATGCAATATAGAGTAATATTTTTGCTTAGAGGTATGTGTGTACAATGTGTACGCATGATGACATATGTACCATTTTTACACCTAAGCAACATAGTTTGTTACCATAAAAGGAAGTCGCTCTGTATGTGTATATAAGCTCAATCTTACTGTACCACCGCAGAGAAACATAAGAGCATTAGGGTGTGAGAGGAAGGAAACATAGAGATGATGGGGTGAGAAGATGGGGAACAGAGAAATCTAAAATGAAGACCACCTCTCATGTAGCCTTATTCTTATATGCCTGTTTCTTTCCTATGCTGACACATGTATTAATAATAAATCTCTTGGCAAAAGTAACTGGTGTAGCTTCTGTGATTCAACCATAATGGGGGAAGCATGATGATTTAAAAAAAAAAAATTAAATCTACACTGTCTATAGAAATTTGATGTAAACCTATGAGAATATATCAATATTTCTCCAAATCTGCACATTTTTGAGCTAAAAGCCCTGAGGGACGTTGTTTTGTCAAGCGCTATCATTTCCTAACTTTGGAATCACACCAAACAACTTTGGGTGCAATGCGCCACTATCTGCTTTTGTAGAAATATCGTAGCATTGTGCATTCTGTCAGTTCGCAGTTCTGGCGCCTCCGTCTCAACATACTGTACAACGTACTGTACAACGCGACTAATAGTCACATCAAATGTTAACGCAGAGGAACGGGACACTGCAGTTCACTAAAGTTCATTATTTGCATGTGCTTTAAAGCCTCGCCGGTTAAACATGTCATTCGCTGCTGATACGCTGTTCTAACATGCGCTTTTCTGAGCACAAACACCCAATGCGCACATGCACTAAAAGCCTGTCTAACAGCACCTGTTTACTGGACTAAGTTATCTTTCTAAGTTATCTTACAATCATAAATTGTCCTTACCTGCAGGTTAAAGATGCTAGATGTTGTTTCAGGGTCCTCGGCTGTGTCCCGGATTCCTCAGTCCTGGATTCGGATGCACTGGGTGTTTGCTTAGTATTAATATCTAAACTACAAAATTAAGATATTTCTAGGAAAAATCACTCCGAGACTTGTCTTAAAAGTTTTCAGAATCACCAAAAAAATGGTTTTGTTTTACTTAAAAATTTTCAGAATAATACAAAGACAACAATTCATAGATTCAAAGATAAAGATATCAGAAATGCGTGAAGGTCTTCACCTGAATTGTGGCCCCGAGAAATAGGAAACAAAGCTTTTTATATTGTTCGTTGTTATTGGGGCTGTCTTAAGATTTTGGGGCTGTCCTAAGACTTTGGGGCTGTCATTATAATGCAGAAATTCCTTATAAGGTAAACAACTGGCCTTGAAATTGTCCAAGGTTATAACAAGTTTGCAAGAAGCAGATATACATCTTATTTTTTTGTAGCTTACGCTTGAAAGCTTAATATAGATCTGACCGTTCCTTCACCCGCAGCTGTTAAAACCACACCCTGCCTCATCCTGCTTGTTTCTGGCTCTCCTCTCTGGTTTTCAGAGGCTACAAGTCTTTTATTTTTTTAAACAATGGTAAAAGTCAGAGAAGCAGGGGTCACCCTAAGACCTGCTGAGCTGTTGATTATATTCAGAGAAATAAAGAAAAGCACAAACACTTTAGTTTCAGGGCTTCAAATGATCCAAGCCTCTCCTGTAAATGAAACATCCAGCTTTTCCAACTCGCTTTTCCATTTGTCTGATAACTCGAGTCTTCTGTTTGCCGCACCAGATCCTCCTGCGTAAGATGGCTTCTTGCATGATTTCTTCCTCCTAGGGCGTTGTCTATGTCACAATATGAGGTCGATCTGGCTTTAGATATGGTGATGAAAAAAAAATGCTTTTGCATTTGCTTGTGCAACTTTTGCTTGCACCAACCAATACATTTGTGTTTGCAAGCTGCATGAAACATAAATAGTTTTGAGATAATTTTTTCTTTAAAAAATTGCATTATGCTTTCTAGGATATTTGATTTGATTTTTTAGTGTCTAAGCAATTTAGAAAATCAATAATGTAACAATAATCTTAATAATGTCCTGAATATTATTTCAAACATTTGCAGATATTCAGCTCAGCAATTTACACACATAATGAAAGGTAAGAACAGTGTTAATAAAATAAGACTACAATCAAATCTCTTTAATATGTATTAACATAGGTTTTAAAAAAAGAAAAAAAAAGATCAGTAGCCTACTTGAGTGTCTTTTTCAAATAGTGTCTAAACCTGCAAGAAAAATGTTTCTTCTTGGAAAAACAGGAGATGGCAAAAGCAGCAGTGGAAATACAATTCTCAGTAGACAAAGATCCACAACCGATTGTCTTGATGAGACACGTCACATCGATTTCTCATGTGATCTGTATATGATAGTCATGTGTTACTAGACAGTGTACATACATTAGGATGATAATACTTCACGAAGAAGGCAATATTGTATATTAGAGTATACCTAGAGACACAATAAACCTCCACTCGATCCAGAGTTGTGAAATTATGTAAAAATCATCCTTAAAGGAACACTCCACCGTTTTTTGAAATAGGGCTTATTCAGCTTCTTTCCTACATTTAGATAGGTGGGCAAATGCATTTTTGTCTCAGTGCATGCATTGTTTTAGTTTGACAGGGTCGTCGCTAGCTTAGCTTAGCATAATGAATGGAATCCTTTGTTGCCAGCTAGCATGTCCTGAGTAAAAGTGATTGATATATATATATATATATATATATATATATATATATATATATATATATATATATATATATATATATATATATATATATATATATATATATATATATATATATATATATATAAAACCCACCTAATTACTTCTTGTGGCCTGTGTATTCACAACAAGTACAAATAGTGATGCAGATTATGCGATTTCCTATGCAGATATTGACTTGGGACTATATTAGGGGGAAGCACAGGCGAAGCACTGCTACTTGGGCACAGAGATATCAAGCCCAAGTAGCAGTGCTTCGCCTGTGCTTCCCCCTGATATAGTCCTTAATATATAAGTCAATATCTGCCTAGGAAATCGCCTAGTGTTAATCTGCATCACTATTTGTACTTGTTGTGAATACGCAGGCCACAAGAAGTAATTAGGTGTTTTTTTTTTTTTTTATATCACTTTTACTCAGGACATGCTAGCTGGCAACAAAGGATTCCATTCATTATGCTAAGCTAAGCTAGCGACGACCCTGTCAAACTAAAACAATGCATGCACTGAGACAAAAATGCATTTGCCCACCTATCTAAATGTAGGAAAGAAGGTGAATAAGCCCTATTTCAAAAAACGGTGGAGTGTTCCTTTAATTTAAGTTAATGGTTATATTGATAAAGTTACTTAATATTATTACATATACTGTATATTTATTGTGGGTTAGTTATATTACTGATAATTCAATATAATATGGGGATCTAGTAGGAATGACCTTTTTCAAAGTTGAGGATGAACTGAATGAATAAGATAAAAAAAAAGTTAAAAGGTTCATTATAGGCAAGTCTAACCCTAATACTAAGCTTCTAGTAAAAGTGTAACAGTTACAGTGAGTAAGCTTCTCTTGCTGCACTCTCTCTCTCTCTCTCACACACACACACACACACACACACACACACACACACACACACACACACACACACACGCACACGCACTCATGCAAACACACACACACACACACACACACACACACACACACACACACACACACACACACACACACACACACACACACACACACACACACACACACACACACACACACACACACACACACACCGGGCATAACAGGGTGGAGCTTGAATTGTTTAACCAATCACAATTGCCTGTTCATTACTGCTCAACAATTGCTAGGCAGATTTACTAAATTCAGGTTATATGCAGCATTATGACTGGAGGAATGATATAATATACAATAATATCACACAATAATAATATAATAGTATAAGCTATTGACAGTGGTTTGAGGTGGTAATGTTGCTCACTGCTCTTTGTGTTAAGTGACATGTTTGAACTCACATGGCTGAATTCATCATTTTTTGGCGTCTTAAATCATCCTTAAAGATATTGCTTAATTTTAGCTAAGCCTTGCTTGTAACATACATTTTTCACCAATTTTTCAATAAAGTAGTATCATCCTACTGTATGTTCATTATCTATTAACACATAACTATCATATACAAATCACATGAGAACTATATCAACCAGTAAAAAAACATTCTAAGATATTTTATATTTGTTATGTAAAAGCATTATATATATATATATATGACCACATTTGACAGTAATTGTTTCTCATGATCTTGCAATCTTATTGATCTAAAGGCTTCTGCTTAAATGCTTTAAATTAGTTGTGTAGACAAATAAATTGTTTCATAAATGCCATAGACAATAAAGAGAGAGAGAGGCAGAAGACACAGAACTATGAAGGTATTTTGTAGTAAAACATCTAAGCATCTGTGACAGTTTAATTAGTTGTAGAGATGTGTGTAATAGTGGGACTCGTAACAAAAAGAAACAAACAAGGAGAGGACGACTTGTTCACAACATTGTCGACACTTTACTTATTTTCTTTCTACTTTTTAACAGCAGACAATTCTCTCTCACAGTCTCTAGTGGACTGGTCCAGTATTGCAGTCTTTGAAGTTTTCAGCCCAATTTCCATCCATTTATGAATGGATTTCTGGTATCAACACATGTAGCCTATACATGAATATATACAACAAATGTTTTCAATTACTTCCCTACTATAACACCAGTGTTCCCTTATTCACTCTTTTTCTTCTCGTTTTTCCTTTACTCTAGTCTTTAAACCACAGAGAAGGCTGTGTAACCCGTGTGCTCTTAAGCAACAGACATCAACATTTCAGCAACAGACTGGTGTACTCTCAGTGCAAGACACTGCTGTAACAACACTATGTAGCTCTTATTGTATCTATTTTTTTCTATCTAGTTTTTGTATTAGTATTTTTTGTGGAGCTGCTGTAATAAGTGGATTTCCCTGGTGTGGGATTAATAAAGTCTACTTACTTACTTACTTACTTACTTACTTACTTACTTAACTGACTATAGTACAACATTCTCAGTTCCATGGTTAACCAGATTATCTCTAATGCATTTTGTACGTGCAGCTTTCTTACATGTACACAATCTCCACACTTGAAGGGTGGTGGTCTAGCTCCACGTTTTATCTTTCGCTGAACACACTGCACACAATCACATCTGCCTTCTCATTTCCTCATCACGAGCTGTTGTGGTTGACAGAGTGTTTAACTTTGTGTGCCTCTTCCTTCCTCTTAATAGTTCAGAAAGTGATCCTCCTGTGGTTGCGTGCGTCAACAGTTTTCAAACAAGAGTTTTTTTAGTGATGTCTGCCCACATCTGTTCTACTTCGATGTGTAATGTTGAGGTGTAAGAGGTGTTTGTGGTGTTAATTTGTGGTTTGTTAATTTTTTTGCCCTTTATTGAACATCAGTGCCTCTTTAAGTAATGAACTCCATAACTTGTGTTTGTTTTCAGGGATGATAACAGACATTTTATTCTTGTGCTAAAACTGTTAGGCCAACAATGTTATAAAATAAGACTAAAATCAAATCTGTTTAATATGTATTAACATGCTATCTATATATATATATATATATATATATATATATATATATATATATATATATATATATATATATATATATATATATATATATATATATATTTTTTTTTTTTTTTTTTTTTTTTTTTGTACAGTACTCAAAACAAATCAGTACTTTTACAAGAGTGTCTTTTTTCAAATAGAGTCTAAACCTGCAAGACAAATGTTTCTTCTTGGAAAAACAGGAGATGTCAAAAGCAGCAGTGGAAATACAATTCTCAGTGAACAAATATTTAAAACTGAATCTTCACCTGAATCTTTAACAGCTGAATGTAAATCAGGAGATGCAACGGTTGGTGGAAGAACAGTCAGAGTTATACATAGTTCCCACAGGCCAATTAATGTCACGTGACCTCCCCGGAGACGCCATCTTTGAGGGCAAAAGCTGCTGTGTTTACAATGTTTTACCATACTGTCTATGAGTTTTACAAGCAAATTTCGAATATTTCTTTCCATTTATAATGTTATGAAAATCGTGAAGAGACAAAGTGACAGAGATTATAAAGAGACTCTATTAACACAAGACAGAGAGAGGTACAATGCGAAAATTTCAGTCATAAAGGGTGTGGATCCGTATGCTCTAACAAAGGAAGCACTGAGCACTGATTATGCAGCTTTGCCTCAGATACAGTATTATCATGTGTATCATTATTTGGTTTTGGCTAGGAGTTTTAATACATGTGAGCAATTCCGAGCCTGGAAATATGTGCATGAATATGAATATACACGGTAATATACACGGTATGAAAATAAATAAAACTCGCGTGCAAATTAATTAATGTAATGCGGAACTACCGTGCTGGAATGTGAGTGTGTGTGTGTGTGAGAGTGAGAGAGAGAGAGTCGCGGGCGCGATCGAACAGTGGAAACAATGTTGTTTTTGTATGTTTTTAATATCTCGTCATTTTGTTCATACAGGACATAATTCAAACTGCAAAGTGTTAACTTATATTTGAGTACACTCGCAATAAAAAACAACAAATTCTTGCGTGTTTTGAGGGAGTTTCTTTCCTGTTTATCCTCGCCAGCCATAACCTCTGTCGTTGTTCTGACAAAAGCTTAGTCTTCTCACATTCATGAAGTCTAATGACGGGTATACTGTAAAATCCAAATTTAACGGAACCTCTGACACGATTTAAACATCCATTGACCCAGCAGGAGATCACCATTTTCACTTTTTATCACGAAATTAACTCGCTTCAGCTTCTTCTACGATTGTTCTGCCCACAGAAATGGCGCCGGGTCGGCAAATGCTAAACAACAAAATTTAACTGAACCTCCGGCACGATTGGAACATCCATTGACCCAGAAGGAGATGACCATTTTCACTTTTTAATCATAAAATTTCTGTTTCAGCTTCTTCTTCTCATGTTCTGCATTGTAAGAATGTTGTGTTCTGCCCTCAGAAATGGCGCCGGGTCTGCAAATGCCCGTATGTTGTGACGTCATGTGGGAACTATGTATTGACACACCTGGATTCTTTGACACACGTCTTGATGAGGAAATCATCAAATCTGAGATCATTAGATCCATTACTGAATGTGCTCCTGCTGTTGATGCGTTTGTCATCGTTCTAAAAGTTCAAAGGTACACAGCACAGGAAAAAGAGATTCTGGATAAAATAGTTAAATATTGTGGAGAGGCTGCCTTTAAACATTCAGTGGTTTTATTCACTCATGGTGAAGATCTAGATGGTCAAAGCATCAATAAATTTGTGAAGAAGAGTCCAAAACTGCAGGAGCTTGTTGATAAATGTGGAGGCCGCTGTCACGTCATTGACAATAAACACTGGAATGACTGTCGATTTGGCTACAGGAACAACAGGGTTCATGTGAAAAATATGCTGGAGACCATTGACAAGATGGTGAAAGAGAACGGCTGCTTCACCAGTGATCTGATGTCAACTGTAGAGGAAGACATTCAAGACGGTGTTTCTTTTGTTGTTCTTGCTGTCACTTTCTCCGCTGTCACCTCTTAGGGCGGTGCTGCTGGCTGTCCATCATCATTACGACGTACACCTGAATGGACGTCCTTACTATGAGAGACTGATGTAGACCGGAAGCGGGAGAGAGAAGGAGCTTTGTTGGTTTTCGTTTTGGGTCACGCGGTGGCGTGCCTTGTTTTTTTTTTTTTTTTTTTTGTTATCTACCCTTTGTATTTTGAGTTAATCGTTTGTTTTCTCTCAGTGGTTGTTATTTTTGGTTTACGTTGGACTTGAGTCCTTACGTTTTGTTTTCGTATATTGCTTTATAACCGGCCAGGGAGTAGTGAGTAGGAAAGTATGTCACGTGACTTCCATTTATGCAACACCTATAGGGAAACCCTGTGTTAATACATAAGGAGCGGGTGCTACTATTGTACGTTTTGTTTTTTTACGTAGTGTAGATTAGGTAGGGTGTGCTGAGCGCCGCCGACTTTGTTTTTGTTTTATTTTCTTGTTGTAGTAGTTTAGTGGGGATGGGAATGTAGTTAGATTGTGGGTTTTGTTTTGTTTATTTCTTTAATTTAGCCCCGCTCAGGTTCCTACTCCCTAGGCACAGTATTTGTCTCTCTCTTTTGTGCATGTTGGTGCTATAAATAAATATATGCATTTTTATGACTCAAACCCTATTTTTGTCCTTGTGTCCTTTTGCGCCAGCACCTTAAACACGTTAACCAGGTTAACTAATCTGGGAATTATCTGTATTATTTTATGTTGTGTTCCCTCATGCCCTTAGCCATTTTAGGGACGTAACACTTGGGTTTACACTGAAAGCGGCTGAATTGCCAAAAGCATTTAATAAAATAGCCTCAACTGTAACTGCTGCAAGCACATTGGCAGATAAAGCATAGAGAAACTGCAAGATATCATCAAAACATTTGAAGGAGATTTCAGATGTGCAACTAAAGGAACTAGAGATGGAGGAGCGGTGGGAATCGCTGGTTTGGTGGCAGGATTAGCTTTTGCTCCATTTACTGCTGGGGCTTCTCTTGCTGTCGCAGGAGCAGGAGCTGCTGGGGGGATTTATGGAGGAATCAAGAGCTCTGAGAAAAAGCACAAGATGACACAACTAACAAAAGACATTAAAGCTGAACTGGAAGAATTTCAGAATATAATCAACCCAATGTCTGAAAAGATGAAAGACATTAATGAGCGTATTGAGGAAATATTGAAAGACCTTGATAAACTAGAAAGACGCTGGTATTGTAAGTGAATATTTCGCCTCCACCAGTAAAAGATGCAACATAAGAAGAGAAAACATGAATCGGTTGAATGCGCAGATGTCTGCAACTATGAGTTTGATTGGAACATTAGCAGAAATTTTTTCCTGCCGTTGTGCTTTTGCTTGACCTTCTCTCAGGTCTGGAAAATGACAGGCCGCTCGATGACATGGACTATCTAGCAAAAAGAGATATAAATGAACTAATAGATGAAAGTGAGATGAAGACAAAGGCTGGGAAATTCATTGTTGGAATGAGGAAAGTAGTTCATCAGCTCCAGAACATCATGGAGGAAATTAAGAAAACAAAAGACGCAATGGCACATTTTTATAACACAACCCGACAAACAAAACAATAGCGGGTGTGAATTGACATCACAAAAGAGCTGCTGCATCACTGGGTTTAATAGAGTAAAACAAACGATTATCTGTTTAAACTAAAGCCAACTGGACTCCATAGTGTTCCTTACAACTTACCAAAGATCCAGTGATCCACGGATATTGACATGCAGCCAGGAATCGTGTTTCCTGACATTTATATGTGCCTGATTTTAACGCTGGGGAAATATGTAAATTTGCCTGTAAACTCTTTATATAAATACAATATAGGTAGGTCTCCAGGAGGCTCCAAAAGACAGATCCACACTGAGATCAACAAAAATCCTAACCCAAAGTAAAATATATGGAAATATAAAAAATAGCCTATAAAAAAAATAACACATATGTAAACCTCTTACATTTTATGAAGGCCCTTGAATCTTCAGGAGTGACCGGCTCTGAAGTCCCTCCAGGAATTCCCTCAGCCGAAAATGCTGCTGCACTGCTAGACACTGGATGCTATTTAGTTATTTAATATGTCAAATGTTTGTAAAGTCAGGTAACCTACACCCATGATATGCTCAAGCCTTACTTGACTGAATTATGTTTTTATATTTAAATTTCAGCTGCTGCCATGCTCTTTAATGCCTACAGGATTGCACCTACATGAACATTAAAATTAGGTTGAATAACATACTGTTCTTCCAGTTTCACCTCTGATATTATAACAGTTGGGTAAGTTACTTGTATTACTAACTACAAATGACATCTTCAACAGTGTAATTAGATTAATGTAATAATGACTTATCTTTAGAAATTATTGGTCTACTTATTACTAATTACTAAATCCCATGTCAACCTTAAACACTTGAACAATACAAGACAACAATACAACACTTGAGAGACAAGAAACTGCACTTTTAATGCTTTCAAATAAACAATATCCAATTGCATGAATTCTTCTTGAATTGACCCAAGTGTGTAGAGGGAGAAGGTTACATTAAAAATATAACTTTTGAAATATATGTTAAATAGCCCATACAGAATTGTTCTATAGTCTAATACAATTACATCAGATTTAACTTTAAATTACAGAAGAATTAAGAGTAATTCCTTTAATTAAATTACAGTATTTAGATTACTTGGTAATTAATTACACCCATCACTGTATAACAGTAATTAAAATGTAAACTTATGAACGAAATAATGTTCGTACTCTCCATATGCTTGCTGAAGCTCATCCAGTTCTGCTGGTGAGAAATATGCAGACCTCTTTTTGTCTGGCGCTGTTGCCATGGTGACTCATAATATCTGTGCTCCATTGATAATGGCTTTTTATAGTTGGGGTGCACGCGCTTAACTCAGAGTAGGTCAACTCAGAGTTGATTGAACTAACTAATTTCAGCTGTTCTGAAACCAAAAACTCAGTTTCCCATCTCAGGGTAAGTCGGACTCAGAGTTCAAGTTTTAACTCAGAGTTGGTTGAACCTCCTTTATTGAAACAGGCCCCTGGTGATTGTGGATAATGACTTATATCATTATATATATCGTCATATCTCCTCGCCATAATACTTGGAAGTTTTTTTTATTTTTATTTTTATCGCTTACAAAACCTATACAGTTACACAGAATATAAAATGGCAAATATTTAATCTTATTTCATTTTGATGAGTTGTCAATACAGTATATAACAAAAACAAATATACTGGAAATGATTTTACCCCAAAATTCAACATATTGACACAAAATGTAAATGTAAATCCACCTTTCTCTGCCTGGATCCAGATGTTTCTGTGAATAGCAGCGATCTATTGCTTCTCTTTTCTGTGGCTTTTGGCAGTCTGTAAAAATATACCTCAGATTTATTTTCAAATCTTATGTGTACAGTAAGTTCTTCTTCTGTCACATGCATATCCTCTATGAACGGATAAGACATATTGATAATCAATCCACCTGACAGAACAAGAGCCCAACTACTGACTAACATTACATTAGATTGAGCGATTTGAGCATTTCATTGTCCTACAGTGTAAATTATTTCTCCGTCAGTGTTTTTCTTTTGTTTCCAACCACAAACAATTTCATGGCCCTCAGAATATTTTATTTTATGAATATCTGAACATACAATATATTAAAATAAAGGACAAGGGCTCTGTTAAAAAAAAAAAAAAATTGGTTCTAACTCCATGTTTTTTTTTTAATCAACACTTGAATGTTGATAAGTTTAATTTAAAAAAGGTGATCAAAGCTGAACGATGATCAAAACACAGATGAACTGAGTTCATCAACACACTCAAAGCTTCACAGTCCTTTGTTTTGATCATCGCTCTGAATCCCATCTTGATGAAGTCTTTGAAAAGAACGTGATTTTCTCAGCTTTATCAAAATGTTGCTTTTTTTAATAAAACTTGCATTAGAAAAAAATAATGCATGAAGCTAAAATAAAGTAGCCTAGTCCTACCGGATTCTCGTACATTTTATTTGTACAGAAGGAAACGAAAATTGAGCGAAAGTACGAAGGAAGCTAAAAATAAAGGGTTTTTCTTTTTAAAGTGGAGGGTCTGTTCTTTCTTTTGATATATTGCATGTTCAGATATTCATGCATTCATTAAAAAAACAAACAAACAAACAAACAAACAAAAAAAAAAAAAAAACGCAGGAGTCAAAAAACTTTGATTTAGATCCTGTTTAATTTTAGTTTTTTGCATGTGTGCTTCAGTCTCTTGGTTCTGCTTCTCCTGTTTTGATCAGGAGATTCTGTACTCTTTCAGAAGATGTGTAATAGCGCCCCCTGCAGTATAACACAGAAAACAGATTCAGAAAATTCAGCCAATGGTGGGGAAGCACTGTGTCATAAATGACGTATAATCTTAGTTAATGTTAGCTTTGTCAAAAGTTAAGGATAAAGCTATAGAGGGATTCTGCCAAGTTTTTACATTTTGTGACGTGCAGAAATTCATCTGTAAGATTTCATATATTTCTGTTGCTATGCATTATTGATCAAAATATGTTTGTTACTTTCATTTGTTGTTATTTTGTTTATACATTTTATATATACTGAATTTTACATTAAATGTTACCAAATAAAACATGTATTTGATGTAATAATGCACTTGATTACCATATAAATAAAGCACAAATGTAAATGCAACTAAAATATCTTGGTGGATATTTGAACTGCACAGGGGACTCAAATGAATCAGCTGGATTTTTTTATATTATTTTTGACAAAATTGCATGCAAAAATAGGTTCGACGTAAGCACAACTCTTTAGTTTGAATCAACTTTGTAATGAATCATTTGAATAAAGAATAAATCACACTGTATACTGTATATTTAATCCTTATTATCTCCCTTCCTTTGAAATCAAATAACTCTGATTTCTTGTTGCATCGCTGCATAAATAGAAAGATAATTAGAATAATAGAAATGAAGTTCCAAGTGTCCAACCAATGGACACACAGATCACCATAATGGCGAGTTCAAACATACACATTTAGGAAAATCAACATAAATGTATGAACCAGCTAATGTGGTTCTCTCAAATTTTTCAGTTGTATTGACATTCAACATTCAAGATGATGTTGGGAAATCAGTGAATGCAGACAGATAAAGATAACCGCAAAAGTGGAGGAAATGAGTAAGAAGTCTATTAAGAATTGGCTCTTTTTCTTTTTTTTTTTTTGCTTGACAAAATGCCACTCAAACCTATATGTCCACAAAGTGTAAGAACATAGTCTTATACCATCTATGTGCTTTATGGTGAGCAGAGGTGTACTGGATGAGCTGATCGGACAAGTCCACACCCCCAATGTGTTTATTGTATTACACAACTGGAGTGGGAACTGGAGTGCTCACTTTCTCCCAGGTTCCATCTCTCTTTTTTTTGACTTTTCGCGACCTTCTCAGATGTGTAGGCTTGATGGATAGTCTAGCAGATGGACACCTCTCGTGTCCATTCTAGGGTGACCACCGCTTGGCGTTGTCCCGCACAGCATTTTCACCCTTTGTCCCGCACGTCGCATATTGAGAAAATGTCCCGCGTTTTCATCAGTCTGTTGGTTTTTAATTATTATATTAAGAAAACGTGCATGCGTTCTTTTGCATTTTTAAGAAAGCATTTTATTTATTATTTTGCGGCGTAGTTTTTCACCTATATTTAACAGCGCTTCGTCAGAAGTACAAACACAACAGCCGTTTTTAAAATCCTATCCAATGGTTGAAAGGAAAGGAGTAAACACGGTCACTATAGGTTGTGATGGCTGTCAATCAAAATGTGGAGCGGTGATTCGTTCCATGTGTTCCCTGTCAGAAAACTAATGGATAATTCGGTAAAGTAAAATTAAAAATGAACAGAATTTATCAACTTGTTGCCTTCTGAGGTTGTTTTAATTAACATTCTTTCTAAAAATATGAACGTTTTTGGTTTAATATATTCTTAATATATAAGACTGTCAATGATCTAATTTTATGTTGTTTTGTATTTTATTTGTTCATTATTAATTTTGTTGGATTTTAGTTGGACTTGGTCAGAACTGTTTCAAAAATAGTTATCTGCATGATGCTTGCTGCCTTTGGGCTCAGTGATGTTGAATTTAAATGACATGTAAAATATGACATGTTATGTTACATTGTGATGTAATGTTTTTTTCTGGAAGAGACTAAAGAACAAAGAATTTTGATCAGCTGAAAGGCAGAATACAAATGTTTTAAGTTAGATAAACATTAGGCTATATAACAGTTTCAAGTTATGTTTTAGTGTCGATATCATGTCCCACATTGTCCCACACAAACTTAGAATCGTGTCACCGCTAGGGCCGAGGACAACCACCACTCCGGAGGAGCTACACCAAGGAACACCAACGAGGCGAGACAACAACGTGAGATAAAAGCTTGATTTCTTTATTGAGTATAAAACACTTTAAGTGAATGTCACTGTCACTGATATCTTACTCCTCGAACGGATGCAGTCCGGCCGAACAAGGTGAATGATTGGACCTCTCTTTGCTCTAGAACATCCCTAAGGCACCAGAATGTATCAGTCTGCAGGCGAGTAGCTCAGTTAATCCGTCCTCCAGGACGACGAGGGGGAACCAGGACACAGCAATTCCCACGGGAGAACACTCGGGACAGTGTAAGTGGCCAGCCTTTTCCTTTCTCCAGAGCAACAATGTTTGGACAGATTAAAGCAAACTTCAATGAAGGAAGGTTTTACTACCGGTGTCTTGATTTCCTCTATCTTCCAGCACAGCGATGATGGAGCTGAGTGTCACGGGCTTCAGGTATCAAACCTCAATGTAACAAATGACCGGATATCTCAATTCCCAAGACAGCAGGGATGGTATTATATGCAGCGCACTTGGACTAGGGGACCCCAGGGTGGCCAGTAACTGGATCTCTCTGTTCGCAGGGCGGCGGTGGGGATAGGAACCGGACACAGCCAGGACAGGCTTCGAGGGAGGAAGACTCTGAGCAGCGGATGATTGGATATCTCCGTTCGTGGAATGACAGTATGAGGTGGGCAGAGAACAATGGCCCTCGAGTAAGGAACCTCCACGAGCAGCCAGCAAATTTTCTCCGTTCTCCAGGACACAGCGATGGAGACCGAACACCACCGTAGGTAACCGAATCTCTGTTCACAGGACCACAGTGGTGAGGGCGAAACCCAACAGTAGATCTCTGAGCCTTCTCCGTTCGCAGAACAGTAGAGGCAGAATATAGCGGTCAGCGAGAGAGGTATTCAAAGCACCGGGCAGTGGGCTTTCTCCATTCACCGGACAGCAGCAGATAACTGAGTGTTCCTTTTCCACAGGGCAGCAGAGGCAGAATGCAGCAGCAGATGACAGGACCTCTCCGTCCACAGAACAGCAATGGTGGGTACAGAATCCAGCAGTTAATAACTGAGTCTTCTCCTATCACAGGACAACAACGGAGGATGCGGCAATCCTTGGGAAAGGAATCTCGGACGACGTGAGTGACTGGATTTCTCTGTTCTTAGAACAAAAATGGAATATAATACCATGAGCTTGAATAGAGATCTTCACAACGGCACGCGGGGCTGAATTTCTGCTTTCTCCACCACAGCAGCCTGGACTGGGACACCTGTACAGAGCTTTACACACAGCAGATCAGATTATTTCCTGACGTCCCACCGGGCTAGACGATCAGCAAAGATTTCCGAGTGATGGTAACGTTTAATTCTCCCACACTCGTGCATGCATCAAACACTTTAAATCTTTACACGTGCTCACTTCAATCTTCAGACACTGCAATGACACACTACCTCACAGTGAACAGTAAGCCTTCACTCCGTCTTGCCAGGGCCAGCCAATCCACAGCCGTGATCTTCAAAGGGGGATATCCGGGTACATGAGCGATACGAGAATCAGGTCTCACTCATCTGCTTTGACGACACATAGCAAGAGAACACGCTGGCAGCAAACACAGGTCAGTAACTAAAATGCTCTTCCTGAACTCAAAAGATGTTATCTCTCACACAGTTGCCATTTGTGTACTTAACTTCTCTCACGATGATAACATGTACATCCAGCCATGCTTTCACTCGCTCCACTCTCCCAGTCCTACTTGCCAGTCACTCGCCCATTCTCGATCCTTCGCTGTCCTCGCGTTTCCCAGCACTGGGCCATTGTCTCCTAATTGTGACTCACTTTCGTAGTTCCCTCTTTTTTTTTACCCGGTGATAACAGCGTATTTACTTACCAACATCTGACACACATGAACTGATGCCAAACATCGCTATGTGTTCAGAATGAGACTTCAGTGCGATTTCCTACTGATAAAATTCGCGTCTGTTTTTGACGCCACAGGTTTCCCATTTAATTTAGTTCCAAATTAGTCATAGAGTGACGCCGGGGGCGCTTGACCATGCTTCAGTTCTTGACGCCTTGGGAGTGAGAATGGGTTGTCAGGACAGATGTGAAGTCTTGTATGACAGATTTCATCCTCCTGTTAGTTCTCAATGGTTTAGTTGTGTCTCATCACTGTCCTTTTTAGGCTACTTATCTCTTGATAAACATGTATTACTTGTTTTGTTAAACATTAGTACACTAATTCAAGAAAAAAAAATCAGGTACTATTTAATGTAGCAACAATAAGTTCCTTCCATCACCATCACAGCAGAACATTTCACTATGTAATGACGCTTTAAAGTGTTTTTTGACCAATTATCTTCTTAAAGTGTGCTTTTAAATGTACATAGTATAATAACTGTATTTCTCCGTGTAACATGAAGATATAAAAAAAACATAAATTTGAGAAAGTGCTCTATACATTTATTATACCTGGAGCTCCACATAATCTAGGTTTGAGACTGCATGAGATTGTGTCAGATACTTATTTCACTTTTGTTGGTGACATACAGCAAGGAATCCCCTTTTTTTGTCATCAAAACCCCTTTGACCTAAAATGTTAGTTTGAAGTACTTGCTGAGATTTTAAATTATTTTAATAACATTTCTCAATTTCTTAATAAAAAACGGTTCTCTGATGTTGAGTAATGGTCACATGATTTGCAAGTCGATGCAAAATTTCATCCTTTATTCAGCATGTGGTTGAACATCAGAATAAGTTTTCATCTTTGCTGTTGCTCAAAAAGAGCAATATCCCAATAAAGTAGCACTAATGTTCACTCCCTTAATACAATGTTACACTGGATTAATCAGTTACTAAACTTCTGTAATGTCACACACTTTGCCCAGCAGATGACAATATTATTTACCTAGTTGTATATGTATTACGTACTTATCTGGCACAAAAACAATGAGTCTCAATTTAAACAAAACAAATTCACACTAAATACAACTAACAAAACAGAAAACCCTAGCAATGCACCAGCCATTCAGCCATGACTTATCTTATAAAAGATCATGTTTAGGAAGGTGGCAGTCAGTTGTACTGACACAGACTGTCCCAAAAGCACACACTGTTTCAAACCTTCACTAGTAGATAAAGCTGTGTGTATAAGTCCAGGAAGCTTCCAGATGAGTGAACGTCCACAGGTGTTTACATATAAGTCTCCACTCCGCTCCCTTAGGATACGAGGAAAGGAAACGAGGATGTACAAAAAAGACTTAAAGGTGCATTATGCAACTTTTCATGTTAAAAATACCCATTTTTCTAACCCATACATGCTTAAACAATTGCCTGATGGGCTGAATGAGCCCTTCTCTGATCACTGCGATTGCCTCTATAATCCTGTACAGTAAAATAAATAAGAGGGATTCGGGCCGAATTTGAGACTGGGCGTGACGTCATGCGCGTTCAGTTGCAGTGTTGCAGTTTCATTTGTCGCCAGAGGGGGGCATAGTTCTGCAAAAACTCAGAGACTTGTGTTATGCACCTTTAAGAAATTAGAAATGGACTAATATGTAAACACCTGTGGATGCTCGCTCATCTGGAAGCTTCCTCGCTCCTTGCTCCTCGTTCCTCACAGTTGTCCTTCAAGATGGTGAAGTTCAGTCGGTTTCCAGGTCACAGGCAGGAGGACGGAGGAGCGAGGAGATGAGGAGACATCGATTAGAGTATTGAGAAGAACGACCAGTTGCTGTTTCCCAATACAGAGGATGAATCCTTTGAACGCCGATTGTGTCACAGCGGCACGACAAAGACTGTCCCAAACCAAAGACTCCTTCAAATGCCCCAGAATTCATTGCACATCAGTGGCCTTCGAAGGATGCAGGACACGGCTATTGTCTTCTTTACATGAGCAGAAACGAGTTCAGAACGTCTTATCTGGTGGAACATCCTCAAGATACTGAAGATACACTGAAGATACACTGAAGACATTGGCAGGGTTGATATCAACGGTTGGAAATGATACTTTGAAAACAATATGCTATATTTTATATAACATATATTAAGTGTCCTGAAATAAAAAAAAATAAAAAAAAACTACATGCATTATATTGATATATTTTTATGAAAATACAGCATTAGTTGCTAACTTGTTACTTTTTCTCCCACAGGGCGGCAGCTTTGTTCAACTCATGTATTTATCTGGCAGAAAATCAATGAGGATCTCAGTCAGAACGGAGTCTTGGGGCCCTATCTTGCACCCAGCGCAATTGACTTTGTACACCGACGCACGTATCATTCCTATTTTGCACCCGCGCAAAGCGCGCTTTTCCCTCCACAGAAGCACGTCGCTAAACTAGGGAATGAACTTGCGCTCCGTGGGCGGTTCAGCGCAAAAAAGGAGGTGTGTTCTGGCGCAAACGTTCCTTCATGCTATTTTGCAGGTTTAGAAAACAATTGCGCCACTAACCAGGAAAAAATGGTTTAAAGTCAGTGGCGCGTTGCGCATGTTATTCATATGCTATTTTAAGGGCGCATGCTTGGCCATAATCAATGTAGCGTGTGCACAACGCGCATACACTTTGATTCTCTCATCTACACAGAAGCAGTTTTCATTTTTGCAAATCATACATTATTACGATAGATAGATAGATAGATAGATAGATAGATAGATAGATAGATAGATAGATAGATAGATAGATAGATAGATAGATAGATAGATAGATAGACAATTTATTATAAAAGCATACATCTAGCTTACACATTTACCCAAATTATCATACGCCTTTTTAACCTAAGTTAACTTGGGTGGGTTTCTCCATCCCCAACGTCCCTGACGAGAGCGTTGCTCTCCTTGGCTGTGAACCGCTCCTAGCGCGCGCCTGGTAAATCCGCCGTTATGATAGGAATCCGCTTTAAAACAAGCGCGCCTGCTCTTAAAGGGAATGTGAGATGACGCTCTGATTGGTTTATTTCACGTTACGCCCAAACCACACCTATGAATAATGAAGCTACTTCAGGCCAACCCATTTTAGATTTGCGCCTGGCGCAAGTCTCATTTATCACGCCGGGAAAATAGCAACAGCGCCAAGACCCGCCCACAAAGTTACTTGCGCTTTGCGCTTTGACACTTGCGTTTCAGATCGTTAAAATAGGGCCCTTGGTCTTTCACGGGTGGTTGCAGGAATGCAGACCAAGAATAAAGTTCCCATACAAAGTTTAATGATGATAATACAAAATAATAATCAGACAGGAACTGCAACACACACTAAATGCAATATAGACTGAACAGAGAATTAGTGTGAGGGATGAACTTATATAGCAAACACAAACGAGGATAATTAATAGAACAGCTGAAACCAATGAACTATATAATGTTTTAAATTCAACCAAGTTGGAAAGTTGATTAATTGTGAAAAATCTAGCCCATCACAGATGTCCTTAAAAACATATTAAGTTTTTGATAACCAGTCCCAGTTTAAGTCTCCCAGTAATACAAAATCATTGTCTGAAAACATTTTCATATAGTCCGACAGCAGTGTTAAAGCTTCATGAGATGCCGATGGTGGGTGATAGCATCCCATTACTGTAAAATCCACACCGTTGGGAAGATGTAACTTAATTACAGACAATTCAAAACACTTTACTGATCGACTCAATCCATGCCATTTTGACATACCCCTCCTTTATTAGTGTGATCTGTCCTTTAAATGTTGTATCACGTTTTTTACAAAACCATAATTTCACAGTCACTCGAATTTACCCAGACATGAACTGCATCAATTTTATTAATTAAACTGTGTACATGTAAATGGATGAAAAGCAATCCACAGTGTTTTTTAAGATATTCTGGGGTTTCAAGTTGTGCCAGTTCAGGGCCTGGATGAGGGTGAAGCAGAAGAATCAACAAGGGTTTCTTAACTGGAGCAGATCTCCGTCCTTGTCTACGAGCAACAGAAGAAACAAACTGTTTAATTGTTCCTCTTCAACACTGCAACCGCTGGTCGTCATATTGACACAATTCTGCAGGACACGCTGCTGTAATCCAGTGGTTTGATCCAAATTAAGCTACATCCGAATGGAAAAAAATCCACTGGACAAGGCGCAGTAATCCACACCAAAGCACCCAGTCCGTCGTTATCCTCCAATTTGTCTCCCATTTGCGATGACAGCACGATGATTCCCCAGTAGAACAGCCCGAATGGCCACATATTAGTTCAATCTTTTATCAAATCTTCTGTTAGCCAGGTTTGTCTTCCAAGTAGCGCATATTTCACCATAAAATCATAAAACAGCCATCTCAAAACATGTGTGTGTGTGTGTGTGAGTATACTGTTTTAACTATATTTTACAAAAGCATGTTATAATGGATTGTTCAAATCATGAAATATAATGAGATGTTGGTTACTAGAAGGCTGTCATCCTCCGTCAGGTGATTTGAGATCGCCAACAAGTTGTCACAAATATTCACATTGTTTAAATTTGCCTAGTTAGATTAATTCCTTATACACATTGAGCCTCTTGTTCTCTGAAGCTCATCCATGATGTTCTGTAACTTATGGATTATTTCCCTCATTTCAACAATGAATTTCCCGGCTTTTGACTTGATCTCACTTTCACTTATTTGGTCGTTTCGTGCAAGCTTGTTCATGTCATCGAGTGCCTTGTTATCTTTGATAACTGAGAGAATGTCAAGCACAAGGCCAACGCCAGCAACAATCCCAGTAAGAGTTCCAGTCAAAAGCACAACTTTAGACATCTGTGCAGCCACTTGACCAATGTCATCGATCCGTATAAAGCGTGCTAATTCACTGGCGGCGGCAACACATTTACTAAAACCACTGATATCGTGCTCTGGTTTAATAAGGATGGTCAGCATTTCATCAGTATTTTGAGAAATTACTTCCATAATTTTAGTCATAGGGATGATTTTTTTCTGAATTTTTTCAAGTCCATTTTTTACATTTTGACGTAATTTCATCTGCTGGCACATTTTCGTTAAGTTTATTATTCCACTACATATTCCTCCACCTACGGCTACGGCTACTCCCGTTACAGCAACAGCAGCAGAAGCTCCCAGAGTGAATGGAGCTAAAGCTAATCCTGCTATCACGGTGACTCCTCCTGCTATTGCCAATAGTCCTCCATCTCTGCTGTCTTTAATATCACGTCTGAAATCTCCTTCAAATGTTTTGATGAGACGACTCAGTGACTCGATGCACTTCTGGAGTTCACGGTGATCTCTCTCATAGAGTCTAATGTACGCCTCTCTGAGACGAATAACTTCATTTCTAAAGAGAACATAAATATTAAGATTTGTTTGTCATTTATTGTAATATAAATATATGTAACTGTTTTAATGGATGTTGATGAATCTGAGACAATCTCTTACACTAAATCTGGAGGTTCATCCATGATGTTGCTCCTGCGGGGAGGATTGGATGATGCCATTGTTGCTGTGATTAAGAAAAAACAAGTTAATACATTATCTCTCATGATATATTTGTCAGGATACGATGGACTCAGAGATCGAGGTGATGTTAAATAACACAACTTTATTGAATGTTAGGATAGCAGGTGCAAGGGATTCAGGAAAAAAACCCGGAGCAACAAAACATAGGCATTCGGGATCCACAGCGGGTAATTTTCACTCAACGGGTTAGGAACTCAAATTATCTTTCAGAATTGTTCAATAAAGGGGATCAGGATCCACCACGGGTGAGTATTCCTCTTCAGATCTGTGAATGTGAATTGCCTTTTCCAGACGAGAGGATTTACACTCTAAAAAATGCTGGGTTGTTTTTTAACCCAGAATGCTGGGTCAAGTCTGTTGGGTAATTTTGTTGGGTTATTTTATCACATTTTAAACACCTTTGGGTAGTTTTAATTTTCCAGTTTTTGGGTTAAAACTGCTGGGTCGCAACGCTGGGTTGTTTCACGAGCTTCCCGCCTTGGAGATGTTTAAATTCGCTCCCAAGCTGTCATTTTGAGAGGACAAAGGGGCAAAGCAGCTGGGTGCAACTGTTTTAAGGTAAGTTTCTAATGTTTTATTTTATTCTTTATTAATAATTAGTTTGAATTAGCACAATTATAACTTTTTTCGCACCAATAATTCTTAAACTTATATAGTCAGACTAAAATTGGTGATGCAACTTGTACGACAAACAGTTATTACCTCAGAATCAGTGACTCGCATAGTCATTTTAATGTGAGACGACAGATTAATACAGTTAATGATTCTGTATCACACGGAACTATGAAATATGTGAATATCTGTGAAAACAGAGGAAAGAGTCGTTTCTGTCACTGACAAGCGAATTGAACAAAGTGAATCGAGTCACTCAAAACAAAACAATTGAGTAATATGACTCGCTGCTCTTAGGTAAAACGCCTGCAATTGTCCTTACCGACATTTAAAAAAACATAAAAAGTAGCCTACGTAAATGTCGTGGGACCGCAGGTATAAAAGAAACTACCATCCGGTTCAATAAACCGGTTCACACTTCCAAGTTTGAAACAAAATGATTCCCGGAAATGAATCGACTTATCAGCACCGCCACCGCGAACACTTTCAAAGTGCGTGCGTGCATCACTTGCTTGGTTGGACCAGTGAGGTGATTTGGTGTGGTACAAAAAGTATTTTTTACATAGGCTACATAAATTCGTTTTTGGTAAGTGATGTTATTTAAAATTTCGTTTTTTTTTCCTAGTTAGAAAACCATATGGATATGAACTCTTCTCTTCGAGTGGCAGTTACCCAGTCTTATCGACAAGTTTAACGGTAAGTTCATGTTTAGCTGCTTTTACATCTATAATTGACTGCCTGTGATAATCAACTCAACCTCGCGGAACTTAACGCATATAAATTTGATCCGTGCTTAAATATAGGTAGGCTGCCAACTTCTGAATTTAGCAATTTATACCTAAGCTTGTGGTTCGATTCCGATCTTGATTCAATGTCGATTCATTTGGATAAATATCAGTAAGTTAGCTACATGTTCATTTTTTAATGAACCTACTATTCAAACCTATTATAGTATGGCCCTACTATTCTTTTTATTTATTTTTTTCAACTTTAGTGTGTTGTGTTGCTGTTTGCATAAAAAAGATCTGTAAGGTTACAAAAATCAGTCACTCCAAAGGGAGATAGCCTATTTTATGTAACAGAATTTTAAGGATTGCAATTAATTTAGAAAAATTGAATCAGTCTTTGGAAAATATTCCACAAGGTGATGTTTGTTGTTTTAAATCTTCAATACAACATAAAAGGCAAGGTATTTAGTATCATTATTGCATATTTATTTTTTATGTCTGTAGCTTATTGCACAAACTTTAGTATATGTGTTGTAGCTGGTCCTGTTTCTGAGATGTTATGTCTCTTTTCTGCAGAGAATAGAGGTGATTTTGCTCTTTTGGTCCTTCCCCTTCTTCTTCCTGCCACAGTGTATTGGTCAGAAGGTAAATCAGCCATCTATTGACGAAGCTAGAAAGGCTTTCATTGATCTTCAACTAGTGAGTATAAAACCGCATAACTGCTATTTAAATTGCATTGTAACCTTTCTGGAACTGCCTGTGCATTACGCAAGGGATACTTGTACATCCAGCCAGTTGATATTGCAGAATAAACTTCAACAGGGTAATCAACACAAAGTGGAGGGATCTCATATCACCCTGAAGGAGTTTATTTTGTGATGAAAACTGACTGGATGTACATTACCTCAAAACAATTCCTGTTAAGCAACTTTGATCCTAGACAAAAAAAACAAGATCAAACAAGACATAATGTAAAGCATACCACTTATTATATGGCTTTTCGCCAAATAAAAATATTGATTGTTGAAATCATGATAAACTCCATTTCATGATAAACTTCACACAGTTATTGAACTGAATTGAATCAACACTGAACTGACTTCAACTGAATAATGAAACCGTTACCATTTAAACAATCTGTAATTTTGTGTTTATTTTCTTTTATAGGTCGGAACGAACATGGTGGAGTTTCTAAACCGGGCAGAGTCTACATAACCCGCGTCTAAGAGTCGTCTTCTTCTTCGGAGTCAAAAAAAAGTAAATTTCACTGTGTACATACTGTAAAATAGGCCTACAATTTTGCACATCTGTGAATTTCACTTTAATTTCCTAAGAATTAAATGGTATAAATTACATTGTTCAAAACTAATTTTCTTTCTTTCTTAACTGTATTTGACTTTATTTAACTATACTTGTGTACATTTTTGCATATTTTAAAAATGATTTTGCATTCGCTGACTTTAAAATGAATTGTCTGTTGATTTCACTGCGTATTTAGACCGTTACACATGTAATAGTTAAACGTATTATGTCATTGTTCAGAACTAATCTTCTTTCTTTCTTTAATTGTATTTGACTATTTAATACTTGATGTATTTTTAAATGATTTTGCATTTGCTGAATTTAAAATATAATTGTCAATGTCACTGTATTTAAACCGTTAAACATGTAATAGTTTTAGAACTAATCTTTATTTATTTATTAAAACTGACAATATTGAACTACTTTTGATGTCAGCACTAAATGATTTTTGCATTTAAATTTAATGTGCAGTTTGTTGTCATTGTTGCCAATTTTAACACATTTGTGAATGTCAGTTGACAAGCATTAAAAATTATTTTAAGTCTAAACATGTTCTTCATTGTTTCTTAATTCAAAGTTTTACAGTAAAGCACAGGTGAAATTATAAGAAAAATAAAAATAACCCAGCAAAAATAACCCAGAATAGCAAATCCATTAATGGTAAAAAAATTACTACATCTTGGGTTTCTAGACAACCCAGCCTGCTGGGTTAAAATGTCACTGGGTTAATTTAACCCAGCATGTGTTCTGTCCAATATTTACCCAGCACTGGGTTGCCAATTGGGTTGTTTTTAACCCAGCCAATTTTAGAGTGTAAGTGAACATAAGATGCGGGATCCACAACAGGTTAGTGCACACTCTTGAAATCATGTATTCCGTGAATCCAATCCCAGAATGATAACACTGGCCTTATTTCTTACTGGATAAGGTGAGGGTTCAGCGGGAGAAACCGAGGTTTCAATGAGCCTTGGATGAGTGCTGGAAGCTAGGACATCGGTGATCAACAGCAGCTCTTCTGAGAATTACAGACAGAGTCAGAGGTTAGTGATACACAGGTGAGTATTTTCAGTGAACAAGCTGGTTGATGGGGTTACTGATTGTGAACAGGTGTGGGTGATTAGAATTCTGGGGAGATTGAACGTTGTGTGGATCGTGATGCAGAGTCTGCTGACTGGTTTCTGACAATATTAGATTATCTCAATTTAAAAGTCGTTGTCGATAAGCTGTTCCGCTTTAATGGAAAATGGCTATTAGTGCAGAATTATGACTGCATGCTTAAAATCAAGTGCATGACGCAAACAAAAGAATGAGGATAAAATAATAATGAAGATAAAGTCTCATCGTGGCAGAGGTATGAAAGGTTTGTCGATTGACTACAATAAGCATGAATGGGCCAGTTCTCCTCACCAGACATTAGTCAAAGACTGTAAATGGGTGTTTACAGGGCAATACAATATTTGATAAGCATCTTATTAGCTTTTTCTGAAAAAAATAAATAAAAAAAATCCCCTGACACCCTTGCTTTAGTCTTCATAGCATGGATAATTTTAGAGATATCATCTAGGGTTGTTCCGATTCCGATACTAGTATCGGAAATGCCGCCGATACCAATAAAAATTATGGCATCGGTATCGGCGAGTACATTTACCCATGTACCGATCCGATACCATTTTATTAAACAACACCTAGTTATGCACGCTAGCTTTGCTTAACGCTGCAAATCGGAGATCAATTCTTCTTCGCTGCTCTAAACAGTGGTTGCTTGTGGAAACACAGGAAGTTGTGCTGTTGCCACAAGCAACCACTGTTTAGAGCAGCGAAGAAGAAATGAAAACGCGCGCAGTATGAGTATTTCAGACTGGACCAACCAGCCTGTAAAACGGCGACATGTCTCATATGCCATACTGCAATTTCGAGGCACAAGTATTAGCAACACGGTTCGTTGGACCATTTTTCCTGCCGACCAAAATTTCGTTATTTCAAATGTAGGCGCGCGGCAAGCGTATAATGTAAGAGACGCTGGCGCCCAACATCAAATGGCAAACGTAATGAAAACAAAACAAAACTGCGCTACTCGTTATTTTGTGCTTCACGGACCATTAAACAGTTTGGAACAAAGCAGCGCGAGCCGATCTTGATCAAGCTACACTGTTACTACACAGCGCTAAGAGATCCAGTAAAGAAAGCATTTGAATTCGCCACTAAAGTAATAACATCGCTGCGAAATATAGTGAGAAACATTCACATTCTCCGTTATTAACGGATCAAACAGCGCTGACATGGAAACCAGAAACATTGTGCTTTCAAGTTTTATTTTGACATTATGAATAAAATTGCTGCCCTCAAACGTCAATCTGAAATAAAATAAACCTTTGTTTATAACTACTACAATATTACATTTCATTTTTTTATAAGGAGCTGTTTTTGTTTTATATGCTCCTAAGAAGAGTCAAGTATAGCTCCATTGCTCAAAGTAAAACATGATCATACTTTATGATGTTACCGTGAATTTTGTGGACCGTTACACCCCTATTATTCATATATCATTTTTTAGATTCCTAGATGTATTTGTTGCAGTTTTTTATACAGTTATATTGTAAAACTAAAATACCTTTTATAAAATAATTATATCAATTCATACAGGGCTAGTATGAATTGCAGCTGTAAAGATACACACCCAGGTATCGGATTAGTACTCGGTATCGGCCGATACCCTGAGTCCAGGTATCGGAATCGGTATCGGGAAGGGAAAAAGGGTATCGTAACATCTCTAACATTTTTTTCCAAGATGGCCGCTGAGGACAGGTGTGGTTTTTTAGGCTCCACACCTATCCTTTTATTCAGCATTCTACATCAGATTGTAACAGTTTTAGCCGATGCTTTTCAACAAAGATAACTCAATTCAAAGAAATGCATGCATCAAAGACGAGAATCAACCAAAAGGTACAGAGAAAATGGATGTATTTCAACAATGCTGCTGTGTATGTGGTTCCTGCTTGTTCCATCAGCTCAAGGCCTTTCTTTGGCTAGAAATCAATCAGTTGTTCCTGCACATCATGTACCTTTTAATGATATATCAAGACAATTTTTTTTTGGATATGGACAGCATATTGCTTATTCTATTTTCTGGCAGAAAGATCATTATACTGGAATTGCTACTAAAGACAGAAAACAATACACAAAAAGAAGCAAAAGGCATGATTACAAAATTCTACTAGTTTTGCTGTTACTAAGTGGGGATATACAATTAAATCCTGGCCCATCTGTAAATCTTAACCCAGATCTAAACAGTGATTTGTCCAAACACTGTTTTCAGAAAGCAGTGTTGGTTTGGAATGATTCAACTGGAAGGAAGGAACCAACAGATATATTCCCTCTGGGACTGATGGCTACTAAACAGCAAAGGTGTATTAATGGTCTTGCTCTTCACCAACATGAACATGAACTAGTGGATGAAAGAAGCAAACTGTCTGCAATCATCAGGCCAGGCCCAGGTTTCAGCAGTGGCAGAACAGCTACCACCAGGCCAGGCTTAGGCCTCAATGGCAGCAGTAGCAGCAGTCCAGTTACCATTGAGCCAGGCTTAGGCCTTAGCATCAGCAGCAGTAACCAGGCTGCCACTGGGTCAGGCCTCCGCAACAGTAGTAGCATTAGCCTAGCTACCACCAGGCCAGGCTCAGGCCTCAGCAGCAGCAGTCCAGCTACCACCAGGCCAGGCTTAGGCCTCAGCAGCAGCAGTCCAGCTACTACCAGGCCAGGCTCAGGCCTCAGCAGCAGCAGTCCAGCTACCACCAGGCCAGGCTTAGGCCTCAGCAGCAGCAGTCCAGCTACCACCAGGCCAGGCTCAGGCCTCAGCAGCAGTCCAGCTACTACCAGGCCAGGCTCAGACCTCAGCAGCAGCAGTCCAGCTACTACCAGGCCAGGCTTAGGCCTCAGCAGCAGCAGTCCAGCTACTACCAGGCCAGGCTCAGACCTCAGCAGCAGCAGTCCAGCTACCGCCAGGCCAGGCTCAGACCTCAGCAGCAGCAGTCCAGATACCACCAGGCCAGGCTCAGACCTCAGCAGCAGCAGTCCAGCTACCACCAGGCTAGGCTCAGGCCTCAGCAGCAGCAGTCCAGCTACCACCAGGCCAGGCTCAGGCCTCAGCAGCAGTCCAGCTACTACCAGGCCAGGCTCAGACCTCAGCAGCAGCAGTCCAGCTACTACCAGGCCAGGCTTAGGCCTCAGCAGCAGCAGTCCAGCTACTACCAGGCCAGGCTCAGACCTCAGCAGCAGCAGTCCAGCTACCGCCAGGCCAGGCTCAGACCTCAGCAGCAGCAGTCCAGATACCACCAGGCCAGGCTCAGACCTCAGCAGCAGCAGTCCAGCTACCACCAGGCTAGGCTCAGGCCTCAGCAGCAGCAGTCCAGCTACCACCAGGCCAGGCTCAGACCTCAGCAGCAGCAGTCCAGCTACCGCCAGGCTCAGGCCTCAGCAGCAGCAGCCAAGCTACCACCAGGCCAGGCTCAGGCCTCAGCAGCAGCAGTCCAGCTACCACCAGGCCAGGCTTAGGGCTCAGCAGCAGCAGTCCAGCTACCACCAGGCCAGGCTCAGGCCTCAGCAGCAGCAGTCCAGCTACCACCAGGCCAGGCTTAGGGCTCAGCAGCAGCAGTCCAGCTACCACCTGGCCAGGCTCAGGCCTCAGCAGCAGCAGCAGCAGCAGTCCAGCTACCACCAGGCCAGGCTTAGGCCTCAGCAGCAGCAGTCCAGCTACCACCAGGCCAGGCTTAGGCCTCAGCAGCAGCAGTCCAGCTACCACCAGGCCAGGCTCAGGCCTCCGCAGCAGCAGTCCAGCTACCACCAGGCCAGGCTTAGGCCTCAGCAGCAGCAGTCCAGCTACCACCAGGCCAGGCTCAGACCTCAGCAGCAGCAGTCCAGCTACCGCCAGGCCAGGCTCAGACCTCAGCAGCAGCAGTCCAGCTACCACCAGGCCAGGCTCAGACCTCAGCAGCAGCAGTCCAGCTACCACCAGGCTAGGCTCAGGCCTCAGCAGCAGTCCAGCTACCGCCAGGCTCAGGCCTCAGCAGCAGCAGCAGTCCAGCTACCACCAGGCCAGGCTTAGGCCTCAGCAGCAGCAGTCCAGCTACCACCAGGCCAGGCTTAGGCCTCAGCAGCAGCAGTCCAGCTACCACCAGGCCAGGCTCAGGCCTCAGCAGCAGCAGTCCAGCTACCACCAGGCCAGGCTTAGGCCTCAGCAGCAGCAGTCCAGCTACCACCTGGCCAGGCTCAGGCCTCAGCAGCAGCAGCAGTCCAGCTACCACCAGGCCAGGCTTAGGCCTCAGCAGCAGCAGTCCAGCTACCACCAGGCCAGGCTCAGGCCTCAGCAGCAGCAGTCCAGCTACCACCAGGCCAGGCTTAGGCCTCAGCAGCAGCAGTCCAGCTACCACCAGGCCAGGCTCAGACCTCAGCAGCAGCAGTCCAGCTACCACCAGGCCAGGCTTAGGCCTCAGCAGGAGCAGTCTAGCTACCACCAGGCCAGGCTCAGGCCTCAGCAGCAGCAGTCCAGCTACCACCAGGCCAGGCTCAGACCTCAGCAGCAGCAGTCTAGCTACCACCAGGCCAGGCTCAGGCCTCAGCAGCAGCAGTCCAGCTATCACCAGGCCAGGCTTAGGCCTCAGCAGCAGCAGCCAAGCTACCACCAGGCCAGGCTCAGGCCTCAGCAGCAGCAGCCAAGCTACCACCAGGCCAGGCTTAGGCCTCAGCAGCAGCAGTCCAGCTACCACCAGGCCAGGCTCAGGCCTCAGCAGCAGCAGTCCAGCTACCACCAGGCCAGGCTTAGGCCTCAGCAGCAGCAGTCCAGCTACCACCAGGCCAGACGCAGGCCTCAGCAGCAGCAGTCCAGCTACCAGGCCAGGCTTAGGCCTCAGCAGCAGCAGCAGTCCAGCTACCAGGCCAGGCTTAGGCCTCAGCAGCAGCAGCCCAGCTACCACCAGGCCAGGCTTAGGCCTCAGCAGCGGCAGTCCAGCTACTACTAGGCCAGGCTCAGGCCTCAGCAGCAGCAGTCCAGCTACCACCAGGCCAGGCTCAGGCCTCAGCAGCGGCAGTCCAGCTACTACCAGACCAGGCTCAGGCTGCCGACTGCAAAGATCCATTGCAAACGTCTCATATCCATGGACAAGCCAAAATCCACTGCGGTCACCGGCAGTGCAGTCAGGTACTGTCACCTCTACCGGTGAGTGCTCCACACCGCAGTTTCCACCCATTGCCCAAGTAACAATACAGACTAAAACCAGGAATCCCGTGTTGAAAAGACATAGATCATCTAATATTTTCCATACTCTGAATCAGGCAAAAATAATATGGGATCCGCGAGCCAAACCTAAAGGCTTATTAGGCGGACATTTAAATATAAGGAGTATGGCACCTAAACGAGAAGAGCTAGAACATCTGCTCTGCAATCCCAACATTGATTTTATAGACCTCTCTGAAACGTGGCTGACACATAGCTCTCCAGATTCTGTTGTAAATATGCCTGGGTATAATGTGTACAGGAATGACAGGGAGCATGGTAGGGGTGGAGGAGTTTTGTTGTATGTGAGAGATGTTTTTAATAGTAAACAGATTGTATGGCCAGAGGATATCCAAATTGAAGGTGTCGGAGTAGACGTATCCCTTTCATCTTCAATGTCATTTACCATAATATGTGTATATCGTAAACCATCTGCAAAGTTGGATTTCTATGAAAAATTTAAACTTCTTCTCAAATATTGTGATTTAAATAAAGAAACAATCATTATTGGTGATTTTAACGTAAATTGGAATGAAAAGAAGGTTAGAAAACATCTTAAAGAAACTACAGACCGCTATAATTTCACACAATTAATCCAACAGCCCATTCGGATAACTTCACGTTCCAAAACATTAATAGATGTACTTTTTGTCAATCGACCTGAAATAATTACAAAAACATTTAACTTTATGACAGGCTTATCAGATCACAGTGTTTTCTTTTTTTCAAGAAAGCTCACAAAAAGACGTTTCAAAGTTTCACACAGTCATACTGTGTATAAGGCTATTCCAAAAAACCAAATGCCAAACTTTGCGGCGGCTTTGCAAGAAACCGATTGGAGTGAATTAAATCAAAGTGAGGACATAGAGAATTGTAGTAATCTGTTTCATTCTAAAATCAATCAAGTAATGTTAAATTTTACCAAAAGAGGAAGCCATAATAAGAGAAAAGGAAAGTTGTTACCTTGGTTAAATGATGAGTGTAGGAAATCAATGAAGGAGAGGGATGTGCAACTTAAAAAATCATTAAAATCATGTCTTACAATGGATAGGCAAAAATTCGCATCCTTAAGAAATAAAGTCACTAACTATATGCGAAAGGCAAAAGCAATTTTTTTCATGGATATTATCACTAATGCAAAAGGGAATGGCAAAAAAATCTGGCAAAATCTCAATAAATTACTTGGTAGACAAAAGAAAGAATCAATTGAAGACTTTGAACTCAAAATTAACAACGCTGTAGTAAAAAACCCAAATGAATGAATTTAACCAATATTTTTCTAAATCTGTTAGGGAGATAACTGAACTGTTTGAGCCACCTGAGAAAATAACTAGACCCATTGATCCTTCCAAGCCTGTGTTAAATTTGTGTGAAATAACAGAGCTGGAGGTAGACAACATCATTGGATCACTTAAGAGTTCCAAAGCAAAGGATGCTTATGGGTTAGATTCACATTCTCTAAAATTATGTAAAGACTCCTTAATTGCTCCAATAACATATATGATCAATTTGTCATTCAAGCAGAGAATTGTTCCATCCTTCTGGAAAATGGCCTTAGTCACCCCAATCTTTAAATCTGGTGATAAATTAAATGTAGCCAACTACCGACCAATCAGTATCCTTCCAGTGGTCTCCAAGGTCGCTGAGAGGTGGGTTGCTAAAATTATAAATAAGCATCTAAATAAAGGCCACTCCCCCTTGCATCCGATGCAATTTGGGTTCTGTACCAATCATTCAACTGAATTTGCCAACAGTTTGTTTGTAGAAAAAGTAAAAAGTAAATTGGACAATAGTGCTTGTGTCGGTGCTGTGTTTTTAGATTTAAAAAAAGCATTTGACACTGTTAATCATGAGATTTTATTATCTAAATTGACATATTTTAACTTTTCTTCAAATGCTATTCAATGGATTAAATCGTATTTGGACTCAAGAAAACAGTGTGTTAACATTAACAGTGTCAAATCGTCTTTCCTAGATGTCCCTGTTGGTGTGCCTCAAGGGTCAATACTCGGTCCCTTATTATTTTCTTTATATATAAATGACCTTCCAAACACTTGTGTTGATGTTGAATTTCAAATGTATGCTGATGACGCAGTCATCTACACAAGTGCAAAAAGTGTTCAAGAGGCTTCTGCCATACTGACCTCCGCTTTGGTCCCTGTAAATGAATGGCTTTTTAAATCCTGTCTGCTACTCAATACTAAAAAAACAGTTTGTATGATGTTCACTAAACAGTCCCGCGACATAAAACAATCTGGTGTATTTTTAAGAGGAGAAGAATTAGAAATCGTCTCGGAATTTAAGTACCTTGGTGTGACCCTTGATTCCACATTAAGTTTTAAAAAACATGTAAAAAGAATATCGAGTACAGTAAAATTCAATCTACGAAATTTTAAACAAATACGTCAATTTATACCATTTGGGGCTGCCAAAGGTTTTTTGCATTCTATGATTTTATCACATATTGAATATTGTTGTACAAGTTGGACATTGACTGGTACGAACACACTCAAATCAATAGAATCACTCTATAAAAATGCCTTAAAAGTCTTTGATAAAAAACCAATGTCCTTCCATATTTGTAATATTTTACAAAAACATAATCTATTAAGTCTAGAGAATTTTTTAAATTTTAAATATGCCTGTTTTGTTTATAAAGTGATAAATGGATTAGCCCCATCTCCCATGTCGGACTTCTTTAAATCAAAGACTCACAGTGGTGCCAGGACACGGGCTTCCACTAGAGGTGACTGTGAGGTGCCTTTCAGAAAAACAGCCTTTGGACAAAATGCTCTGTCTGTGAAGGCTTGTAAGTTATGGAACAGTATCCCCATCACTGTCAGGGAATGTTCCACATTTCATATATTTAAAACCAAACTCAAAGTGTGGCTTAAGGCAAACCAGTCTTGTGACCATTAAGTGACTTTTATTTTACTTTGCTTGTATTTATTCATTTTTGTCATTTTATATGTTATAAGCTGTATTTCTGTAATTTGCCAAGGGACTACGGATGTAAATTAGCCCTGTGGCTATAATCTGGCATGTTTACATCTGTTTTTGTTGTTTCAATGCAGATGTTCATTAATGTGCATTGTCCAAATAAATAAATAAATAAATAATATCATCCTCAGATTTGAAATGAAGCATGACCACACTTGTGGCTACACTTTAGTTGTGGTTATAAGTTGCAATAAGTTTTAATTGTAAAACTTATTGCAACTTATAAAAAATAAAAAATTTTATACATTCAATATTTATATATTCTTAATTTTTTTTCCTTATATATCTCAATATTAATAACAGTATGATTAAATATGAGTCTTGAACTGTAAACTCTCAAGGGTTGGCTTTCTAAATATATGCTGGTTATGTGTCTATTGCCTGTCTATTGTCTATTGCCTGTTGCCTTTGGCTTGCTCAGTTGGGGATATTTTGGGGATATTTAATTTTAATTTTATCAATCAATAAATTCCATTAGAAACCAACCTTGTTGTATTATTTTAATTTAATACTGTGAAGCTGCTTTGATACAATCTGTATTGTGAAAAGCGCTATACAAATACACTTGACTTGACTGGACTTGACTCTATTCAGAATGAATTATGAACAACGACCTTTTTATTTTGGGTATGTCACGTACGGACTCATTGAGTCTGTAAAAGTCTAAAAAGGCTGATACCCAGCCCTAATTACCAGGAATTTTAAGGTATATTTTTTCTCAAAATTGACTTTGCTGACCCTATGAACTTCAAATATGTGTAGCGCTGTCATTTTTTGTCCGATTCCAACAAATCAAAAATCATTTTGAAGAAAAACAGTAAGCTCAGAAGAGAGAAAATGCATCACTGAATTTTAACACTTGAATGGTCATTGATCAATTGATATTATATACACATACACAGGACTAAATTTAATATTATTTTCCCTTTAAACATTATTGTTTTCCTAATAAATTTAGTACAAACACAATTTACACACAAAAAAAAAGCCTAAATTGTCATTTTCTGAGGGTGATTTGATGTTTAAAGCTGCTAATACAAAACTGATGTTGCTCAAATTCATCATGAAATGCACTTACTGAATGAAGGAGGTTGTTCGATGCTCTTATCCGAGGAATCACTGTCAGCACAGGCTTGCACACTAAAAGTTTTACTTGAAACAAATCATTCACTCATGTGCCGAATCTTCAGACCAAGTCTGCAAAGCAAAAAGCACATTATACACTTGTTATACATATTTACATCTGCAACTGTAAAACAAACTTCTTGCAAAATGCTCTATTTTATTTGCTTGTATTTTTGCAGGGACTTTATTCTGTAGCCTGTTCAGCCATGTTCAGAGTTTATCTTTTTTTTTTTATTGCCACCATTGTTGAGATTGATATGCTGATTTTTGATGTTTGTGTGTGACTCTAAAGGATGCTGTTGTTAATTTGTTTTGTGCATGACATGTTTAAATATCTATAATTTGGATAGAAAGAGTGTTGTTGGAGCTCTTGCTGTAGTTTCACAGTGGTGGTAAAGTCAAATTTAAGTCTGTTAATAATGTAACACTGAGGGATTAAACACTGAGATGAGTGAATCAAGCGTGATATAACGCTATAATCTCTTCATCTTTACTATCATTTACAGGATAAACTTGAATGAACATCAGAAGGTATATTGAAATATTTAGAACAACTTACTGAGAAGTATCTGGTGTAATCGCTCAATCAGTGATTCAACCACGGAAATAAAACAGCTTGTAAACAATGTCACGTAACATTACATTCGCTTTATTGGAGTCGTGTGGATTACTGTTATGATGATGGATGCGCTTTTTGGGGCTTCAAAATCTAGGGTACCATTCACTGCCATTATAAAGCTTGGAAGAGCAGGATATTATTTTATATAACTCTGACTGTGTTTGGCTGAAAAAAGACAGTCATATACATCTAAGATGGCTTGAGGGTGAGAAAATCATGGGATTTTAATTTTTGGGTGAACTATCCATTTAAGATGTGTTTTACCTTTACATGTAATGGTTATATTCTCATCTGTAAAAAAAAAGTTGATAACACTTTATAATAACAGTTGTAAGTCATTTATAAGTGGTTAGTTAATGATGAACTAATCATTTACAAAACATTCATAAATTATTAGCAAGTGATATACTAACATTGTATGTATGTTTTGTAAATTCCGTTACAAGTAATTTACAAATGATTAGTAAATGATTAACTAATCCTTTACGAAACATGACTATGCACTCAAAAAAATTGTCTAAACATAAGATTTATGTATTTGAATTGCATATAAAATTTCCATCTATTTGGATTACATAGTTTTAACATAAACCAATTAATAATCTGAATGTGATTCCTATTTTTCAGTCATATATAAATGAAACGGGTAAGATTTATGTAATAGTGCACAGAAAAACGCCCATGTTAAATTAACACTGCTCAGTGTTCATATGTGTGCACTGTAACATTATGTAACACACATATAACAGCTGTTAGTGCAAGTATAAGATCTGCAGAGTTACAAAGCTCAAAGTGTCAAACCTAAAGAGATATTCTTTATAAAAGTTAAGGCCACACCTTCCTAAAACGCTTTGTTCAAACACACCCATGCACAGTGTGTGTGGGCAGAGTTTCACAACACCGCCCAAATGTTTACGCAAAGAAAGAAGCCGCAACTTTTATCCTCGCTCTATTATTGTTGCTGCCGGCGCCGCCATGTCGTGGAGACGCTGTGTTTTCCGTTGTGAAAGGGGAATAGGCTAAATTGGGTGGTTAAAAGTATTTTTTCAGCAACGAGAACATTTCTGGCCCAAACGAGGATACAGATGTGTTCTGGTGACTGGCGTGTTTATTGAACCAATCAGATACGAGTAAATCGAGTGTCAGCAAGAAGCTCATTTGATTGGCTACATGAAGAAGAAGGACCTGCCCTCCTCTTCACGCTTGCAAAACTCAATGAGTGAGAGAATCGTGCCAAAACTGGAAGCACAGCTAAAAGAAAGATGCAACTGTACAAATAACAGTAAAATGCTGCAAATGTTTTTTTCTTACACTTGAAAGGCGATTTACACCTTTACAAATCTTCTCTTTCGATTGCTAATTTAATTACGCTTGCAATCTTATGTACAATTTCACAAATCTTACCCTTTGCATGCGGTTCTTTATGACATCATATTATCTTCATTAAAAAAAAAACTTTTAGTAATGATTATGACACAAAAAGAAATACAAATAATAATTCATGGCTTTTTGTGTCTCGCATAAAAAAAATAAAAAAAATCCCAAAGAGAAAATAAATCATCTTACCTGGAGAATAAAAACAGATGATACTGATGACCTTTTCTAATGCATTTCCATCCGTTTTCTACCAGTATATTGTCAGTAATTTAAACTTCTGTCCAGTGATATCTGCGTGTGTCTGATGAATATCTTGTGAGTCAATGCTGCTGTTGGTTAATAATCTACAGCAATCAAACAATAGCACACTCACTATCATGACTCTACATCAGGACAGTTGTGATTGGATCCAAAGGGAAAATTCAGATCAACAGAATGTGTTTTATTGCCTTTATCATATATTTATAAATAAACACGATTATAATGATAAAGCTTTTTTTCTGAAGTCACTAAATTTAAACAGATGTATTGTGACGGCCCCTGTGCGATTGTTAATCATCTTTGTTCTGTTGAGGTGATTGCTGATCGGGTGCACCTGGAACCTGAGGAGATAAAGCTCCACTTGGTCAAACTACTCGAGCATTCCCTTCTCTGCAATCCAGAAGTTTGCCAATTGTGTCCCACCATTGCAGCATTTCCTCATCTGAACATTTAATTTCAATGTACTCTTTCTTGAGTTTACACAAGGTAGGCTCAACTTTTTTGCTCCATAAAGCAAACAATGCATCACTGTAAAGACCACCCATTGGCCCAATGACGGAGTCCAACGGCCTGGGCGAAGGGATAATGTGTATGTCTTTTCAGCGCTCCGGTGAAGTTAACTTAATTTATTGGAATTTATAAATATTACTTTAGCTCTACGCTTAATCTGACTCCAATTTCAAATGATAATCAAATTTAGATTGTGTTTCCGATTAAAGAAATAGTCATAATATAAATTATGAATTAATTTAGATCTTTGATTATTCTAAGCATCTCATAATTTCAAATATTATTTCATTAAGGACCCGGTGTCACTTTGAGACGTTACGTCACTAATGTGCGCTCACGATCACAAACTAGCCAGTCCTGAAATAGTCAGAGGATGCAGTGGAAGTATTTTACCCTAAGCGGCCGCTCACTGCTGACTCATAACAAAGGTGTATTTTTTCTAATAGTTGTGGGCTTGCACCAAGTCAGTGATAGTCAGAAATCGGAAGGTCTCCTTAATGATGTGCTCCATGCTCCATTCATTAGTGCCTTAGGTGTGATCTATCCTGGAGTAGCTTTGCAGAAACACCAGACTGCACTTTAATCTACTGGAAATAATGATTTCTAAAAATGCAGAATGAATCAAGATGTAACATTTATTTGTCAAGTAAAATTGTATCATGCCAATTACACAAGTGATTAAAAGCCAATTCAGAAATAATAAATACATGACATCAGTTACTCAAAGATGACTCTAAAAGTAAGCAATGCATTCCTGACAGAGACACACAGTGGTGTGTGAGTGTTTTCCAATAGGAAAACACTGAAACAGCACTGTATGGGGGCTGATCCTGGTAAAGGATCCCAAAGACTGCTCTGTCCCCTCGCCTTAAATACCCAGACCAGAACAAAAGGGTTATACAAATATTGTTTAGAGTTTGTTTTGGGTCAATCCATGTCCCCCAGGGGGTAACACCTGGTTTCTTGAGATATCTTAAAGAGACATCACCCAGAGAGGAGAACAGGATTCTCCTAAGTTCTTAAACCAATGACTGCAATGAAATTAAGACCATTTTACCAATCGCACTGAGACACTTAAAATGATACCAAACATGAAAAGGAAAAACAATAGATTCACAAGATACACCATATGTGATATATAGACATTCTTAGTGAAGTTTTGGTGACTTGACTCACGAGAAGAGGAAAGGAGGAGGGAGAGGGGGATTCAGAGATAAGGAAGAAGAAAAGTTTGGACAGGTAAAGTCACACTCCCTGTGCTCTGTCTTTGCTATCTTCTGTCCAGGATGCGTTTTATGGCTTTATTGCAGGGTGAGTTTAGTCTTAGCAGGAAAACCAGTCCTTACAGTCTCATGACTTTTGGCGTTGCTGTAGTGTCATGCTGTTCTATTGCTCCCAGCAACTCAACACAATTAATCCTTTTGCAAAGCAATTGAATCTCTTCAGAAATAAAAATTAATTCAGAAATCTTCTTTCTCCTCTCACATGTTTAATGGAGAGAGTTCTCTAGTGGTGAGACTAATAAATGGGTGATTCTTCAATTGGGGGCTATTTAGCCATCTTACATTTTGATGAATGAAATTTGGTTGAATTTTGTTAGAATTATGTCAAGATAATGCTTACATGCTTTAATGTAAAGATATAATAATGGCCACGACTGAGCTTAAATATAATTTGAGTATTTTATATCTATTTTCCAACTGGCACTGCAAAACGTCATTCCTGTCACAACATCAAAAAGTCTCATAATGTAAAGAATGTATCAAGGAGATCATTTAAACTCATTTATCTTGCAAACATTGTTAACCTTCAACAATACGTATAAAAAACAAAATGTTTACATTCAGCGAATTACATATATTTTCTTGTTCTTACCATCAAAATGTGTTTTTCTGCGTTCATCAAAGCACACTTTTGTTTAATTTCTGGAAAATTAATTTTAGAAGTTTTTTCTTTGAATAAGTGGATGAGTATTTCATTAGGCTTTTCATGTAGCACCTCAATATTGAACAAAACAGTTTTAAAGTTATGTTTGCTGTAAATTAAGCAACGTAGCGGTAATGACATACTGTTCTGGTAATGACATGGTGTTTTGGTAATGACATAAATGAAAAGTGCATTGATACATAAAGCAAATTTTAAAGGCTTAAATAATGACTTCTGGTGAATGTTGTTGAAAGAAATGGACAGATTTGAGGATATATATATATATATATATATATATATATATATATATATATATATATAATATGACACAAACATCAACTTGAACATGTTTATTTATCAGTAATTTGTTAGTCAGAAAAATATTAGACTACCTTAAAAGTATTGCTTAATTTAACAAACCTGTGTGTGTGTGTGTTTTATATCACTAGTGCAGTGTCCGTTCTCGGAGCATATAAGCCCGGCCCGTGTGAGGCGTGCCGCTTACCGCTCGCGCTGTTCTGTAGTTTACTAAAAGTTTATTAATTCTGAACGTGTCGCGTCTCGCATGTCCATCTATATTGTACCAAATGCGACACTGCACTCCTTTGTGAAGTCGATTGGATGAACCGTTCTCGAAATAATAAAAATGCAAACGGACATACCGACACATAGAGAATACTGCCTTTATTAGAGAGAACAATATGTTCAGCCCACTCTCTCCGAAGCTTCGAATATTCGATGTTCATTACTACCGAAGCTTCGAAGCTCAAAAAATGGTATCCGGACCAGCCCTAAAAATCACACTATTATGCTTCTTTAACTTAATTTATAAACACATAATATGATATAGATAGTGACACAGAACATGTCATTACCCCCAACACTGTCATTACCATCACAACAAGTTGTGTGTTGGTAATGACGTGTTGCAGTAATGACATTTTAAAAAAAAAATTCAGGAAAAAAGATGCTAGGTCATGGATTTGCTAACATCACTCAACAGCTAGTACAAAAATAACTTTATATATATATATATATATATATATATATATATATATATAAAAAATATTGCTGCTAAAGCATTTATGGGACGCTGAATAAGTCTACTCCATGATCAGAAGGAATTCATGATTAAATTACTTACTTTTTCAGACATCAAATATCACTGTTCTTTCATGGCTGACATGTGCTCCCCTGCTAGTCTTCATTACCATGGTTACGGCATAAACAAGTCTTACCCTCAAAAATATCCTTGTCGTAATCATAGACTGTCGCGGTAATGACAGTATTGTTGTGGACAATACTAAATTGAAAATATTCACAAATTGCACAGATATGAACCTGAATTATGCATCAAGTGCCTTTTAAAGTTACTGTTTAAACATATATTGTGTTTTTTTTTAATGAACTGATAACATTTTATTACATTTTCAGAGCAGATGAGTTTTAAAGTCTGGGTTGGGGACAAGGCCTCAGAAGCCAAATATTAGGGATGAAAACATTTTTAAATATGGAAATTATACTGAATGTAACATGATCACATAAATACAGCTGTTCTCACTGTTTCCTGCTTTCATTACAGAGGGACAGTTGTGTAAATGTTTTACTAGCACAAATACTATAACTATAAATATAAAAAAACACAAAAACATGCTTGTCACGAGCAGACTGTATAAAGTGTGGAAAAACAACGTTAAACATTTTAAAACAGTTGTTAAAATTGCCTGTAAAGCTATAATTAACATGTGTATATAAACATTCATAATCTTGTTCAACTTTGCAATGACTGTCAGAAACATTACACATCAGCACACTGGAAAACTGTTTATCATCTATTGGCTTGTCTACTGATACATGATATTGAAAAATTCTAAAAAAAATCTACTCTAGATTATGAACAATTAAACATTTGTTTCAGTTTGTGAATAGTATATAAAATAAAATGCACCTCAGAATAGTTTTCATAATAAATAAAGGTTTGATTACTCAAAGTAATTGATTCACTATAATAGTTTTGGTGTGTTTGTTGTTAAGTCGTGCTTTTGCATGTTAAAGTCTTATGTTTTATTGCCACTACTCAATGTTCTTCTTTCTGTAAGCATTTCACAGTCAGATGATCAGTAATAACTGTCATGTTCAGAATTATTGGGTGAGTCGCATAAAGCCAGAAGTCCTTCCATATTCTCCCTCAGAGCATTGATGAGGTCTGGTACATCTTCACTACAGACGAGCCGATCCTCTGCCATGAGTCCTGCTGCCTTCAGCACATGTTTGATCATATTAATCACAGGTTTCCAGAGGATGAAGCTTCGGGTTTGTCTCTCCAGTACAGAGACTCTTCCTCTAAGGACGCTCAGTAGGTGTGTGGTTCTCCTGACCTTCTCCTGAACATCACCTGAGATCTCCAGCTGCTGCTTCACCTCTTTAATGTCCTTCTGAATGTTAGACAGCATATTATTGGTCTTATAAATGTCCTTCTGAACATTAGAGATCCTGGATTGATAATCAGACACCTTCCTGCTGTTCTCCTTCACTTGGGAGTTGGTTTGTTTGAGTTCTTCTTCCGCTTCCCTGATAGCGTTTAAAGCCTTGTCGATTACACGAACTCCTTCATACATCATTATAGGACCTAGAGGACAGCAAGAAATCCTATCAGACACACACTGTACTCTTTAAAATGATGAAAGTAGGGTTTCTTCTTACCAGCAATCCATCCAGCAATCGGTATCACGAGAACAGCGACTCCTGCTCCTGTTACCAATGCACCCGTGCCCATCCTCTCTTTCTCTCTGTTTAATTCATATTTTGTTAATTCTACTTGTTTTTCCGCTGTCTCCAAAGCCGCTCTGGAATAATTCAGGGCTTCTTCCATAGAGGTCTTCTCGATGTGCAGTTTATCCATGCTCATGCATTTTTCTTTGTGCTGCTGCTCAACCTTTTCTTTTTCTTTGATAAGTTGCTCCATGTGTTCATCCAGATGTTTCAGTGTTTGTACGATCATCATCTCTGAATAGTTTCAGGCTCTGCTCTGCGTGTTCAATGTGTTCCCTGATGTCTTTGTAATTGGAGCACATGTCAGTATTGGGATCTACATCTGCATCCATAAGGCACTTGCTGATCTTCCAGATGGAGGCAATGCCCTCATTCAGAGGCCCAGCGACCGCCTCCATATCCGTAACCCTGAGAGGATGAAGGTATGGCGGGGGGGGGGGAGATGCTGACAATATGAATGGCGTTTACCATGTACATACACTAGGGCTGCACGATTAACTGCAGTTAAACCAAAACAGTGATTTGGCTTAGTGCGATTATGAAATCACAAAAGTTGTGATATTTTTTCGATTTTAAATAAAATAAATATACACACAGTGTGTTAGTGAAGAGCTAGTCTCAGCCTCAGACGTCACGCCCACGGAACGTTGGCTAAACGTCTGATGCATATGGCACACTTTTCTGGAAACACTTCAGGAGTTTCGAAGTCGCGATCTGATTGGTTGAATTCTACAGGATGTCCACGAGACGTGTGTGTCGCGTTCTTTAACGGTCCGTCTGGAAACAAATGCCGTGACGCCAAAACCCCTCGTGGAAGAAGAAAGCCGTTGTGTTTACAACTGAGACAAATGAGCGCTTACCAGGATCAACTAAACGCTGGATTTTCAAAAGTATGTGAAGTTTGCGACTCCATTGTTGCAGTAAACTTGCACAACGTTCTTGAATGAATAATTTATTAAATGCACACCGGTCTGTTATTGTAGGGACATCGACATTATATTGGCACGCCCCTAAACATGACGCGGAACAAAACGAACTGTGATTGGTTGCGTTATATGTCAGTCAAACGTCCTCTTGGCCAAGAAAAGAAAAAACACCCCTTCACTTTTGTGTGTTTTTTTTCTGGATCGTGGCAGATTTGGAGATTGTATGCACAAAAAATCTCTGTATTGTCACATTTTTGACAATTTCCCATTCATTTCCTATGGAGTAATTTTTTACCAAAGAGCAGAAGTGTGACGACCACTTAGCATGCTTGGATCATGACCTCAATATTTTTTGTGTGTTCACATACCTAATACCATAAAAGTCACCTAGTTTCGTAACATTCCGATGAAGCTGCGATTTTTAAAAATTTTAAATAGATTTATGTAATCTGAATTTATTAGTGTGTATGTGTATAAATGTGTGTTTGTGTGTGTGTGTGTGTGTGGATGTGTCTGTTTTGCACTCTTGATGTTTTATAGATTCACCCCTTCACTGTTGTGTGCTTTTTTTCTGGATCGTGGCAGATTTGTAGATTGTACGCCCAAAAAAACTCTGTATTTTCTTATTTTTGCCAATTTCCCATTCATTTCCTATGGCGGACCATTTGGTCCCGAAGACCTTGAGTGTGACTATTTTTTTTACAACCACTTAGACTATTCAAATCCTGTCGCCAATTTTTTTTGGGTGTTCATATACCAAGTACCAACAAAGTCACCAAATTTCGGACCATTCCGATGAAGCTATGATTTTATAAAAAAAAATATTTAAACATTTTGGGACCATTTGGTCCGAAGAACACCAGAGGGTTAAAATAGTAATATTTTGTATTATGTTTAATATTTTTATTTAACAATAATCATAATAATAATAATAATAATAATAATAATAATAATATTCAAGCACAACACTTTGGGCCAAAATGTGCAGTTCCCAAACAAGCACAACACACTTATTGTTCTTTATAATTTAGTTTTGTTTATTTGTTTTAAAAATCACATTAAAAATAGCAATTTTAAACAGAAATGTGTGATTAGATTTTCATGCAGCCATATATATATATATGTTTTCATTGACAACACAATATCAAAAACTGATAATTTTTCACTTTACTTTGTGAATGGAGGCAAACACACTCACCTGGATAAGTGGACCGGTCTCATTTCATCTGTCATAGAAACACAATAGAAAAGAATTACTGATATTGTGGGCCATTCGTCAGCAATGATTCATTTCATTAAAAAGTGTTGGAGTTAGTGTAAAATGTCTCAGCTGTGGTAACATTAGTGAAAAGCCTATTAAGCAATATCACAATATAATAGTCCATAATGATGATATTCAGTATTCAGCATGACATAAGTCTGATGTTGCTTTAACACACACAGTTCAATGAATCGGTGCTGATATTTAAGTATTTAACATGTCGAGTCACCTTTATTTATATAGCGCTTTTTACAATAGATTGTCTCAGAGCAGCTTTACAGAGATAACAGGAAAAAGATGCAACAAAGTTTGTTTCTAGAAGAAAATAGCGTCACAGTCCAGCTTAAGTTCAATACTGCGATCATAACTGTCGTCATTAATGCTGATAGATCTCTAGGAGTTTTACTGCCTTGTAATAGAACATTCATCACATGTACACAATAATAATAATATAGGCTATATTAGAATTTTTTTTTATGACTTCGAAACCTCTGCCTATGCAACCCAGTATTTATTCTGCTCTCCACTGACCTAGAAACTTGGTCCATTGCTCCAACGAGGCACTTGTTACACACAGTATAAGAAGTGTGTAATGTATAAGAGTATAAGTCTATGCAAAAACCACAGTGTCAATGAAATCACGTCGGTGGTGCTTGTGCAATTCTACGTCACATTGCATAGAATCTGAGAACAGCTCATTCTGAGAAAGTGCTTATGATTGATTGAGATTGTAAAAAAAACACTGGGTGGATTTTTATCATTCTAGGGTGGTTTTGCTCACACACTGCCGACACACATTTATGTTCAAACACCATGTAAAAGTGAATTTTGCATAATAGGTGCCCTTTAAAGCAATTTCTAAGCAGTGTCCTACAGCAGGGTAGTCTTGCAGTCTTTAACTAAAGATAACTGCATCTACTAAAGTGCTTCTAACACTTACAGAGTATGTATAGTATATTAATGATATAAATGAAACCACTTCTTTGGAATTAAAATAAATGTAACAAACCACTGTATTAAAAGGTTTAATAAAGCTACATGCAAGATTTTTTTTAAGTCCATCTAAATATAAATGTAACAAACTCACAGATTATAGTCCAGTGTGTCATTTCTGTATACTCTATCAGCACCAAACAGAAGTCAGAAGGTTTTCCTATGAATATAGCTTGCTAATAAAGAGATACTTTTAATAATGGAAATACCCACATATCAGTGAACGTATTACATAAATGCATTAACGTTTAGTTACAACACTCTTTACAGAAAGAAATAACACAGTTATGTATCATCATCAAGTTTGTCCGAAAGAATGAAGATAGTGAGAGTGTAAGTTTTATTAAAAAAGCAACATTTTGGAAAAAAAAAAAGCTGAGAAAATAACGTTCTTTTCAAAGACTTCATCAAGATGGGATTAAGAGCGTTGATTAAAACAAAGGACTGTGAAGCTTTGAGTGTGTTGATGGACTCAATTCATCACCTTTGATCACCTTTTTTTAAATTAAACTTACCAACATTCAAGTGTTGATTAAAAAAAACAGAGTTAGAACCGATTTCTGAAATTGCAATGAAATTGGTTTGTGGTTGGAAACAAAAGAAAAACACTGACGGAGAAATAATTTACACTGTAGGACAATGAAATGCTCAAATCGCTCAATCTAATGTCATGTTAGTCAGTAGTTGGGCTCTTGTTCTGTCAGGTGGATTGATTATCAATATGTCTTATCCGTTCATAGAGGATATGCATATAACAGAAGAAGAACTTACTGTACACATAAGATTTGAAAAGAAATCTGAGGTATTTTTTTACTGACTGCCAAAAGCCACAGAACAGAGAAGCAATGGCTCGCTGCGATTCACAGAAACATCTGGATCTAGGCAGAGAAAGGTGGATTTGCATTTATATTTTGTGTCAATATGTTGAATTTTGGGGTAAAATCATACTTGTTTTTGTTATGTACTGTATTGACAACTCATTAAAATGAAATAAGATGAAATATTTGCCATTTTATATTCTGTGTACACTATGCACAAGTGTACCTGGACAAAAGCCGTTTTAAACGCAAAGGGTCGTTACACCATATATTGATTTGAAGAAGTTAATAGAAGTAAGGGATACATTACTTTATAATAAATAAATTCAATTTGTGATTTTATTTTTGAAGCAATTCTCACTTTACAGCATTTCAACACGAGTGCCAGTGCTTTTCACAGTACTGTAGCTTTGCAGGAAGGTTTCTTCAAGCGTCTCGGAGACGTTCCCGCAGTTCTTCTGGATTTAGTCTGTCTCAGTTTCTTCTGTTTCTTCATGTAATCACAGACGGACTCGATGATGGTGAGATCAGATCATACCGGCTGCTGTCAGACTCCTTGTGCATACACAAATCTCACTGGATTATTACAATTAATGGCAAAAAGAATGTTTGAAAATGTAAACTGATATTTTAGACCCGCGTGTAAGAGACTTCTTCTTCAGAGTCTAAAAAATGTACATTTCACTGTGTACAAACTGTAAAATACAATCTTGCACATCTGTAAATTTTACTTTAATTTCCTAATGGTATAAATTACATTGTTCAGAACTAATCTTCTTTCTTTCTTTAATTGTATTTGACTATTTAATACTTGATGTATTTTTAAATGATTTTGCATTCGCTGACTTTAAAATATAATTGTCAATGTCACTGTATTTAAACCGTTAAACACGTATAGTTTTAGAACTAATCTTCTTTATTTATTTATTTATTTATTAAGACTGACAATATTGAACTACTCTGATGTCAGCACTAAACGATTTTTGCATTTAAATGTAATGTGCAGTTTGTTGCCATTGCTGCCAATTTTAACACATTTGTGAATGTCAGTTGACAAGCATTAAAAATTAGTATACAGAATGTCAGTAAGCAAACAGTTAACTGGTCCCATTGACTTCCATAGTATTTTTTCCTACTATGGAAGTCAATGGGACCAGTTAACTGTCTGGTTACTGACATTCTTCAAAATATCTTCCTTTGTGTTCAGCAGAAGAAATAAATTCATACAGGTTTGAAACAACTTGAGGGTGAGTTTAATGATGACAGAATTTTCTTTTTCATTTTCTTGTGCATCAACAGAAAGGTTTTTATGTATTTATTTTAGAGATTGTTTTGTAAATACATTTGTTGTAAATGTAGTCAATTTGTAGTAAATGTAGAGGGTTTTAAATTGAATTTGTGTTGATTGTAAATAGGTTATTAAGATATTTATAATAACTTTGTTATTATTATTATAATTACAAATGTATTTAATTATATAATAGTGTACATGATGTATATTACATTAAAGTGTATGTTAGTTCACATTAATTGCTTGTCAGTATATTTGAAAGTACACTTTTATCATATTTCAAAGTTCATATAAAAATGTATTAAAGTCCCACTTAAGTTGTTCCAAAAAATCACTCTTAATTTCAACTAATTGCATTTAATTTAAGATTAATCTGTGATACATTTCAATAATCAATAACATATTATATGCAATACGTTTGTCGAAAACATTACACTTAATTCACATTTAAGTGTATTGTTAACTGACATTAAAGTATATTTTAGTTCACATTAATTGCTTGTCAGTTCATTAAACAGTACACTTTAACTATATTTTAAATACACTATATGCAAGTATGAAATGACTTCTTACATTTGTATTCAAGTTGTTTAAAAAAACATTCAAAAGTTCAACTAATTGCATTTAATATGAAGTTAATTTGTGATACATTTGAAACTAAATACAAATAAAATGCACTAAGCGGTGAAAACATTACAGTTAATTCACACTTAAGTGTATTGTTAACTGACATCAAAGTACATTTAGTTTAGTTAATCAATTTTAAAGACACTAGAAGCAATTATCAAAGTAAATATAAAGTTGTATTAAAGTCCCACTTAAGTTGTCCCAAAAAATCACTCTTAATGACAACTTATTGCATTTTATTTCAACTTAATATGTGATATACAGTATACGAAAACAATTACACTTAATGTGTATTCAGTGCACCGAAAACATTGCATTTAAGTCACACTTAAGTGTATACATTTAAAGTATATTATTTGTATAATAAGTACACTTTATAAAAGGACACTAAAGTGCACTTTTTATTCACAAGGGCAAGGTCAGTGAGAGACTGCTTCATCATAGATGAGTAATGTCACTCAAGTCTTCTTCATTGTGATTTGTTCTGGTGATTGTTTTTGAGCTAATCATACTGTGTTAAGCTGCATTATGTATGGTTTTAAAATGGCACTCTACTTTGTGAGGTGGGGGAGCTGATTACACTGGAAATCATTGATCAATCACTCGGGGTGTGTTTTAAGGACTGCCTGTCCCCTTCAGAGCTGTATTTAAGCAGCAGACTGACCAAACACATCACACTTCTCCAGCTTTGACCAGGCGAGCTGCTCTTGAGAAGAATTTCAGACTGCAGTCATTCATGTAAGTATACTTTCACTCAAGGGCACTTGACTTAAGATGTAGCTAGCTAACAGTTTCTAATACTTTGCATGAGATTATCCAACCCAATTTTCTTCCACCGCGTATCTATATCACGAGTTCATGTTTTCATTTGCCATGCTCTTTACGCAAAATGTACCCATTGACTTTAATTGGTTGTCTAGGAGCCGCTTTCCAACAGGTTATTTTAAAATGAAAAGTCAAAATATGTTTAAGTTAGGTTTAGGGAAAGGTTTGGGTTTATATTTGCGAAAATAAGGATCAATCTGGATCTGGGCATTTCTAAAAAGTGTATAAATCACTAGTTTTTCTAAAAAAAAATTATTTTTTTTAAATTGAAATTCAGAAGTTATACAACTTTTATTTAAAAAAAAGTTTTGTCAGCATTGCGATTCTCTTTGTACACATATACACTCTTTAATGGACGTATGCACGAAAACACAATTTAAAACAACGCAGGCCTATTATTCATGTACTACTTCTACTTGTATTAAGTTGCTCAAGCAAGTAGTTAAAAATATTTAACCATGTACTTATATTAAGATTGCAAACATTTTAAATTAAAACTTAAAATTGACAAAACAGCCGACTATCATGCCTTTTCTTTTGCATTTAAATTTTAATACAATACATCTTGAATGTCACAAAGAACTTGTTTTTCCACCTCCACGAATGAGACGAGTGTTGTTCATTATGTCGCCTTGTTGAGGTAAATTGTAGTTTCACACATACTCCGTTTGCAGTGTGTATGCGGTGCGTATTTTTTTCCGTACCCATGTTAACAGGTCAGAGCTTTCACGCTGCACGCGGATGCGGTCCGGCGATCCGTTCCAGGTGCGGTGCGTATACAGCAGTGCAGAGATCGTTTCCGCACCGAGACTATTTCTGCTGTGCTGCACGCGCTGAATTAAAGTGACAGCGCATGGTTCGTGGTCAAAATGAACACAGATTGATATGAAAATATAATAATCTCACCATACATGCGTTTAATTGTATACTACAATTTTTCACAGTCATCTTTTTACTTTTAGAAGACTTTTAGTAAATTAAGGAAAACTACAATTTACCTCAACAAGGTGACATAACAACACTCGTCTAATTCGTGGAGGTGGAAAACATGCAAAATTTATTGTATAAAGATTTAAATTATGCAAAAGAAAGGGCATGAGTCTGCAGTTTTTGTCAATTTTAAGTTTTAATTTAAAATGTATGCGATTTTATATAAGTACATGGTTAAATATTTTACCACTTGCTTGAGCAACTTAAATATAATTATATAGAAGTAATGAATTGAATAATACGTTGTTTAAATTGTGTTTAAATGTGAATACGTCTATTAAAGAGTGTATGTGTACACTGTAAAAAAATATTTTCATGATTTGTTATCTTAACTTTTAATCTTTTGTCAAATCAACTTAGATAATTAATGTGGTTCAGATAACATATATTTTGAAGTTCTATTTATTAAACCATAATCTTTTGTCAAATCAACTTAGATAATGTTGTTCAGATAACATATATTTTGAGTTTCTATTTATTAAAACAATCTCTTTGTTGCATTAACTCATTTTTTTAATTTCAATGAATGAAGGTTTAACTTAAAAATGTAAGTTACCTGGTTGCCTTAAAATTTTGAGTTCACTGAAATTAAAAAATTGAGTTAATGCAACAAAGAGATTGGTTTAATAAAAAAACCTCAAAATATATGTTATCTGAACAACATTATCTAAGTTGATTTGACAAAAGATTATGGTTTAATAAATAGAACTTCAAAATATATGTTATCTGAACCACATTAATTATCTAAGTTGATTTGACAAAAGATTAAAAGTTGTGATAACAAATCATGAAAATATTTTTTACAGTGTAGGCTACAGAGAATCACAATGCTGACAAAACTTTTTTAAAAGGTGCTCTAAGCGATGTCGTAGAGAGACGTTACTACTTGTTGACGTTCGAATTGTTGTCAAACAAAACGGAGGCTTGCTCGACCCTCCCTCCTCCTCATCCCGTCTCCTCCCTCCTCCCCTCCCCTCCCTTCCGGCATAAAGGAAAGTCAAAGTAGTCACTACAAACAAAGTTGAGTTTTACTGATACTTCATTCAATGTGTAATGTCACCGTTAGATAAATGCTTTTATATATTGCAGAACAGAATGCAGAAAAAGAGAAACATTATCTTAAAATCATTTCGCCACCTGAGGTTATAACTATAGCTCCCATACAAGGACGCAATAATAGCATGATAGCGTTAGCTTCGCGTTTCCCACTGAGCATAAACAACAGCGGTGTCGTAAACAAATTTAGTCAAAGTTGTCAATAGCCTATAAATGAACATTCAAATTCATAACAAACCGTGGGTTAAAACAATCATTCACACAAATTGTCGCCCTATACTGTGAGTTTGCTTGATCATTTACAATAGAGATTGATCGCTAACGTGTTGTAGTCACCAAAGTTAACGCTGACTGCATAGTTCTAGCTAATGACATCCTTGTGTTGGTTTGGTGAACATGAACGTTTATTTAGAAAGAAAAATGGATTTACCTGTTCTGCAAAAACAGAGCAACTGGAATGTCGGATTGGAAGCCCTTCTGCCGGCGGAGTTCTCGCCACCTTTCCAAGGTTTTTCCGATGTAAATTCGGTACTTCCCGCGTTCCTTATCCTTTGTCCTTCTTCTTTGCAATTTGTTCATCGGAATGTCGTCTCTTTGGTCGTGTGTCGGACATAATTCAAACTTCATTTATGTCGTTCATATGGTTTATGACATCAAAGTACCGCAAGAGCAGTCCAAAAGCATAAGGAGCCATCTACTTTCTATTCGCTCCTGCGGTACTCTGATGAAATTCACCGATCGGTCTGTGCAGCGCCGGTTCAAGTCCAACAAGCCTATTATCAGGGGTGCTGGAGGGCTGGACATGATGCTACATAAACGCTTTTTGACTTTCTCAGTTTGTGTACATCTATAGGGTTCAGAGAATTATTTTTTCCCACAGTAATTTCACACATATCTAGTACAATTATGTGGTTTTGTTTTATTAATACAGTGTGTGCGTTTTTAAAGCTGATGTTAATTCTTATCTGATTTTGCTTTCAGATCTATTTAATTCCAAGATGTCCGACACAATAAATCTGCATCTAATTGGTGGAGGCGGAGGTGGTGCATTCTCATTTACTGGTGTGGACAACGGTGCCAGTTTAGAGAAGATCGGAGTCTGGGTGGGAGGATGGCAGGTTAGGGGTGTCAGGGTCTGGCTTTCAGATGGAAGAGTTGAAAATTTTGGAGAAGGTTCTGGACCGTATCAAGAGTACACGTTCTCACCTGGTGAGTGTTTCACCTCACTTTCCCTGTGGGGGAACGGAGCAGGAACACGTCTTGGAGCCATCAAATTCAAGACCAGTTTGGGGGGAGAGTTTTTTGCAAAGATGACAGACTGGGGTTTAAAAAAAGAATATCCCATGGATGTCGGGTCTGGATATTGTTTGGGAGTTGTAGGAAGAGGTGGTGCCGACATTGACTGCATGGGATTCATGTTTCTCAAAGCAATTGAATCAACAGTTCTCACCGATGTCCACTATCCCACTATCCACCAACTGATACCAAAGGTGAAAGTAGAAGACATCAAAGCCCACAGTTACAGGAACAACTCCTCCACCACACAAAATCAAACACTTGAAAGCTCAACGACTATAAATAAGAAATCTTCATGGTCTGTGAGTGCAAGTTTATCTGCAACATTTAAAATGGAAGTGAAGGCTGGGGTTCCAGAGGTTGCTGAAGTTACTAAAGGATACAGTGTCACCATTGGATTTCAAGGCACTTATGGTCAGGAGAACACAGAAAAGAGAACCGAAAAGCTGATTACAAATGTAGATGTGCAACCATGGAAGAAGCTTGATGTTTCCATCACTATTGGCAGAGCCACTTTTGACCTGCCTTACACTGGCACAGTGAAGATGACCTGCAAGAACGGCAGTGTGTTTGCGTACAGAACCAAGGGCAGATACAAAGGCGTCACTTACACTGATATCAAAGTGGATACCAAGGAATCTCCTCTGTAATGTCAAGACAGATTGCACATGCAATGCACAAGTTCTTTGAATACTTCTATTTTTGTCAATCATGTATCAGTTGCTTTACATTCAGGCCTCATTGTATTTTTTGGGCCGGTGTTTGGGTGTTCAGGGGAAATATATATATATATATATATATATATATATATATATATATATATATATATATATATATATATATATATATATATATATATATATATATATATATATATTCAACATTTGTTGTTTTCAAATAACCTTATATAATACCAATACACAAATATTCATATAGCTTCATACTTTGTGTAATCACAATAAATAATCTCTAGATACTGATTCTGTAATAATGTGTTTAAAATTACATTTAATTAAAAAAAATACAATTTATTAAATAAACCTTCTGTTGTAAGCAGTGTTCCCTCTACTTATTTTCTTATTTTCATTATTTTTCTCTATTGGGCGAACATTTCAGCCACATGAGCAACAGTCTTTATACCAGACTTGAAAAGTGACTAAATGTGGTTGAATCATTTAGTTGTAACTTGTAAGTTACAAGTTACAACTAAATGATTTAACGTCATTTAATTAATGTGCTATTTCTATTTGATTTGACCCTTAAAGTAACTTAGTTAAGTAAAGTAAAGTAATCTCTGTTGCTCTATGATGCTGTATTTCATTTGAATGTGCAGAAATGCTTATGGTTGGGATCTCAGTCAAGGAGTAATATCTCACAATATAGTGACACTTTATAGTTAACTTAGTGTATTACTAACGTAAATACTTTGTAACATGAAGCACATTTTTATATGGATTAAAGGATAGTCCAATCACAGCGAGTTCAGCGATAAAGTCACGGCCAATGACAACCCATCTGAATAGAGGCGTCACACTTGTTTATTTATGGTAAATTATGACAGATCTCTTTCACGACTGAAGGGATTGATTCCTTAAATATTTAATATTTAGACTGTTACATTTATTTTTCTCTAATTAAATATTAAAGGCACATTTTAAAGGGGACCTATTATGCTCCTTTTAACAAGATGTAAAACAAGTCTCTGATGTCCCCAGAGTGTGTATGTGAAGGTTTAGCTCAAAAACAGATAATTTTTTACAGTATGTTTAAATTGTCATTTTTGGGGGCTCAGAAAAACGCGCTGTTTTAGTGTGTGCCCTTTAAATGCAAATGAGCTGCTGCTGCGCGGCACAGTGGGCGGAGCTTCATGAGCTCGCACTCAGTCTCTCAGGACTGATGATAATATCAGAAACTCTCAGTAACGGTGTTCATTTCGACCCGGAGTCGGACAATAATGCCTACAGAGTCAGAGTGCGAGTGCTGTATGGAGATGGAACAGGTATAGTTTAATTTAATTACGGTTATAAAGTATTTGTCATCTGCTTGTATGTACCTAGCCTACAAGTCTGCTGTTTCGGACCAGGTCCGAATGATGATCAAAAATATACTGATGAGTTTAATAAAGTTTATTGTACATCACACAAAAGATGAAGCGTCAGTTTTACTCATAGAAGTTAAAGTTCTGGTTTATTATTCTCTCTTACTGTTGATTCAATGACATGACAAATTAAAACTATTCCTGTTTTTCATTGCACGTTTTTATTTTATTTTGTAATCTTTAAAGCAGGCCTTCAATAATTTCCTAAATCAAAGACACTTGTAAGTTTATCATTGCACATTTTTCATTGTAAAAAAAGATCTGCTTATAGGCCTATATATAGTCTATACATAGCCTATATATATATATATATATATATATATATATATATATATATATATATATATATATATATATATATATATATATATTATACTGTATATATGTATAAATAATAATTATATATGGGCCATTCTACAGAATTGGTGCAAAGTTGGAAACATCTTGAAATTTTTTTTGTTTTTTCCCACAAATTTTGCATGTATGCAAATTGTATAATATCCAAGGTACGCTTTTCTAGTAATTGTGCAGTTAATTCTCATATTGTATTTTCAGAAAATGCTGGAATATTTTCCTTCTCCCCAAATTTGTCACTACCGAAACAAAATAATACATAATTTATTAAGAAGGCTTATAATGACCTATTAAGATTTTGTTTACATCTACCTTATAAATATATATTTTTTCTATTTTTAAAAAATATTTTTACTAGTTAAATCAATAAAGATTATAATTTTAATAATATTTTAAGTGTGATTTATGAGATTTGTTGTATTTTGAACACAATCTTTCTTTGTAGAAGGCATAAAGTTTATCGTACTGATTTCAAAGTTAAGGATTCATTGGTTTGAATATGCACTGAACCAAACACTATCATAACATCTTAGTTGATAATTCAATATACTTTATTTTTGACAAAACATCCCATGTTATGGTAGTGACTGCACATTTTTGGTAGTGACAGTAATGTTTTGGTAGTGACCACAATAATTAGTTTGCCATGGCTGAATCAGACTGTCCACATTTTATGTTAATATAAATAACTATGATGCACATATGCAGTCAGTACATATAGCAGACACACATCTGACAGTAAATATCTTATAAGAACACCTAGAGCTATTCTATATTTTGGGTCTTGAGGTGCAAGTGAGAAGAGGTATGCTCCTAGATTTTTCTTCCCAAAAAAACAACAACTTACAATGTAGACTCAGAACCACTTTGTTTTATTTTCACATTTTCAACATTTTGTTTATGAGTCATTCAGATAAATCTCCAGAACCACTGAACTCTCTCTCTCTCTCTCTGTCTGTGTGTGTGTGTGTGTGTGTTTACATAAAACATTAATTTCAGAATAATTTTCCTCATTCAGATAAATCTCCAGAACCACTGAACTCTGTGTGTGTGTGTGTGTGTGTGTGTGTGTGTGTGTGTGTGTGTGTGTGTGTGTGTGTGTGTGTGTGTGTGTGTGTGTGTGTGTGTGTGTGTGTGTGTGTGTGTGTGTGTGTGTGTGTGTGTGTGTGTGTACTGGTGTCTGATCACCCTCACTGGAAGTGCTAGGTGGTGCGGAAGCCCTGCAAAATGTCTCCATCTCTTTTTGTATTTTCACCATCATCCTGTGTCTTTTCTGTCTTTTCCTCCATGCTTTTCTGTCAGATAATTCACTGATACTCTTCAACTTTCCTTCTTCCCTTCGTTTCTTATTTCTTTCATTTTCTTTCCTTAAGTATTCCTCGTACTTCACTGGGTCTTCCCTCAACCTTTGTTTGTATTCTCTCTGTCTCTCTGTTGTAGTTTTTCTATTTTTTTTTTAGGCATGTTGGTGTTTTATGTCATTCTCCCTGTCAAGTTAATCATAGAAATTAACATTACTGACAACAACCTTACACCTAAGCTAGTATCATGGACTGCAACCTTAAGTAATTGTAACCTCATCACATTACAGAATTTTAACAGAATATTGCATACTAAAACATTACTAAAACATACTACAGTAGTAATTATTTGCATAACTGTACTAAAATGTAGTTTATTCCTCCAAATAAAGGATTATGTGTTCCCTTTTGTCACTACCAAAACAATGTCACAACCGAAACTTCAAGAAAACGTTTCGGTTGTGACTGTTTTGGTAGTGACAATTTTAGATACTTTTGAGCCTAGCTCGAAGATGCTAATCAGCACATGGTTAGCAATCACTGGTCAGAACAGTTGAACACATATAACAACTAAATTTTATGGAATAACATCCAAAAAAAATGTCTCAATAGCAGAACAAATGAGTTTGGTAGTGACATTCCTAAAGTGCTTCTAACACTTACAGAGTATGTATAGTATATTAATGATATAAATGAAACCACTTCTTTGGAATTAAAAGAAATAACACAATTATGTATCATCATCAAGTTTGTCCGAAAGATTGAAGATAGTGAGAGTGTAAGTTTTGAAAAAAACATCAACATTTCAAACATTTTGAAAAAAAAAATCTGAGAAAATAACGTTCTTTTCAAAGACTTCATCAAGATGGGATTAAGAGCGTTGATTAAAACAAAGGACTGTGAAGCTTTGAGTGTGTTGATGGACTCAATTCATCACCTTTGATCACCTTTTTTTAAATTAAACTTATCAACATTCAAGTGTTGATTAAAAAAAAACAGAGTTAGAACCGATTTCTGAAATTGCAATGAAATTGGTTTGTGGTTGGAAACAAAAGAAAAACACTGACGGAGAAATAATTTACACTGTACACTGTAAAAAATTTATTGTCAAATTAACAGTAACTTACTGGCAACAATTATCCAGTAGTTGCTGTATTTCATTCAACAGTAAAATTACTGTAACACTAAATACAGTACTGTTAAGCATACTGTAAAATTAAATACATTATTTTACTGTAATTTTTACCACATTAAAGCACAGTATTACACTGTTGATTTTTAATAATACTGTATAGTATTATACAGTTATGAAATGTTATTTTATTTACTTTTATAGTGCTACTGTGTTACCTGTAGAATATGTAGAAAATCTGTAGGAATATTATTTTAACTGTTAATGGGAAATAGAAAAAAATAACAATTGAAGATTTAACTGCACAACAAGGTTTATTGTGTATTTTTAAACAATACATTAGTAATAATAATGTAATATAATACAACAATAAAAATCTGTTTTAAAAGAAGACTAATGAACAATATATATTTAATAATTAAGATCAGTGAAGAATTCATGTATTTCAATTCATGCAAAAATGATCCTGAACAGGTAAAAAAGAAACTTAGAAAGAAAGCAAGACATGTGAGGATGAAGGCCAGGTGAGGAGGGTAGTGATGGTGTCAAGTGGAAGAAGAGAGACAGCACTTCTGATAACCCTGCAAGGAATGATAAGCACAAATCAATCAGAGGCAAAACATACAACTAATAATAATAAAAAAAACTAACTCACATTATCAACACTTTTTTAGAAGAATTTGTTTTGCCTATGGTATCCACATTATTTTTCACGTAAGAGTGGGCACAGCCATTTATAAATGAAATGTGTCTGGCTTCCGGTGTCATCCGCTTGCAGTTATTTCTAGCAGTACAAAAAAGCTTGTTATGCTTCTTGATATTTTGATGTATTGAATTTGTCATAATTGTAAACAACAATTAATGGCCTTCTTTCAATTAATTAAACAAATATTTTTATCATTTACAGCATTTTGTTATTCATCTCATTATTTCCATATAGCGGCTAATGAACCGGAAGTCTCGCACATTCACAGAAAATAGCTTAGGTAGGCTACTTCAGTTTTTACATTGAAGAACCACGTTCAACATGGATACGCAAGCGGTTTTCTGTGGTAACGAACAAATACCCGCCTATAAAAGAGAATGAACATGTCTTGTATCAGAAGCTGAAGTAATAAATATTGAGAAGGCAATGGCCCATATTCTATATTTCTGACTCCAAACAATCGGCCACTGAGCAGGGCTGCGTTTCCCCAAAGCATTGTAACCTTAAATTGATTATAGACAATTACCACCAATGGTCTCTACGATCAATTTAGGCTTACGATGCTTACGATAGTCAGTTCCTTTCATAGATATGTCTGTCGACTTAATGCTTACTAATTTTAATGATGAACAAGACGTGCGTGAGCTCACGCCGTGAGAGGTGACTGTGAACGCTGAGTGGCAGCGGGTTAGATTAAATTAACGCAGATAAGAGGTGTGTATAATTTAAACTAAATAACTCCCACTCGATAAGGACTAACAGTAGCTGCTGATCATTTGTCTTCTGTTCGATTCTCGATTTTGAATTAAATTTCATTTAGATATATGCATAGATTTGATTTTAGATTTGATCATAGATTTTAAATCTATTTAATGCATATATCAAATTGAAATTTGATTCAAAGGAGAATTCCCAATTTCAAAAGTACCGCTTTTGAATCAAATCGTGACCCAAAGAATCGATTTGAATCGAATCGTTGAATCAAAAAGATTCCCACCCCTATTATATTTCATTATATTTTTACTTTACCTGTTGTCTTCATTATTTAATTTATGTTTGAGAACATTTAAAACTTAAATAAATATTTGATATTAATGTAATAATTATCAATACTAACTGATATGAAACATTTTATCAAGATGATTTTGATCATATCACTCAACCCTATTTTTTACCATTTCATGTTTTAATTAAAACTTATTTAAAGAGATTTTACAATTATAATATAAGAATACGAATTCTTTGACTTATACAAGGCATATTTGTTAAATGGAAACTGTGAAGGGAACATAATTACATTTTAAAACAGACTATTAATTTGAAAAATGTATGGTTTAAGTCATTTCCACCCTTTCTGGATTTTTCTAAATACAGATTCAGACACAAATCATTTCTACAGATATGGGCTCCACTGCACATCCCTAATATTACTCTTACCTTAATAATTTTGCCAATCATATTCTGCAATGTCCCTGATGTAGGATGCAACGTGTGGATTCAAGGCCATGGTCTTCCTCCGAACAACCTTCCCACTCTTTCTGCTCACCTGGAACTGTGATGTTCATTTCGAATTTTCAGGATTTATCCTGACAAGAAACCTGTAAATACAAAAAAATATATATTTTCCAACTGAATCAAGAGTGATCACAATATGTAGCATAATCTGTAATAAGTCACATCACAATAGGGGATATAAGCTCTAAACCATCACTTGTGCAAAATAAAAAGCTATTTGTGTTTCTAAAAGAAATCAATTTGTAACAAAAGTGTATGAATGAACCATACTGTCTATGGAATAAACATAGACTGAGGTAACTGCACAAGGTACTGGCAGATCGCCAGGTCAGCAGGTCCTCACAGACGTGTAAAAGAAAATTCTGATTTAGACGAAAATAAGCGTGAATATATCAATAAGAGGAATCGAAAATGTAATTTTATAATCCGAATCCTAACCTTGGGTATCCAATTTCAGGATACATTGAACGATTTTCAATTCCCAACCGTATGATATGTAAAATCATAAACGCGCAGGCGCTTCCACCGACTTAAAATGGTAAATAACAAAATTATTATATCATTCTGACCTTATAAGAGGCTACATATGCAATCTATGTTTATAAAATCACATTTATTAATCAAGTATGCTAGCTATCAACATAAAGGAAATCCGCTTATCTTCTTTAATGCCTGTAACGTTAAGTCAGAAGCCGCGGGCAGTTCCTCTAAACTAACGTTAACCTGCCACTACTTAGTTTGCATAAAAACATATAAATATTCATCACTAACCAGATATTTATGGCGAACACTTCGCCGACAGACACAGCGACGGGATGCAAAGGCCTGCGCTCTCAAAGTTACTCAGGGAACTGAAGATTCATAAAACGGCAGCTTGTGGTTATTTTTCGCGGTCATTTCGTACTACTGTATTTAAATTTACAGTAACATGTCCCAAACTACATTGAAACCTAGAGTGTCATATTGTACACAGCTTATAGTAAAATGTTGAGAATAAATATCGAACTCGTGGTCAGCCATTCTCTAAATAACTTTAAACTTTAACTTTTCTAGAATCCATGCATACAAATATTAAGATTTATTACTTACCATATGACGAAGTTCCAGGTCGGCAGAAACGACAGCTCTGATGTTGACACAACAGAAAAACTCATTCAAATGCGCTCTCATGCCCCCCACTGACAGAAATGAAGGATGTTAATGGTCAACCAGTCCTGCAAATGTTTTATGTAAGGATAATGTTAACAAGCTAGCAATTTTACTTGTGGAATTGTGTGTGGTGTTTTTCGCGGTCACTTTACACTGCTGTATTTAGCTTTACAGTAACTAATAATTTCCCAGAATGCATTGAAATTCTACAGTAAAATACTGTCAACTGTGTGCACAGTACATAACTGTTGAAAATACACAATAATATTGTGAAAGCAACAAAATCTACAGTAACATACTGTACATATGTTATACAGCAAGAAACTGTTGAGAAAAACAGTATAATGCTGTGAAAACAACATAAATCATTTACAGTGTAGGACAATGAAATGCTCAAATCGCTCAATCTAATGTCATGTTAGTCAGTAGTTGGGCTCTTGTTCTGTCAGGTGGATTGATTATCAATATGTCTTATCCGTTCATAGAGGATATGCATATAACAGAAGAAGAACTTACTGTACACATAAGATTTGAAAAGAAATCTGAGGTATTTTTTTACTGACTGCCAAAAGCCACAGAACAGAGAAGCAATGGCTCGCTGCGATTCACAGAAACATCTGGATCTAGGCAGAGAAAGGTGGATTTGCATTTATATTTTGTGTCAATATGTTGAATTTTGGGGTAAAATCATACTTGTTTTTGTTATGTACTGTATTGACAACTCATTAAAATGAAATAAGATGAAATATTTGCCATTTTATATTCTGTGTACACTATGCACAAGTGTACCTGGACAAAAGCCGTTTTAAACACAAAGGGTCGTTACACCATATATTGATTTGAAGAAGTTAAATCATACATAAATTAAATTTGTGATTTTATTTTTGAAGCAATTCTCACTTTACAGCATTTCAACACGAGTGCCAGTGCTTTTTACAGTACTGTAGCTTTGCAGGAAGGTTTCTTCAAGCGTCTCGGAGACGTTCCCGCAGTTCTTCTGGATTTAGTCTGTCTCAGTTTCTTCTGTTTCTTCATGTAATCACAGACGGACTCGATGATGGTGAGATCAGATCATACCGGCTGCTGTCAGACTCCTTGTGCATACACAAATCTCACTGGATTATTACAATTAATGGCAAAAAGAATGTTTGAAAATGTAAACTGATATTTTAGACCCGCGTGTAAGAGACTTCTTCTTCTTCAGAGTCTAAAAAATGTACATTTCACTGTAAACTGTAAAATACAATCTTGCACATCTGTAAATTTCTCTTTAATTTCCTAATGGTATAAATTACATTGTTCAGAACTAATCTTCTTTCTTTCTTTAATTGTATTTGACTATTTAATACTTGATGTATTTTTAAATGATTTTGCATTCGCTGAATTTAAAATATAATTGTCAATGTCACTGTATTTAAACCGTTAAACACGTAATAGTTTTAGAACTAATCTTCTTTATTTATTTATTTATTTATTTATTTATTTATTAAGACTGACAATATTGAACTACTTTGATGTCAGCACTAAACGATTTTTGCATTTAAATGTAATGTGCAGTTTGTTGCCATTGCTGCCAATTTTAACACATTTGTGAATGTCAGTTGACAAGCATTAAAAATTAGTATACAGAATGTCAGTAAGCAAACAGTTAACTGGTCCCATTGACTTGCATAGTATTTTTTTTTCCTACTATGGAAGTCAATGGGACCAGTTAACTGTCTGGTTACTGACATTCTTCAAAATATCTTCCTTTGTGTTCAGCAGAAGAAATAAATTCATACAGGTTTGAAACAACTTGAGGGTGAGTTTAATGATGACAGAATTTTCTTTTTCATTTTCTTGTGCATCAACAGAAAGGTTTTTATGTATTTATTTTAGAGATTGTTTTGTAAATAAATTTGTAGTAAATGTAGAGGGTTTTAAATTGAATTTGTGTTGATTGTAACTAGGTTATTAAGATATTTATAATAACTTTGTTATTATTATTATTTTTAATTACAAATGTATTTAATTATATAATAGTGTACATGATGTATATTACATTAAAGTGTATGTTAGTTCACATTAATTGCTTGTCAGTATATTTGGAAGTACACTTTTATCATATTTCAAAGTTCATATAAAAATGTATTAAAGTCCCACTTAAGTTGTTCCAAAAAATCACTCTTAATTTCAACTAATTGCATTTAATTTAAGCTTAATCTGTGATACATTTGAAATCAATAACATATTATATGCAATACGTTTGTCGAAAACATTACACTTAATTCACATTTAAGTGTATTGTTAACTGACATTAAAGTATATTTTAGTTCACATGAATTGCTTGTCAGTTCATTAAACAGTACACTTTAACTATATTTTAAATACACTATATGCAAGTATGAAATGACTTCTTACATTTGTATTAAAGTGCCATTTAAGTTGTTTAAAAAAGCATTCAAAAGTTTAACTAAGTGCATTTAATATTAAGTTAATTTGTGATACATTTGAAACTAAATACAAATAAAATGCACTTAAGCGGTGAAAACATTACAGTTAATTCACACTTAAGTGTATTGTTAACTGACATTAAAGTACATTTAGTTCAGTTAATCAATTTTAAAGACACTAGAAGCAATTATGAAAGTAAAAATAAAGTTGTATAAAAGTCCCACTTAAGTTGTCCCAAAAAAATCACCCTTAATGACAACTTATTGCATTTTATTTCAACTTAATATGTGATATACAGTATACGTGTATAAGTGTATACATTTAAAGTATACACTCAAAAAAATGACTCTTTGGTTGAACATGATTTAATCATGGACAGTGGTTCCACGTGATTGATTCAAGTTATTCGAGCACGACTGAATCAGGTTATTTGGACATGATTAAATCAAGTTATTTGGACACGCCTGAATCAGGTTATTTGGACAAGACTGAATCAACTTATTTGGACATGATTAAATCAAGTTATTTGGACACGACTGAATCAGGTTATTTGGACAAGACTGAATCAACTTATTTGGACATGATTAAATCAAGTTATTTGGACGAGTCTAATTTTAATTGAGTTTACTCACTTCGCTTAAGTTTATCCAACATGAAGTATTTGGGTTGAGATAACATGGTACCATCATGTGGAACCACTGTCCATGCTTGAATCATGTTCAGCCAAAGAGTTATTTATTTGTGTCTATTTAATAGACACACAGAGTTAAAATAACATACAATCAACCTAAATATAGCTTTTCTTTTAATACATACGATGTTGGCAGTCTAAAGATGGTACTGATTGCATCACTAGCAATCCCATTGGAGTTGCTTTTAAAGCAACTTGAATTCTTAGCAGGTCCTTCACCAAAGCACATGCTCGACACTTTACCACAATGGTAACTCACCCATAAACACCTACATATAAGAAAGTTGTTTAAAATACCAACATAATAGAATATTAAACATTAACAATTCTCTCTATTTTCTCATCTTGCTTAAATGTTTTAATCAAAGAACACTGGTACAAAGCAGTTACGACAGACCAGGAGGATATTCTTATTTAGTATTTATTGAGATACAACATTTACTTCACAAAACATTCTCAGGCATAAAACAAAATCAGTCGGCTTTATAGTAAAAAAAATAACATTAAAACAATATTATCAGACTTTTTCACCAAATAAGTGAAAACTGCACAAACAAGGAAATATGCTTGCTTAAAGGAGAACTCCGGTCAATTTTAACATTGAGCAAATTTTTTTGTAAATTTGGAGTGCTGTCAATACAGAGAACAACGACAAAAATCGGTGTTGCCTACACAGTGTTATCCTCTTTTTAAAATTTGCACCCTGTTGACTTAAGTCTTAAACCTGCTTTTAGCCTCTTAACATCCTTGATGCGTCATTACAAGAGCACAGCTAATGTGAGTGATTCCTTCAGCGTGAACACGAGTGAATCTGCCTGCAGTAGATGTGAAAGATGTGGATAAAAATTATGTTTATTCAGCCAGCGCTCATACCTGTATTTACATCCTGTTTTCGGTCGAAGTCCATAGTAATCAATTGTCGAGTTCACGCGCGTGATCATAGGGACTAAACCAATGCGCGTGAACCAATGCGCGACAATCGATTACTATGGACTTCGACAGAAAACAGGATGTAAATACAGGTATGAGCGCTGGCTGAATAAACATAATTTTTATCCATATCTTTCACATCTACTGCAGTCAGATTCACCCGCGTTCACTCTCAAGGAATCACTCACATGACCTGTGCACTTGTAATGACACATCAAGGATGTTAAAGGGATAGTTCACTTTGAAATTATATTTTGGTATGTTTTAGCTTACATGAAGGGCATCCCAGATGTAGGTGTCTTCTTTTCCGCAGTAGTTTCAATTTTGATATTTTTAGGTCAAACCGTTCTTGTCTGTCAGTCATATAATGCAGGTCTACGGTCACTGTCTCAAAGAGCATGCACAGGGTCCAAATTAAAACAATTCCCCATCGTCCAAATTAAACAATTCCCCATCATAAGTACACATTGACGGCCTAAGACACGAAACGAGCGGTTTGTGTGAGAAAACGAACAGTATTTATATCGTTTTTACCTCTTATAACACAACCACGTCCAAATGATCTGAGGGCGCGAGCGCATCCTGCTGTGTGACGTGTACGCAGACTGGTGCATAGATATATACACTAGATGTCACCTTGGCTACGGCAGTTCATTGGAACGAATGTCTTTAATGCGACATCTAGTATATATATATATATATATATGAAGAGTTCAGATGCAAAAACCTCTAAATGCCATCTGAAATTTTCTTCTAGAATGATCATTTTTATCAAGCTTGTATATTTAAGTTCAATAATTTCACTTAAATGGCAATTAATAGGTCATTTTCATTGCCATTTAAGTGACTGAACTTAAATATACGAGCTTGATAAAAATTATCATTCTAGGAGGAAATTTCAGATGGCATTTAGAGGTTTTTGCATCTGAACTCTTCATATATATATATATATATATATATGCACCAGTCTGCGTACACGTCACACACCTGAATGCGCTCGCGCCCTCAGATCACTTGGACGTGGTTGTGTTATAAGAGGTAAAAACGATATAAATACTTTTCGTTTTCTCACACAAACCGCTCGTTTCGTGTCTTAGGCCATCAATGTGTACTTACGATGGGGAATTGTTTAATTTGGACGATGGGGAATTGTTTTAATTTGGACTTTGTGCATGCTCTTTGAGACAGTGACCGTAGACCTGCATTATATGACTGACAGACAAGAACGGTTTGACCTAAAAATATCAAAATTGAAACTACTGCAGAAAAAAAGACACCTACATCTTGGATGCCCTTCAGGTAAGCTAAAACATACCAAAATTTAATTTCAAAGTGAACTATCCCTTTAAGAGGCTAAAAGCAGGTTTAAAACTTGCCCTATTGAAGTCAACAGGGTGCGAATTTTTAAAAGAGGATAACACGGTGTAGGCAACACCAATTTTTGTCGTTGTTCTCTGTATTGACAGCACTCCAAATTTACAAAAAAATGAGCTCAATGTTAAAATGGACCAGAGTTCTCCTTTAAAATGTGTAAATATAAAATAATATTATACAAATAAAATAACTGAAACAGACTGGACCATTTTTAAGTAAAATGTTTCCTCTAGATTCAACAGCACTTTATAAACTTTGAGAAGTTAGTGTTCTCTAAATAAAGGCATAAATAAGTGCAAAAAACAGCAGCAGTGCACTGACCAAGACTTGGTAGACATCACCACCTCATCTTCAATCAAAACATCCAGTGAGTTTAAAGACAACGTTCCTCCTCACCAGCAATGATGGTGACTGCTGCACCTGGTCAAACTCCTTTTTCTAAATGCATTGAAAGAAAAAAAAGAAAGTGTTAGTGTATGTCACCACATATCATAAAAACGACCCTTGTGAGGGCAGACATTTAAATTTTCATAAATTACAATAAAGGCGTGAAGGATCAGAGTAGTGTTTATTCAGTAGGGTTTGTGCCCATTTAAAACCCTGTAGTACTTTTCACAACACGTCTTCCAGTTTGTCAGAAGGATTTTATTGGGAAAAAATGTTAGAGGTTTATCAGTTGAATGTTCTAGAGCATAAAAAAAAATCATTAATAAAATGTAATTTGGCATCAGTCGGTTCTTTATTACAAAGTAGAAAGGGATAGTTAAAAGGGATAGTTTTGAAAATGAAAATTCTGTCATCATTTACTCACTATCACATCATACCAAACATAAGAATCTTGTTCAGCTTTGGAACAAATTTTTTTTTTTTTATGTCATGGACCATCCATCAAAAGTCTATAGACAATCCATATTTAGCTTCAATAAGTACATAAAGATAAGTAGCCTACATAAGATAATCTATATGAATAAAGCAGTTTTATACAAGCCTTCCAATTGATAAAATATGACAAAAAGTATGAAATATATTATTTATTTATTTTTCTTAAGATGAACAAAATTATGGTTTTGGAACATGAGGGTGAGTAAATCATGACAATTTTCATTTTATTTTTAGGTGCACTATCCAAGTCATACATTTAATCTAATGACATAATGATTTATGCTAAAAGGATAAAGTATTCCTAAGTAAATATAATGTAGTCCTGACATGAGTCCTACCTTGTGTGTCTTCAAATCATCAGCCGACTCTTCCTTTGAGATAGTAGACATGTCAGGATCGTAGTTCTAATGACATCAATGCCATTTTTGCACTTGAAGGCAAAACACAAAATGATGGTAATGTAACACAATTAAGCAACATTTGAGTTTATTTTTATGATTCATAAGACAACTTTCAAAGACTGTCTTATGCTTATAATCAACAGATAGCTGAACAGATTCAAAAATGGTCAAATTCATGGTTTTCTCTATGGGAGTTGTAAAATGAGACCATTTATATAAAAACTGGTTACTGGTTACAGTCAGTATTTCTATTAGTTTGTACAACTTTAAAATGTGTGTGGTTCTGAAAGACACAAATAACAAATATGAATAAATAAAAATTATTAGCCATACATACCATTCTAGCAACCAAAGGCGCAAATACCCATTATTGATATTATTATTAACAATATTCAGTAACCAATAATAATTGTCATTAATGCTTTAAAAACGCACTGAACCATCAAACACACAACACAACATTGTTTTAATATCTTTGATCGATGCCATGAAAATGAACAGAGTGCAAAGATAGATGTTTAAACTAACAAACATGTGCAAACTTAGACACATAGCCTACCTTTTCGTTTGATGTTTAATTCTGTTAATGGCGCGGTGATCTCTTTCAGGCATAAACTCGTGGATTCTGTCATAAATTCATTCGTAGGCCCTATCAGTCTACATAATAAAACAGTTGTTAAAATTATTTCTAATAACACTGATGCAAATGGATAGATGAGTTAAGTCAACAGTTAAGTTACCTGTTCGTGTGCTGTTTAATGCAGTTTATGGCGCGGCCATCTTATTTAGGCGTAGCACAATCGTGCATTCTGTAATAATATTAGTAACGTTAGGCTATCAACCGACATCATAAAACAGTTTGATAATATTGTTTCTAATAACAGTGATAGAAATGGATGAACACGTACCTGTTTGTTTTAAGCTTATATTCCAGTTAATGGCGTGGCGAATCTGGCTGGCGATCTATTTGAGACATGCGCACTGCGCAGCATTAACGTATATTATGAATGTTGCCGCCAGGATATGCAAATTGCGTCACAGCAAATTTCCGCTTCCTTTAGGATGAGAAAGTGGTTTGTTTTCAGGCTGTTTTGACATTCAGTCCGGCTGACTTTATAAAAACACACATTTTATATCTGTGATTGACTTTTACTAAACGTTATTTGTATCAGTCTGATTTAACAGCAATTTAAGACAAATAACAAACCTAAAAACACCAATAACCATTTAATTGCACTTCTATAATTATAATCAAGCTTTAAATTAATAAACAAAAATATTTAAAATAAATTAGAAACATTATGCAAGTTATTATATATATATTTTTAATTCAGTCAACAGTTTGACTGAGCTAAGTGATTGAAACATGTACTTTTAAAATGAAAACTTCATGTTAAACCAACGAGTGACAGTTTTAAGTCAGTTTAACATGATACAATCATGTTGAAATGAAAAATAGCCAAAATGGCATTAATTCAACATGAATTGTTCAGGTAAAGTGAACAAAACTGGAAAATCATTTTTTTGAGTGTATTATTTGTATAATAAGTACACTTTATAAAAGGACACTAAAGTGCACTTTATATTCACAAGGGCAAGGTCAGTGAGAGACTGCTTCATCATAGATGAGTAATGTCACTCAAGTCTTCTTCATTGTGATTTGTTCTGGTGATTGGTTCTGAGCTAATCATACTGTGTTAAGCTGCATTATGTATGGTTTTAAAATGGCACTCTACTTTGTGAGGTGGGGGAGCTGATTACACTGGAAATCATTGATCAATCACTCGGGGTGTGTTTTAAGGACTGCCTGTCCCCTTCAGAGCTGTATTTAAGCAGCAGACTGACCAAACACATCACACTTCTCCAGCTTTGACCAGGCGAGCTGCTCTTGAGAAGAATTTCAGACTGCAGTCATTCATGTAAGTATACTTTCACTCAAGGGCACTTGACTTAAGATGTAGCTAGCTAACAGTTTCTAATACTTTGCATGAGATTATCCAACCCAATTTACTTCCACCGCGTATCTATATCACGAGTTCATGTTTTCATTTGCCATGCTCTTTACGCAAAATGTACCCATTGACTTTAATTGGTTGTCTAGGAGCCGCTTTCCAACAGGTTATTTTAAAATGAAAAGTCAAAATATGTTTAAGTTAGGTTTAAAATGTTATGGGTAGGTTTAGGGAAAGGTTTGGGTTTATATGTGCGAAAATAATGATCAATCTGGATCTTTTTTTCAATTGAAATTCAGAAGTTATACAACTTTTATTTAAAAAAAGTTTTGTCAGCATTGCGATTCTCTTTGTACACATATACACTCTTTAATGGACGTATGCACGAAAACACAATTTTAAACAACGCAGGCCTATTATTCATACTACTTCTACTTGTATTAAGTTGCTCAAGCAAGTAGTTAAAAATATTTAACCATGTACTTATATTAAAGGTGCATTATGCAACTTTTAAAGTTAAAAATACCCGTTATTCTAACCCATACATGCTTAAACAATTGCCTGATGGGCTGAATGAGCCCTTCTCTGATCAATGTGATTGCCTCTATAATCCTGTACAGTAAAATAAATAAGAGGGATTCGGGTCGGAATCTGAGACTGGGCGTGACGTCATGCGCGTTCAGTTGCAGTGCTGCAGTTTCATTTGTCGCCAGAGGGGGGCATAGTTCTGCAAAAACTCAGAGACTTGCGTTATGCACCTTTAAGATTGCAAACATTTTAAATTAAAACTTAAAATTGACAAAACAGCCGACTATCATGCCTTTTCTTTTGCATTTAAATTTTAATACAATACATCTTGAATGTCACAAAGAACTTGTTTTTCCACCTCCACGAATGAGACGAGTGTTGTTCATTATGTCGCCTTGTTGAGGTAAATTGTAGTTTCACACATACTCCGTTTGCAGTGTGTATGCGGTGCGTATTTTTTTTCCGTTCCAGGTGCGGTGCGTATACAGCAGTGCAGAGATCGTTTCCGCACCGAGACTATTTCTGCTGTGCTGCACGCGCTGAATTAAAGTGACAGCACATGGTTCGTGGTCAAAATGAACACAGATTGATATGAAAATATAATAATCTCACCATACATGCGTTTAATTGTATACTACAATTTTTCACAGTCATCTTTTTACTTTTAGAAGACTTTTAGTAAATCAAGGAAAACTACAATTTACCTCAACAAGGTGACATAACAACACTCGTCTCATTCGTGGAGGTGGAAAACATGCGAGATTTATTGTATAAAGATTTAAATTATGCAAAAGAAAGGGCATGAGTCTGCAGTTTTTGTCAATTTTAAGTTTTAATTTAAAATGTATACGATTTTATATAAGTACATGGTTAAATATTTTACCACTTGCTTGAGCAGCTTAAAATATAATTATATAGAAGTAATGAATTGAATAATACGTTGTTTAAATTTGTTTAAATGTGAATACGTCTATTAAAGAGAGTATGTGTAGAGAGAATCACAATGCTGACAAAACTTTTTTAAAAGGTGCTCTAAGCGATGTCGTAGAGAGACGTTACTTCTTGTTGACGTTCGAATTGTTGTCAAACAAAACGGAGGCTAGCTCGACCCTCCCTCCTCCTCATCCCGTCTCCTCCCTCCCCCCCTCCCCTCCCTTCCGGCATAAAGGAAAGTCAAAGTAGTCACTACAAACAAAGTTGAGTTTTACTGATACTTCATTCAATGTGTAATGTCACCGTTAGATAAATGCTTTTATATATTGCAGAACAGAATGCAGAAAAAGAGAAACATTATCTTAAAATCATTTCGCCACCTGAGGTTATAACTATAGCTCCCATACAAGGACGCAATAATAGCATGATAGCGTTAGCTTCGCGTTTCCCACTGAGCATAAACAACAGCGGTGTCGTAAACAAATTTAGTCAAAGTTGTCAATAGCCTATAAATGAACATTCAAATTCATAACAAACCGTGGGTTAAAACAATCATTCACACAAATTGTCGCCCTATACTGTGAGTTTGCTTGATCATTTACAATAGAGATTGATCGCTAACGTGTTGTAGTCACCAAAGTTAACGCTGACTGCATAGTTCTAGCTAATGACATCCTTGTGTTGGTTTGGTGAACATGAACGTCTATTTAGAAAGAAAAATGGATTTACCTGTTCTGCAAAAACAGAGCAACTGGAATGTCGGATTGGAAGCCCTTCTGCCGGCGGAGTTCTCGCCACCTTTCCAAGGTTTTTCCGATGTAAATTCGGTACTTCCCGCGTTCCTTATCCTTTGTCCTTCTTCTTTGCAATTTGTTCATCGGAATGTCGTCTCTTTGGTCGTGTGTCGGACATAATTCAAACTTCATTTATGTCGTTCATATGGTTTATGACATCAAAGTACCGCAAGAGCAGTCCAAAAGCATAAGGAGCCATCTACTTTCTATTCGCTCCTGCGGTACTCTGATGAAATTCACCGATCGGTCTGTGCAGCGCCGGTTCAAGTCCAACAAGCCTATTATCAGGGGTGCTGGAGGGCTGGACATGATGCTACATAAACGCTTTTTGACTTTCTCAGTTTGTGTACATCTATAGGGTTCAGAGAATTATTTTTTCCCACAGTAATTTCACACATATCTAGTACAATTATGTGGTTTTGTTTTATTAATACAGTGTGTGCGTTTTTAAAGCTGATGTTAATTCTTATCTGATTTTGCTTTCAGATCTATTTAATTCCAAGATGTCCGACACAATAAATCTGCATCTAATTGGTGGAGGCGGAGGTGGTGCATTCTCATTTACTGGTGTGGACAACGGTGCCAGTTTAGAGAAGATCGGAGTCTGGGTGGGAGGATGGCAGGTTAGGGGTGTCAGGGTCTGGCTTTCAGATGGAAGAGTTGAAAATTTTGGAGAAGGTTCTGGACCGTATCAAGAGTACACGTTCTCACCTGGTGAGTGTTTCACCTCACTTTCCCTGTGGGGGAACGGAGCAGGAACACGTCTTGGAGCCATCAAATTCAAGACCAGTTTGGGGAGAGAGTTTTTTGCAAAGATGACAGACTGGGGTTTAAAAAAAGAATATCCCATGGATGTCGGCTCTGGATATTGTTTGGGAGTTGTAGGAAGAGGTGGTGCCGACATTGACTGCATGGGATTCATGTTTCTCAAAGCAATTGAATCAACAGTTCTCACCGATGTCCACTATCCCACTCTCCACCAACTGATACCACAGGTGGCAGTAGAAGACATCAAAGCCCACAGTTACAGGAACAACTCCTCCACCACACAAAATCAAACACTTGAAAGCTCAACGACTATAAATAAGAAATCTTCATGGTCTGTGAGTGCAAGTTTATCTGCAACATTTAAAATGGAAGTGAAGGCTGGGGTTCCAGAGGTTGCTGCAGTTACTAAAGGATTCAGTGTCACCATTGGATTTCAAGGCACTTATGGTCAGGAGAACACAGAAGAGAGAACCGAAAAGCTGTCTACAAATGTAAAAGTGCAACCATGGAAGAAGCTTGATGTTTCCATCACTATTGGCAAAGCCACTTTTGACCTGCCTTACACTGGCACAGTGAAGATGACCTGCAAGAACGGCAGTGTGTTTGCGTACAGAACCAAGGGCAGATACAAAGGCGTCACTTACACTGATATCAAAGTGGATACCAAGGAATCTCCTCTGTAATGTCAAGACAGATTGCACATGTAATGTACAAGTTCTTTGAATACTTCTAATTTTGTCAATAATGTATCAGTTTGGGTGTTCAGGGAATATATATATATATATATATATATATATATATATATATATATATATATATATATTCAACATTTGTTGTTTTCAAATAACCTTATATAATACCAATACACAAATATTCATATAGCTTCGTACTTTGTGTAATCACAATAAATAATCTCTAGATACTGATTCTCTAATAATGTGTTTAAAATTACATTTAATAATAATAAAAAAAAAAACCTCTGTTGTAAGCAGTGTTCCCTCTACTTATTTTCTTATTTTCATTATTTTTCTATATTGGGCGAACATTTCAGCCACATGAGCAACAGTCTTTATACCAGACTTGAAAAGTGACTAAATGTGGTTGAATCATTTAGTTGTAACTTGTAAGTTACAAGTTACAACTAAATGATTCAATGTCATTTAATTAATGTGCTATTTCTATTTGATTTGACCCTTAAAGTAACTTAGTTAAGTAAAGTAAAGTAATCTCTGTTGCTCTATGATGCTGTATTTCATTTGAATGTGCAGAAATGCTTATGGTTGGGATCTAATATCTCACAATATAGTGACACTTTATAGTTAACTTAGTGTATTACTAACGTAAATACTTTGTAACATGAAGCACATTTTTATATGGATTAAAGGATAGTCCAATCACAGCGTGTTCAGCGATAAAGTCACGGCCAATGACAACCCATCTGAATAGAGGCGTCACACTTGTTTATTTATGGTAAATTATGACAGATCTCTTTCACGACTGAAGGGATTGATTCCTTAAATATTTAATATTTCGACTGTTACATTTATTTTTCTCTAATTAAATATTAAAACTTGTTAAAATGATGTATAGGCCTACAGTTAAAATACAAAAGGTATAGGCTAGTATTTAAAACGTTATCAGAAGAAGTGTAAAACAAGTTAGAGTAGCTATGTACATATACATGTACAGTTTGTAAAGACATCAGAAAAAATGGTAAAATTTCACTCGTGTGCATTAAAACATGTCATTAGTTAATTTTGAAATGTTAGTTAAGTTAACAAATATTCACTAAATTACTGATTTATTCACTCTTCGATAGCACAATTCACCTCTACCAATGGAGGAATATGAACCATTGTTTCAGAATGTGTTTTTTTGGACAAAGAAAATATTGAAACTATGTGTCTTAAACTTTAAAAGCGTGAAATGTATGTGGTAAACAGTTTTACACAGGCATGTACCACTTTCACACACAACTTAAAATTATGCCGACCATTAAAATACAAAGGTTTAGTACTATTCTATTCGTGCATTTTAGGTCGTTAACAGAAGAAATGTAAAAACAAGTAAAAGAGTTTTTCCCTTCACATACATTTAAAAACGCTAAAAATAAAATTAAAAAAAGTCATTGTTCTTAAAACAACTTAGAGAATGTATTTTACTTAGTTATTTTAAAATTATCAGAAAAAAAGGGTAAAGTCCGGTTCTAAAACTTTTTAAGCTTGATCATTATTTTGAACATATCAAACAACAGCAGTTAAAAATTACGGTGACCGGGAGGGGACATGTTCGGTTCACTTATTTTTGTCGTGGCCACAACATATAAACTCGTGGGAACGTGATATTAAGTCGTGGGAACGTCATAATATCTCGTGGGAACGTCATATTAAGTCGTGGCCACGAGATCATTTTGTTGAGGTAACGACATCATTATGTCGTGGCCACGCGATGCTAAGTCGTGGCCTCGAGATCATATGTTGAGGGAACGATATATTTTTCTCGTGGCCACGAGATCATTTTGTTGAGGTAACGACATCATTATGTCGTGGCCACGCGTTGAGGGAGCCACCGCGGCCAATACTGTAACCGTAGGCTACCATAGACTGGGCTACAGCAGAGATGGAGATGACAGAAGAAATAACATTTTACTTTAAATTAGGAATGTCATAAAGATATAGTGCGGTCTTTCTTTGGCATTAAGACATGGGTACGTTACAAAGATAGGTGCATTCTTACGGCGCTGATCCACTTGTCCGTGCGACACTTCTGTCGCGCCGCGCTCCACTATATTCCTATGGGTGACGTCACGCGACTTTGTCGCACCCGCAAAGCATTCCGGGAAGGCGGCGCTTCATTTGAAAAAGTGCTGCGCGTCAAAAAGCTGGCCGATGCCCATCTTTATGCAAATGAAGTCCGTCAAACGCGGCGCGTCTATCCAATAGATGTAGAGCATATGGAGACGGAGGGAAGTCTCTTGCAGGTCCTCTGTTCTGATACGCTACATTTCCCACTCGGTCAAAACCACGCCCATAGCGGTAAACGCCCATCAACGTACCAATGTGGGGAGGCGTCGCGACACCACGCGACAGTCGTGTCGGACAAGTGGATCAGCGCCGTTAGACTTTTTTTGTCGCACGCATATTTAGGGACCGTCTCAAAATTGCATGCGACAGTGGCATAAACGTTTCTAACTTCAACAGCATTTGAAGACAATGACTTACAGTCATAAAACCAATTGTACATTGTTCACCCAGGTCTCATGTATGATGCACACCTTTAATATTTTTGATATTTATGACAATAAACTGCTAAATCATATGCAAATATTGCTATGTATTTCACTACTGTATGGGATCATATACAGAATATGGCCACATTTAAAGCTCAATAGCATTTGAAGACAATGACTTACAGTCATAAAACCTACTGTACATTGTTCATCTAGGTGTCAGGTATGTGGCAGTAGTGAAATAGGCCTACAATATTTGCATATGATTTAGCAGTTTGTCATAAATATCAAAAATCTAAAAGGTGTGCATCATACATGAGACCTGGGTGAACAGTGTACAGTTGGTTTTATGACTGTAAGTCATTGTCTTCAAATGCTATTGAAGTTAGAAATGTTTATGCCAATGTCGCATGTAATTTTGAGACGGTCCCTAAATATGCGTGCGACAAAGTCTACGAATGCGCTTCATGTGTCTCTCACTTATAACGTACCCATGTCTTAATGCCAAAGACCGCACTATATCTTTATATGACATTCCTAATTTAAAGTAAAATGTTATTTCTTCTGTCATCTCCATAGCCCAGTCTATGGTAGCCTACGGTTACAGTATTGGCCGCTGTGGCTCCCTCAACGCGTGGCCACGACATAATGATGTCGTTACCTCAACAAAATGATCTCGTGGCCACGAGAAAAATATATCGTTCCCTCAACATATGATCTCGAGGCCACGACTTTGCATCGCGTGGCCACGACATAATGATGTCGTTACCTCAACAAAATGATCTCGTGGCCACGACTTAATATGACGTTCCCACGAGATATTATGACGTTCCCACGACTTAATATCACGTCCCCACGAGTTTATATGTTGTGGCCACGACAAAAATAAGTGAACCGAACATGTCCCCTCCCGGTCACCGTAAAAAATACATCAAGCGGATATACAAAGTTTTTCCTTCACATACAACTTTAAAATGATCCAGACGTTTAAACCACAGTGCACATCCTCTGACTCTACGGCTGATTTCCTCCTCAGTGTTTCCTGTTCTGTCCAATCACAGGTCAGATCACATCTATGATGAGAAGCCCATGGATCTGCTGTAGGACACAGTTTCGATGCCCTGAGGTTTTCAAGCAGTGATTCTTTCATGCTTTATGATGATTTATCAAGTTTTTATGCAAATAAGGGTTTCCCTGTATAAACTTACGGAAGGAAACATGAGAACGGTTGCATATTTTCAGTTATGAAGTCACAAATCTGTGGAGATGGCTGCGGTATCACATTTAGCTTGTTTTACAGGGAGACAGAACTGCATTCCCCGCCGCCATCGTAATCTGAAACTGACATGCTAAATTTTGGAAGAAACAGTACAGCACCTTAAAACATCAACATGCGCTCTTGACACACTTCCCACATCATTTTTCAAAAGTGTGTTAAACAGTTTAGAAGCAGATCTCCTAGAAGTGGTAAATGTCTCACTTCGCTGTGGGAGTTTTCCAAACTCCCTGAAAAATGCAGTTGTCAAGCCCCTCCTGAAAAAGAGCAATCTGGATTAGACCATATTAAGCAACTTTAGACCGATCTCAAATCTTCCTTTCATAGGCAAGATCATTGAAAAAGTTGTCTTCAATCAGCTGAACAAATTCTTGAGCTTGAATGGATACTTTGACAATTTTCAATCTGGTTTCCGACCACACCACAGCACAGAGACAGCGCTCATAAAGATAATAAGCGATATTCGCTTAAATACTGATTCAGGCAAATTATCAGTGCTGGTACTACTCGACCTCAGTGCTGCATTTGACACTGTCGATCATAACATACATCTTGACAGGCTGGAAAACTGGGTGGGGCTTTCTGGGATAGTCCTAAAATGGTTCAGGTCATTCTTAGATGGGAGAGGTTATTATGTGAGTATATGAGATGATAAGTCTGAGTGGACATCCATGACATGCGGAGTCCCTCAAGGCTCAATTCTTGCGCCACTCCTGTTCAACCTGTATATGCTCCCAATGAGCCAAATAATGAGAAAGAACCAAATTGCTTACCACAGCTATGAAGATGACACACAGATCTACCACAGCTATGCAGACGACACACAGCTCTACTTAGCCCTATCGCCTAACGATTACAGCCCCATTGACTCCCTGTGCCAATGCATTGACGAAGTCAACAGTTAGATGTGTCAAAACTTTCTTCAGTTTAACAAAGACAAAACTGAAGTCATTGCGTTTGGAAACAAAGATGAAGTTCTCAAGGGGAACGCATACCTTCACTCTAGGGGTCAAACAACTAAAAATCAAGTCAGGAATCTCGGTGTGTCCCTAGAGTCAGACCTTAGTTTCAGTAGTCATGTCAAAGCAAAAACTAAATCAGCATACTATCATCTGAAAAATATTGCAAGAATTAGATGCTTTGTTTCCAGACAAGACTTAGAGAAACTTGTGCATGCTTTCATCACCAGCAGGGTGGATTATTGTAATGGCCTCCTCACTGGCCTTCCCAAAAAGACCATAAGACAGTTGCAGCTCATACAGAACGCTGCCGCCAGGATTCTGAGCAGAACCAGAACATATGAACACATCACACCAGTCCTCAGGTCTTTACACTGGCTCCCAGTTAAATTTAGGATTGATTTTAAATTATTATTACTGGTATATAAATCATTCAATGGCCTAGGACCTCAATACATTACAGATATGCTCACTGTATATAAACCCAACAGATCACTCAGATCACTAGGATCATATCAGCTAGAAATACCAAGGGTTCACTCTAAGCATGGCGAGTCCGCTCTTAGCTATTATGCCAGCCGCAGCTGGAACCAGCTTCCACACTGTAAAATGTAATTAGTTGACCTTACTTAAAAAAAGTATGCAAACTCGTTGCCTCAAAAAAATTAAGCAAAGTAAGCTTAAGATTAGTGAGTTAGAAAAGCTTGTTTATTTTAAGTGTGCAGTACTAAATCAAGTAGTACCACTAGCACGTTTTTTTTATGTTCATGTAACTTAATAGTCATGATTAGTGTTAACTTAGTTTTTTCATTTTGTGTGGATTGCTTGATATAAATTTAACCCCACTTAGAATTACTAAATTCCTACAACTTAACACTTTTAGTTCTGCTCACTAATTTTTCAAGTTCACTTAAATTAAAGAAACCAATTTCTGAGTTAGGTTTACTTTATTAATTATAGCACTGTTCTTGTACAGCATAATATTTAGAATTTCTTAAAAGTTTCCATTATAAAAAAAATATATATTTTTTTTTTGTTTAATTTAGTTTTTAGACACATTGACATCAAGAATCAGCCTGTGAATCTCAACAATGGTGACAATTATAAAGCATGTTGCAGTGCATTCTGGGTGCAACCAATCAAAACTCATTCATGGCTCCCATCATGCATTGCTGCATGAATAAATAATGAGCTTATGATCAGGGGGTGATCTGTTTGTCACCATTGTTGAGATTCATACGCTAATTCTTGATGTCTGTGTGTGCCTACATTAAAAAAAAAAAAAATTGACGTTTTTTTATTATTTATTTGATTATTTGGATTTCATTGAAATGGCTAAAAATATTATCCTGTACCAGGACAGTGCTGTTATAATTAATAAAGTAAATCTAACTCAGAAATTAACTCTGAACTATATGAGTTCAGTGAATCAGGTCAAATGATTGTGAAATAACGATTATGTTAAAACACAATCATCACCATCAGATCACCTTTTCTGTTTGTTCATCTGGCTGTTATAACTCAGGTACAGCAGCCAAACAAAAGGTTAAATTAATGATATAAGGGTCAAGAGCCCAACTAAAACAAACACTAATCGCCACAATGGTGGCTTAAAATTACGGTTTTCACCTTCAGCCAATAGTGGCTATTGAAGGGCGAGTCTTGGCGTGGCCATATATTGCCGTCTAGCGTAGAGAGGACTGATCTGCGCATGCCCACAGGTCATAAACTTACTTTTTCTAAATGAATCCAGCTCAAGTAGACTGAGCTGGTACGATTTTTCAACCTCAAAGTACAAGTAACTTACTAAAAGTGAGTGTTAATAGCAGGTTGAAAAAAAATGATTAAGGTCAATTTACTATTTTTAATTAAATACAATGTTTGCATTTACAGTGCAGAGGAGATCAGGTGTGCTCCTACAGTAGTCACATTCAAATCCAGACTCAAAACACTTCTGTTTAGCTGTGCATTTACTGAATGAGCACTGTGCCAATGTTCGTCCGACTGTTTGTACTGTATTTTATTTTATTTTTCTAAACTGTTTTAATTATTCTTATTTCTTTTATTATTTTAATTTCTTCTATGTAAAGCACTTTGAATTGCCATTGTGTATGAAATGTGCTATATAAATAAACTTGCCTTGCCTTGCCTTGCCTTGTCTTGCCTCCGTAGGCTGCTATGTGACCGAAACTTGCTGGCCCATAAAAGTTATTAAAGAGATCGTTAATAAGTGACTCCAGTGGCTCAATCTTTTGTGCGCAAAAACAAACAAAAAAAACCCCGACTTTATTCCACTATTAATTTCCTTCTCTCTGGACCTCTAGTTGGTTCGCTTGATATACTTAAGATTGAGCCACTGGAGTTACTTGGACTATATTAACGATCTCTTTAATAACTTTTCTGGGCCAGCAAGTTTCGGTCACATAGCAGCCTACGGAAGAGTGAGACATGGCTCAGATTTCATCAAAAATATCTTACTTTGTGTTTCGAAGATGAACGAAGGTCTTACGCGGTTGGAACAACATGAGGGTGAGTAATTACTGACAGAATTTTCATTTTTGGGTGAACTAACCCTTTAAACTTTTGAAAACAAGCAATTCAGGTTCTGTTGTTTACAGTCCTTTTTTATTTATTAAATCCCATGCAGAACAGTTAAACTCTTCATATTAATTCAATATGAAAAATGAAATTAAAGCAGTAAAACTGACATGGTTTATGACCTTCTGATCAGTGTCATGACAGTGATCAAGTATTAGTTCTTCTATATTTAACTGTAATTTGCATGGATGTTCAGGGGAACTATACATTCAACATGTTTTTAATACAGACACATTTGAATCCATGATACTAATAGAGCTAGCTAAACACTGGCTGACAGCGGTGGGTGGTTTAACCCATAGATATCATATAAAGGCTAGATGTCTCGTCCGCGCTGCTGGCCAATGGAGCTCGACATCCGCACACGGCGGCCATCTTACGACAGGGTGCTCGCTCACTCATAACATGGTGCATGTACTTTTAAATAACCATAACTTGCTCAATTTTCTACCGATTTTCAAACGATTTGGTTTGTTATAAACGTCAGAGATGTAGCTATTATACTGCATACATATGAATAATTATGTTCAAAATGTTTAAGCATTCAGAATTATAGCCACGTTAATAACGTTTGTAAGAAACCAAACCGTTTGTAAATCCGTCCAGATTTCAGCGAGATAAGAGGATTTGTGTGCGTGCTGCTCACTCACCTTAATTCACAGAGCCCTGTCCTAAGATGGCCGCCGGTGATGCCGGAAGTGACTCCGCCTTAAGACATCTAGCCTTTATATGATATCTATGGTTTAACCAAGCGTGCAGCTCAAGTGCTGAAAAGTGAAGCCAAAGAGTCTCGATCGCCCCCCCGGTGGCTGGTCCCAGTGTAGCTCATAAACCCCGCCCTCCCCATGAAGTTTAATAGACATCAAATTATACTTGAAATACATTTTTTCCAAAGATGTTTTCTGTCATTTTAAGTCGTTTTTATCATGCTGATGCAAGTTTAAGTGTTTTTTATTTCTTCTAAGTTTGGTCGGGAATGTGACGCCATGATTGACAGCTGTGATTGACAGCTTCTCTAAACGAAGTAGTCATAAGGCACCAACAGACTTTTTGGGGGATTTTTGGGAGGAGATTGGAGCTTCAGCTTTAATTTCTACATGTCCATAACTGTTTATTTCACTCAGTAAACTTTGTAGTAACCGTTTCTGGGGGGGACCTATATATATATCGGCTTTCAGTCAAGTCAAGTGTATTTGTATAGCGCTTTTCACAATACAGATTGTATCAAAGCAGCTTCACAGTATTAAATTAAAATAACACAACAAGGTTTTTTTCTAATGGAATTTATTGATTGATAAAATTAAAAATGAAATATCCCCAAAATATCCCCAACTGAGCAAGCCAAAGGCAACAGTGGCAAGGAACCGAAAAACTCCATCAGGTGACCTAATGGAGAAAAAAAAAAAACCTTGGGAGAACCCAGGCTCAGTCGGGGGCCAGTTCTCCTCTGGCATTTATGAACTAGAGACTGGATTTAACTGTAAGATTAAAAGTATTATATGAATGCCTGGCTGAAGAGATGCGTCTTTAATCTAGTTTTAAACTGGGAGAGAAAGTCTGAGCAACGAACAGTATCAGGAAGGCTATTCCAGAGTTTGAGCTAAATGTGAAAATGCTCTCCCTCCTTTGGTGGATCTGGATATCCTAGGTATGACCAAAAGCCTCGAATTTAGTGACCTTAAAGAGCGCGATGGATTATAGGGCGATAGAAGATCCGTTAAATAGACTGGAGCTAAGCCGTTTAGGGCTTTATAAGTCAGTAGCAATACCTTGTAATTAATACGGGACTTTATAGGTAACCAATGTAGTGATGATAAAATTGGTGTTATGATCATATTTTCTTGATCTAGTAAGAACTCTAGCGGCGGCATTTTGGACTAACTGTAGCTTGTTTATTGAGGATGCAGGACAACCAGCTAATAAAGCATTACAGTAATCTAGTCTCGAGGTCATGAATGCATGAACTAACTTTTCTGCATCAGAAACAGAGAGCATATTACGTAGCTTAGCAATGTTTCTGAGGTGGAAAAAGGCTGTTTTTGTAACATATGAAATATGATTTTCAAAAGACAGGTTGCAATCTAATATAACACCCAGGTCTTTTACTGTAGTCTTGTCTGGATTTAATTAAAGAAAATTACGCATCATCCAATCTTTTATATCTTTAACACACTGTCAATTTGGATAATTTCTGGCCGTGATGAAATATATATTTGAGTGTCATCAGCATAACAATGGAAACTAATTCCATGTTTCCTTATAATATTTCCAAGTGGCAACATATATATTGAGAATAATAGAGGGCCTAACACAGATCCCTGCGGCACTCCATAGTTTACTGGAGTTATGATCAATTTTTCTCCATTTAAATAGACAAAATGGTAGCGGTCAGATAAATACGATCTAAACCAGTTTAATGCTTGTCCTTGAACACCGGTATAATTTTGTAGTCGATCTAAGAGTATTGTATGATCTATAGTATCGAACGCAGCACTAAGATCAAGTAAAACTAATATTGAGATACAGCCTTGGTCAGAAGCTAAAAGTAAATCATTTGTGATTTTAACGAGCGCAGTTTCAGTGCTATGATGCGGCCTGAATCCAGACTGAAACTTTTCATAGGTGTCATTTTCTTGCAAGAAAGAGTCCAGTTGAGCGGACACAACTTTTTCTAATATTTTAGACATAAATGGAAGATTTGAAATGGGTCTGTAATTTGCTAGATTATTATGATCTAATTGTGGTTTCTTAATGAGAGGTTTTATAACTGCCAATTTAAATGTTCTTGGAACATGACCTAAAGATAAAGACGAGTTAATAATATTGAGGAGAGGCTCTTCCACTACAGATAACACTTCTTTCAGTAGTTTAGTTGGTATAGGATCTAATAAACATGTTGTTGTTTTAGATGAAATGATAAGTTTATTTAACTCTTTTTGTTCTAAAGTTGTAAAGCACTGTAATTGTTCTTGCGGGGTGATAATTGAGGCTGAATTATAAGGCGAGATTGAAGATTAAACGTTTACAATTGTGGTTCTGATGCTTTCCATTTTCTCAGTGAAGAAGTTCATGTGTTTGTATAGTGCTATGTACCATTTTTTGTATATTTGTCCTGAATAAAGAACATGATGATGATGATGATGATGACACAGACTAACGTATACTATCAACACTGCTTAAATTTCAGAGTAAGGACTTCCAGATTTCGGTATCTGGTTACAGTAGGCTATCACCAACAGAATCCTGAGCGAATGCGAATATGTGTAAACATAAAATTACTTACCATTCACCACATTATGCTTCAGCGAGTTTCAGCTGTGGCCACACTTGTCTGGCCTTGAACATGCACACAGAAACCGTGGGCCGTTTACATGTCATCAAATTGTTTTTTACATTAACATAACTTAAAATTAAATTAATTTTTGATTAACTGAAAATGTTAAACTCTGACAAGTCATGATAGTATATTTAATCAATAGGCATAATTTGTGTGTCATCCCAACTCAATAAAATAACAATTACAAGTAAAAAGTCTAACAGTATCTCGGAACTTGATTTTTTATTTCACAACAATATATATATATATATTTAAGTAATGACTAAAGGTCCTCTGAATTAGTTTTTAGATGCCCGGCTCTGTGCGCACACACAGAAAACAGCTCGCAAGTTCCAGTCTTCTTGCACTTGATGTTTAAACTGACAGTACTTACAGACATGCAAATGATAAACTTTCACTCTATGCTGGTTAAACTTTGCAATTAATCCACGAATCACAAGCGTTACGGGCTGGGGGGCAGCTGGCCCGTACGGATCATGAATCACAAATGAACTACCTATTCTTAACATCCCACATCCTGCGATGTGACTATGGTGGATGCGCACACCACAATATCGATGCTAAAACTATACATTGTGCAGCCCTACTTGACATTACAGAGGAGATTCCTTGATATCCACTTTGATATCAGTGTAAGTGACGCCTTTGTACGTGCCCTTGGTTCCATACTCAAACACACTGCCGTTCTTGCAGGTCATCTTCACTGTGCCAGTGTAAGGCAGGTCAAAAGTGGCTCTGCCAATAGAGATTGAAACATGCAGCTTCTTCCATGGTGGCACATCTACATCTGTAGTCAGAGTTTCGGTTCTCTCATCTGTGTTCTCACGACCATAAGTGCTTTCATTTCCAATGGTGACACTGAATCCTGCAGTACCTTCAGCAACCACTGGAATCGCAGCCTTCACTTCCATACTAAATGTTGCAGATAAACTTCCACTCACAGACCATGAAGATGTTTTGATCACTTTCTTTGAGGTCTCAATTGTTTGTTTTTGTGTGGTGGATGAGCTGTTCCTGAAAGTGAGGGATTTGATTTCTTCTACTGTCACCTGTGGTATCAGTTGGTGGAGAGTGGGATAGTGGACATCGGTGAGAACTGCTGATTCAACTGCTTTGAGAAACATGAATCCCATGCAGTCAATGTCATGACCACCTCTTCCTACAACTCCCAAACAAAATCCAGAGCCGACATCCATGGGATTTTCTCTTTTTAAACCCCAGCTTGTCATCTTTGCAAAAAACTCTCTCCCCAGACTGGTCTTGAATTTGATGGCTCCAAGACGTGTTCCTGCTCCGTTCGCCCACAGGGACAGTGAGGTGAAACTCTCACCAGGTGTGAACTTGTACTCTTGATACGGTCCTTGTGTATCAAAGGTTAGACTTCGTCCACCAAATTCATCAACTCTCCCATCTGTAAGCCAGACCTTGACAGCCTTCACCTGCGATTCTCCCACCCAGACTCCAATCTTCTCTAAAGTGGCACCGTTGTCCACACCAGTAAATGAGAATGGATTACCTCCTTGTCCACCAATTTGTTGAAAAGTTGTTGTGTCAGACATCAAATCTGAAAATAATATAAATATACAATTTTATAATTTTATATAAATTTAATTATATAAATTTAATATAAAAATATCAGATCAGAATTAGCATCAGCTTTACACTTTATTGCAGTGTTTCCCAACCCAGTTTCTGTAGACACAACAACAGCACACGCTGGACTTCTTTCTTAGGCCCCGTTTACACGAGAACGCTCGCGGGTGAAAACATAAAAATATTTTATCAGATGTGCCTTTCGTTTAGACGGCGACGGCCTTTTTGGGGCTTAAAAACGCAAAAAAGTGAAACCACCCTCCAGAGTGGAAATCTTAAAAACGCTCCACCGTCGCGTTCCCGTCTAAACGGGTAAAAACGCAAAAGTCTGCTAGACAGTGAAAGCACCGATCACCGGTCCATTGCCACCTAGCCGCCTGGAGTGCATACTACATCGAATTTCACACACTTTTGCGTCACCATATGCACGCAGATTTCCCCCTCAAAACGCTCGTCTAAACGCAGAATAAAAAAGTGATAACGCAACGCCACTTTTGCGTTTTCTCTTCAGATCGTTTCCGTGTAAACATAGCCTTAAATGATCCATTCATTTTGGGTCTTGGAGTATCTACTAATAAGCTGACTTGAATCAGGTGTGTCTGAATAGGCAAACATGCTAAATGTGCAGTTCAGGCATTCCTCTGGGAACAGGGTTGGGAAACATTAGCCGCTTTTCCACTGTCAGGCCGAACGGATCTAACTGTGGTAAGGAATGGTCCCATACACAAAAGATATATATTTGAAATATATTTTCAGGATATATTTTGGAATATATGCAAATATTTTAAATTGGCCCAATAAATATATTTCATACTTATATTTCATATATTTTTGTTATATTTCAGAATATATTTCAATGTATTTGGAATATATGCCACATATATTTTTGACACTTTTGGGGACCCATACAGAAAAAAATACATTGAAATATATTCTGAAATATAACAAAAATATATGAAATATAAGTATGAAATATATTTATTGGGCCAATTTCAAATATTTGCATATATTCCAAAATATATCCTGAAAATATATTTATTTTGTGTATGGGGTTATATGGCGTGTAGGGCTGAGCAAATATGGGCAGAACTCTTTACTGCCCTAGTACTTCAAAAAGCCTTGTATACATGTGAATTAAACGTGGCACAATGGCCTTCATCATCACAGTATGCTAATGCCTATCTAGTGGCAAGGGATTCATCAATATGCTGATTGAGGACTGTTGGGACACTCCAGGCACAGGATGGTTCTGCCGGGAGAGACACGTCTGTACCATTTGTCTGTATATTTAAACATGTAACTTAATAAATAACTTTGCCTGCTTTAAAACCAGAGAAACTGATAATTTTGCAGTGGTCTCTTAATTTTTTCCAGAGCTGTATATGTGTGAATATACATTCACATTTATATGGGAACATGTATCTGTAATATATGTAAACAATAAAGGATAAAACTTAGTGAATATTACATGTAATGCTATTTTTGTCTTCATTTATATATGCATTTAATATACAGCCATACATGGTCAATGCATATATAGCAGTATATTGACAAATAAGCACTAGTTTCCCATATATGGAAATGTATTATGAAAATATCACAGGGTTTATACACTCTTACAAGATATTTTTATTTCAGAAATGTTGGAGCATGCATGAATTGCAGAAATAAACATTTTCAAAACATCTTACATATCGGTTTGAATTATCAACACTCAGTTCACTAAGGATTGAAGTGTGGTTCTATCATGCCAAGATCATAAGAGCTGCCTGAGCAAAACGTGGCTCAAAAATTCATAATGTAATTTACTCACATTTCATTCGAGGAGGATGCTCCATGCTGTCGTCACAATGAATTTGTTAGTGTCTCTTAATACAGTCTCAATCAGAGATGTGCTGTCAGACTCTTCAAAACCTACAGAGAGAAGTGACACAAATCAGGATGAGTACATCCTCACCATGTCTTCCAGTAAAACTTTTAACATTTAACATCTGTAGCTATGAGGTGGACGAGGTCTGGACCTCTGTATTATTTAGAGGTGTGTATAATAAAGGCTGTGAAATAATATAGTATTAACTCGACTCTAGTGCTGAGAGGATATTGCACAGCATCAGGATCATTTGATAATGGTCATAAAGTGCGAGATAAGATGCTAAACTAAACATTTCATAATTGACAGCTGTTTTAAGATAGAAATGTTAAACGACCAACAAATATAATCAGGCAAACAAGTCAACTTTTGACTAATCTCACCATTTTGAATTGAAAATAGGCCTATTTACGTAACATCAACGTATGCAAGAAACCTTAACGAAGCCTTTTTTATCATATTGGGCATAAGATTTATGAATGTGTACATATTGTGAATACATTCCATAAACTTAGCTTGGTGCCTTCAGTAAATTACTTACAGTAAATTAAATGATTCATAAAACATATAAATATAAGTTGACCCTATGTTTGCTTACTGACACAGACAGAAATGAAAAGACTATCAGTCAAAGCTCAGCTTTTAGGGAAGAGACAGAGCAAGATAACGAGACTGAGAGAGAAAGAAAGACTGATGGAGATGAGGAGAGAGCAGGTGTTGATAATATTAATAAAAATTAAAAACACTTGGTGTTAGCGTGCAAAAATATATAAAAATCACTATGTATATATGCTATAGTGTTATGCGTGTGTGTCAATCAACATTGCAGTTCCCGCAACCTCTGCCAAAAGTGTGCTCATCGTTTAGAAGCTTACAAAATGTTTATCATAAATTAAAAAAGAGCCGCTACTGATTCAAGGCAATACAATTTACAGAGCACTGCTGAGCCCGTTGTTTTTATTAAAAGTTTAAGTGGATATCCTTCTGGTGTTTTCTAAAAAAAAAAATACAGGCCTACATAGAAACTATAGCCTAATTAACAAATAGTACCAGATCGATCTGAAATCAGACTGATGTTTTTGAAAAATTATCATAAAGTTGCATAATTATTTTTATTTTTCTCCATTAGGTCACCTGATGGAGTTTTTCGGTCCCTTGCCACTGTTGCCTTTGGCTTGCTCAGTTGGGGATATTTGGGGATACTTAATTTAATTAATCAATCAACAATACTATTGATCAGCATTACCAAACATGGATGTTTTACACTAGAAACAAACATTGATGTATTATTTTAATTTAATCCTGTGAAGGTGTGCTTTGATACAATCTGTATTGTGAAAAGCGCTATATAAATAAAGTTGACTTGACTTGACTTGACTTAAAATCAATTTAATTATTTATCCCATCTAAATAGATATTTTTAGTTAGATTTAGATTCCTTACCTGAACGAAATGACTGATTATGAAACCTGGGTGTTCCTGTCTTCAGAAAAGATTGATCTCTCCAATAATATCCCTGAGACATGCCTTTAAATACAGCGGCTGAGTTTCATGTTTACAGATATGGGAGTGGCTAAAACAGGGGGGGGGGGGGGGGGGGTTGTTGTGGTTTTCCTGGTTTCGCTTTAGCTTGGTTTGTTTTTCCACTGCAGTCAGTAGGGTATAGAGTGGGGGAACCCCCCCCCCCCCCCCCCCCCTTAAGGAACATGTGACATTACAGTGAAACAAAACATAAATGTGACTAAAATTGCCATCCCGGTTTTGAGTGACTATGGCAGGAGTTATTCACCAAATATTAAAACTGCTCAGCCTTCATAATTAATTAGTATTTTGACTGAAAATATTTTTGTACAGAGGGGGGCGTTTTGCCCCAGCGGTGGGGTAAAACACAAGGTGGGGTAAAATGTCCTCTTTCTTACCAACCAGTTTGCTTCATAGATCAACAGCAAAATTAACAGACAATAGTTTTTAATCTCTAAAAGTAAAAGGCAAGTAGGCTAATGTATCAATATATATAAATATTTAGTTCAGCAATGTCCAAAATAGCCTAGCAAGCTAGCTAGTTAATGCTCACTCATTTTTTCATGTTTTGTTCAAATATTTTGATTTTACCACCTAGTTATACTGCATTAAGTGTAAAACAAAGGATTTGATAGACAGAGATATTTTATTATAGTAATTATGATAGAGAGAAACTATGCCCCCAGGGGGGCGTTTTACCCCACAAGCTATGGCTTAAAAAAAAAAAAAAAAAAATTATATATATATATATATATATATATATATATATATATATATATATATATATATATATATATATATATATATATATATATATATTCCTTATATGATCTCAAACTACAGACTTCACTATTCATCTATCATAGGCTACATCACTGCGATATCCTGCAGAAGAATATTCTCTTAAACACTTGTTTACTAATATCTGAAAATTATAGCATTTACCATGTAGGAATCCTCTTCTCTTCAAATATGTCGCTGGTGTCAGCTTCTCCATAGATATTTGTATATCCCCGTTATCAACGTAGTGCATAGCAACAGTAAAAATGCATCTTGACTTTTAGTGGTTATTTTGGGAAAAACAGGTGGGGGGGGGGGGGGGGGTTCCCCCACTCTACCCTACAGTCAGATCAATAATATTATTCAATATTAAGTATTCCCAACTAACCAAGCAAGAGGCAACAGTGTCAAGGAAACAAAAATCCACCAGGAGACAGAATGGAGAAAAAAACAGGCTCAGCCAAAACAGAAGATAAAATATTAGGATAATATAGATATTATTTAAGGATATACATAGATATGTAAATCAAAGAGTTTTGCTCTCTATTCAGAGTTATTGAGTGGCTATTAAAAGAGAAAGAAACTGTGGCTTTCATATGAAGGTGCTGTTTTGGTCAGCTTGAAGCACACGATCATTATCCGAGCCTGTGTGTGACTCTTATCTTCGCTCAGCAGATGATCTGTCATTCAGATTAATTTTTCTCTAAATGTTTGAATAATATAAATTCACAAATTTGACTTGATAGTTTGTCTAAACTCTAAACGATCAATCAGACGACAGAAGGCATGTAGTATCGTGTACAACAGGTTTATCATTTAAAGGCTTATTTGTGTATCAGATATGATAAAGTCGCTTCATAGGGTTTCACCCAAGATTTCTGTCATCATTTACTCGCCTTAATGTTGTTCCAAACCTCAATGGCTTTCTTTCTTCTGTGGAACATTAAAGATAATAATTTTGTCCATACAATGGAAGTCTGTGGTCACTAAACTGCTTACTTACTATTGAAATATATTGTGTTCTGTAGAATAATGTTCCCTTTACAAAAATGACACACAGACACAATTAAACAAAGTGAAATAATTTTTTTTATTTTTTTCTCACAGCATTTAATAATCAATGTTACATATTGTGGCCTCAGTCCCTGATGTTTTCAAATTGGAAAAAGCTCCTGAATTTAGGCATAAGAGGTTGAATAAACTTCCACAAAACTGAGACCTTCAGCAAAACAAAATGTTTAAATTGTTTTAACATCATTAAATGTGTTCTGTTATGAGCAAAATCCGAGTGGAAACAGATGCAGTGATTTGGTTGAAACCGTAACAAACCAGACAGTTAACTCAACACTATCCTCATCATTTCAGTTTACACCATAATTTAAAAAAGAAAAACGTTCTATCTAAATAAATATATCAAACATAATGGCCCACTGTAGCCTACATACATGACTATGTTATGAATTAGCATGAAGTGGTTAAAAGGAAATTATGACTGTGGTGTATCTTGCTTTAGATTAGCAATAATTTCCATTTTCATGGTTCCCTAAGAGATTAATGGTGAATCAGTACACAATTCCTTTATTACAATTAAAATATTTATGTCGTGATATGATGCTGGCCCACATCAACGATGTGTTTAACGTGTTTAATGGGATAACATATGGATAATCTGCTGACCGAAGATAAGAGCCACAGACAGACTCTTGAGACTCCGGATGATGTTCGTGTGCTTCAAGCTGCCCAAAACAACAGCTGTATGAAAGCCTCCTAACGCTCATCACTGATGCTGACTTCATTGAAGTCTCTTTTAGACTGTTTTCTGAGCACACAAATGATGCTTTCAGGCTTTTATCAACTGTTCCGTTAAAACTATCCATCAGATTTGAACACGGCTTTTCCCCGCGGCTGATGCTCGCCTTGGATTTGGTCTGACGAAGGCACAAGTAACGTTTCCTCTTCGCGTTTTTTAGTCTCTAATAAAGGCCCAGAACCTCTGCTTGGTGTTCACTTAGATTTGATTGTGACAAACTAGTTAACAGCTCCAATTTTTCCCCAAATGTAAGAGAAGAAAACACACGCGTCAGCGAGCAGCAGACACCGAGCGGGACAGGTTGAGTCTACGAGGTTCTCATGTGTCATTTAAGACCGCGGCGCCGCTCGAGCGCTATTCATTCATTGCTGAAACCAGACAGAGTTTTTCAGATCCGATCAGAGAGACAGAGATGGCAGAAACCGCCCCAGCCCCCGCTGCTGCCGCCCCGGCCAAAGCGCCCAAGAAGAAGTCCGCTGTGAAAGCCAAGAAAGCAGGACCAGGCGTCGGCGAGCTGATCGTCAAGGCTGTGTCCGCATCCAAGGAGAGAAGCGGTGTGTCCCTCGCCGCCCTGAAGAAAGCGCTCGCTGCCGGTGGATACGATGTGGAGAAGAACAACTCCCGCGTCAAGATCGCCATCAAGAGCCTGGTGACTAAAGGTACTTTGGTTCAGGTTAAAGGGACCGGCGCCTCGGGCTCCTTCAAACTCAACAAGCAGCAAGCCGAGACCAAGAAGAAGCCAGCGAAGAAAGCGGCTCCTAAAGCCAAGAAGCCCGCAGCCAAGAAACCCGCTGCCGCTAAGAAGCCCAAAGCTGCAGCAGCGAAGAAGCCCGCCGCTAAGAAATCCCCGAAGAAGGTGAAGAAACCCGCCGCTAAGAAGGCGACGAAGAGCCCCAAGAAGGCAAAGAAACCAGCGACTCCTAAGAAAGCAGCCAAGAGCCCAAAAAAGGCAAAGGCAGCAAAGCCCAAAACGGCGAAACCTAAAGCAGCGAAACCTAAAGCCGCCAAGCCTAAAAAGGCAGCTCCCAAGAAGAAATAAATCTAACGTTACTGTTTGTTTCTCAACGGCTCTTTTAAGAGCCAACCACTGACTCCGAGTAAAGAGCAAAACTCATGTTAATGAATGATTTGTTAATTCTGGAATCAAATAGCCAAATATGTGACTTTCGACCACTTAGACCCAACAAATGTAAGTTTAGGTAGAACTCAAGTAAATCATATTTATTCGCAAGAAATTGATTGAAAAATTCCAAAAAGCTTGTTATATTTCAAAGCAAACAGTTATCACCGTTCGACTCAATGATGTTGATTAACAGTACATATTACAATTAATACACAAACCATAATGCTGGAGAAGAACCCCACAAACAATAATGGCAGTGATAAAATTATAATATTACATTAAGGGTAATAATTCTCAGTATCAAATCTGGTCAGTGTGAACAAGTGTGTGAAATGTGTAGCACTTTTGGTAGGAACAGCGTATAATATATCCATTGTTGTACTTTTTTTAAATTTTCTATCAAACATATCGGTGATTTGATCTCTTCTGTCTAGTCATGTGATCATTCCAAAAAGGGGGCTGGGCTTTTAAGGGAAGTTCTGTGATTGGTTTAAAACTTATCACAGTGTAAACCAATGGGCGACTGGCACTCTAGTTTAAAGCTGGTATGAGTCGTCACTGATCTTCTTCATTCTGATAATTTCGTCAGGGTTTTCTGTTTTAGTTCTTGATTTTAATAATGAGCGGAAGAGGTAAAACCGGGGGAAAGGCTCGCGCTAAGGCCAAGAGTCGCTCTTCCAGGGCGGGACTGCAGTTCCCCGTCGGCCGTGTTCACAGGCTTCTCCGCAAAGGCAACTATGCCCAGCGCGTCGGTGCCGGAGCTCCGGTGTATTTGGCCGCTGTGCTCGAGTATCTGACCGCTGAGATCCTGGAGTTGGCTGGAAACGCCGCTCGGGACAACAAGAAGACCCGCATCATCCCTCGACACCTGCAGCTGGCGGTGCGCAATGACGAGGAGCTGAACAAGCTTCTGGGTGGCGTGACCATCGCTCAGGGCGGTGTGTTGCCCAACATTCAGGCCGTGCTGCTGCCCAAGAAGACCGAGAAGCCCGCGAAGACCAAGTAGACTGACCGAAGCTTCTCTTCAGACCAAAGGCTCTTTTAAGAGCCACACAATTCCCCAAGAAAGAGTGAATTCATTCAAGTTTGTTTCTTGTCTGAGATTCTATTATACATGTTCATTTCAATTATTAAAATTTGACTAGAAATACACAAGGTCCTCATATGAAGAGTTCAGATGCAAAAGCCTCTAAATGCCATCTGAAATTTTCTTACAGAATGGTCATTTTTATCAAGCTTGTATATTTAAATTCAGTAATTTCACTTAAATTACAATTAATAGGTAATCTTCATTGCCATTTAAGTGAAATTATTGAATTTAAATATAAGAGCTTGATAAAAAAGATCATTCTATAAGAAAATTTCAGATGGCATTTAGAGGCTTTTGCATCTGAACTCTTCACATATAATATATTTTTTTAAGTAATGCATTTTCTAACTAACCACTACACTTGGTGAGGGTTTAATGAGGGCATTATGAAAATGTAGTTTTATTGGCATTGCTAAAATATTTAAGCTGATATATTGAGTAAAAGTTATATATTTCATGATATAAGTATCTGTACTTGTCTAAGTTGACTATATTTCCACAAGTCAAACTGTACGTCCAATTAGTTTTTAAGAAACATTAAAAATCACCTATTTTGGTTTACAAATTTAAAACTGATTTCGCCTAATATATTTTCGTGGATACAGAGAAAAAGCAAAGTACGTTTGGGCGGGAACCACAAACTGACGTCACTTGTTTGAAAACAGCCATTGGCCAACTGTCATTTACAGACGCCAGACAATAACCAATCAAATGCATCTGAAGCAAACCCATCCAATGAGCGCACGGCAGCCCTGGGCTTAAATACGCGCTGTGTTCGGCTAAACTGCTCAGTCTTTCGATCTGATTAAATCAGCATCTGAACACTTTAAATAATGGCAAGAACTAAGCAGACCGCTCGTAAGTCCACCGGAGGTAAAGCCCCGAGGAAGCAGCTGGCCACTAAAGCCGCCCGTAAGAGCGCTCCCGCCACCGGTGGCGTTAAGAAGCCTCATCGGTACAGGCCCGGTACCGTGGCGCTGAGAGAGATTCGCCGTTACCAGAAATCCACTGAACTGCTGATTCGCAAACTGCCCTTCCAGCGCCTGGTGAGAGAAATCGCTCAAGATTTCAAGACAGATCTGCGCTTCCAGAGCTCGGCTGTCATGGCCCTGCAGGAGTCCAGCGAGGCTTATTTAGTGGGTCTGTTCGAGGACACCAATCTGTGCGCCATCCACGCCAAGAGAGTCACCATCATGCCCAAAGACATCCAGCTGGCCCGCCGCATCCGCGGAGAGCGCGCTTAAACCCCCAGCAGTCACACAAACCCAACGGCTCTTTTAAGAGCCACCTCATTAACTCGATGAAAGATGATTTCCATATTATGGTGTTTTGAAATCGGAACTTCATATGTCACGGTTGTCTTATAAAATGCTATTTTTATGTATTACTTAAATCTAAAAGCAAATTTAAGGAAATGGAACGGGGGTTTTAGTGTTATGCTAGTTAATTTGTAGTCAAAATGACAGAAGTCCTACAATTATATTTTTTTATACGGGTTTTTATATATATATATATATATATATATATATATATATATATATATATATTAGTTAAATTATAGAGTTATTATTACTTAAATTCTACTTATTTCCACTAGTATCAAGCATCAAAAGACTGACCTCTACTAATCATAGACAGTATAACTGGTGACGTTTACTAGAACCGCCCATGAATGTGGTTTCAACTAGGTCCGCTAGCTGACTATAACTCCTCTTCCCTAGTGGTTGGTTCTACTATCATCTGTTGTTGGGAATTGTAGAGTATCTGCTGCAGTCATGTCTGGAAGAGGAAAAGGCGGTAAAGGACTCGGGAAAGGAGGCGCTAAGCGTCACCGAAAGGTTCTTCGCGATAATATCCAGGGAATCACTAAACCCGCTATTCGTCGTCTTGCTCGACGTGGCGGCGTCAAGCGTATTTCTGGCCTGATCTATGAAGAGACTCGCGGTGTGTTGAAGGTGTTTCTGGAGAACGTCATTCGTGATGCTGTGACTTACACTGAACACGCCAAGAGAAAGACCGTCACCGCCATGGATGTTGTGTACGCGCTGAAGCGACAGGGGCGCACTCTGTACGGGTTCGGGGGTTAAGAGATCCACCAAGAAGAAAAACCCAACGGCTCTTTTAAGAGCCACACACATTATCACACAAAGAACAAGTTTGAGGTGGTGAAATTATTATTGTTGTAATATATTAGTTATGGTGCTGGCTTTAAACGTTACCTTAAAATGATTAAGCAAATACAAGTAGTAAACTTGACTTGGTTTTATTCTTATTCTCACGATTCTGCTTTGCAGTTAACTACATTTTCAAAGAGTTGTGGGCGTCCGTTGTCATTGTGCAACATTTTTATGTAGTTCACTATTGTTCTTACATTTGTATGTCTTTCAAAATACAGTTTATTCTTCACTGTAGTGGACCTTATATTTTAGTGAATTTCTAACACAGCACGTGTTTTTTAGCATGGATGTAAAGTCAAATTCAGTGCTTTCCACAAATACCAAATGTTTGGAGGTTTTTTATCATGTCTACAGCTTCTGCTTAGTCTTAAAAATGACTGGCATTAATTTAGCACTCTTATGGACAATTTTTATATTTTGTAATTATTTAAATCAGACTTGCTTTCAAGTTGTTTGTCATAAATCAACATCTCAGGGAAAATATGGGGGTTTTGGAGACGAGGTGTATAGGGAAGCAAATTATACATCGATATTTCTATGAATGTAGAACACTTTTGTCGTCATGTTGCCCCAAGAACACATTAATGCTACTTAGAGTTAGATGCATTGTGTTGAATGGGAATGGCATTTATGGCCATGTCTACAGGCATAATTAAGTGCATGAAGTATACATTATATCTTTCATAACATAGCTGAGAATCATCTTTGCACAACGTTTGATTAAACAAATCCTTTAACTTCCCATAGTTTTTGCCTAAACGTAATTTCTAAATGAAACAAAGGAATGGAGTCGATGTGGGGGATGGACGGTATTACTAGATGGGCGTGATTAATATTTTAAAGCTTCTGATTGGTCCGCCTACAAGTCAGTGAATGTGTAATGTGGCCAATGAGGTCATTCTATGGGTTGAAGACTCCCAATCACAGAGCTTCGTTCTTTCCTTTGTAAATTAGCATAGAGCAGCGCATAAAGCCCGCCTGCAGTGATTCAGCTTTATGTTCTCTGAGTTTCTCTGACTGAGTAATCATGCCTGATCCAGCGAAGTCCGCACCCAAAAAGGGCTCGAAGAAGGCCGTCACTAAAACCGCCGGCAAGGGCGGGAAGAAGCGCAGAAAGTCCAGGAAGGAGAGTTACGCGATCTACGTGTACAAAGTCCTGAAGCAGGTTCATCCCGACACCGGGATCTCCTCAAAGGCGATGGGAATCATGAACTCTTTCGTCAACGACATCTTCGAGCGCATCGCCGGTGAAGCGTCTCGTCTCGCTCACTACAACAAGCGCTCCACCATCACATCTCGCGAGATCCAGACCGCCGTGCGTCTGCTGCTGCCCGGAGAGCTGGCCAAACACGCCGTGTCTGAGGGCACAAAGGCGGTGACCAAATACACCAGCTCCAAGTAGAGGAGTCCGCTCAACACACACACAAAGGCTCTTTTAAGAGCCACACATATTATCTGTGAAAGAGCTTTGATCATAGTCTGTTTTCTCATACCGAAGGAAAAGCTATTACCTGTCCTTCTGTGTTTATGCTGTTGAGCATCAGGTTTAGCAGATGATCCAGGCCCGGGTCTAGAACCAAATCACTGAGGGTGCTGCTTACATACATAATCGTAGGAAATAGCTCAGTCATCAGTCTGAAACATAGTATCTCAAAATTGGGGATGTTGTATACAACAATACTACTGTAATTGCTGTTATGTTAATTAAAATACGATCTGGCAGTAAATTATAGAATAGCATGATGATCAAGTTAAAAACCTTTCTTTAAGACGAATTGTATTCACTAACAGCATATTGGCTTTAATCTTCAGCTAATGTAATTAAGTTTGAAACATTTTCCACATTTAGCTTTGAATATTGTTTTTCTGCAGCACAATCAGCTTTGTTTTACAGTAGCAGAAACTCTTCTGAGAAATACTCTCAACACTGTTGTTGATCCTGTAGAGGAGGAAGAAGAAGATGATGATGATTATGTGAAGCTTGTGCTCCAGTAAATGCTGGGATTTACACACATGATCATGTCAACATTCACATGTTCCTCCACCAAACACAAACCACAGATCAGATTTCCACTGTGAGTAACATTTATTATGAGCTTCATAATTAAACCATTATGACACTTTCTTTTTTTTTTTTACTTAAAAATCCAGTCTTAAAGGGTCATTTCACCCATTTGAACATTGTTTTTTATTTAAAGTGGGTCATATATGTAGTCGAAATGTAAAATATTTTTTTAATTTGGTGCCTTCGTGACCGAGAAAAGACAAAAAATAACTTCAGAACGCATTTGAATGAAAGACAACAACTCCCACAATGCACCACATTGCACAGCTCCGCAAGCCACTCCCACTAATCCAGAAAGCGCATATGTGCCTATAAGAGAAATCACTCTTCCGTCTACAAGGCTAGCTACTACCAGAGCTTGAAATTCATTTCACATTCACACAAAATGTCTAGTTAGTTGGCGAACTCATATAGTGCATTACTCCTCGTTTGTATTTCTTTCGAAAAGGTGAATTATTGCATGGTACCTGGATGTTCAGTCAGAACATATGCGGTGCGAAACTAGGATAGTTCACAACACAAACGTCTGTGTCCTCGTCTGATTCAGAGATTTCGTCCAGGAGAAATTGTCATCGTTGAAATTCTTTGCCGCAGACGGACTCTATCTCTGTGTTCGTAGCGGTTCGTAGTTGCATAGTGAGATCACCGGCGCCACCGGTCCGCCCTAACTCGAGCCAGTCCGGGCTCCTCGTCCGCGGCAGGCAGGTCTTCTGCCTCGGCTGCTCTTCGCTAAAATGCGGCTTGTAAAGGTAGCCACAAACACCTGATTCAAGCATTAGACTTCCGAAATCCTCTTCCTCTATATCATATTGAGTACTCTCCTCCGCTATTGTCATAACTGTACATCTGTCTCCACAGCACCTGTTAGCTTAGCTTCAAACAAGATGGAGGATATTGCTTTCAGTTTCAGAGAGTAAAGTCCCACCCACTGATCTGTAATAGGTCTGTAGCGTGAGCGGGTCCCGCCCCCTGGGAAAGATGAGAAACTAGTGTCTGTAGTCTTAACAGAAATCCCCCCCTCTTACACTTCCTCCTACAATGATGCAAAATGACGATTTTTGCGTCATTGTAGGAGGAAGTGTAAGAGGTAAATGACAGATTTCTCCCGTCTCAGGGGAAAATGAGAGAGTGTTGCACGACCATTCAATAGTATGACTGGGTTTCTAACAATGCAAAGCTTAATGCAAATGGGTGAAGTGTCCCTTTAAATGACATATACAACAGCTGTCCCATGCTGTGCGCAGGCCACACCCACCAAACACACCCCTAAAAGCTGATAGGCTGATTTAAATGTAAGGTAGATCGCTATGACCCCATGCAGTGAAACATATGCAAAATAAGATGAGATACACCCTGTGTTTTTGTCAAATGAGAAAGTTTATTCCATGTATCAGCTTTTTTACTACTTTAATTCATTTTACGCAATTTATAACTATCATTTATCTATTTTTATTTCCTTTTATAAATGTTTTAATTCTCCTTGGTTTTATTTTGTGATTATTTGTATACCTTTCTATGTGAAGCACTTTGAATACCCATATGAAATGTACTATATAAACTTATGCTTTGCCTGTATGTCACAGACGAAGTTATATTTAATTGTTTAGACCAAAGACTTTTAAGCATATCTCCTCTACCACAGCTAGTTCCCAACACACACACACACACACACACACACACACACACACACACACACACACACACACACACACACACACACACACACACACACACACACACACACACACACACACAAACTAAACAGTGTGCTTTAAACAGCAGTAAGATCAGGCTGTTGTTTTTTATTAAAGAAAGTTTTGTTTTTCACATTCATTTGGAGAGTTCAAAATCACATTTAAATCTTGTTAAAATGATGTATAGGCCTATACAGTTAAAATACAAAAGGTATAGGCTAGTATTTAAAACATTATCAGAAGAAGTGTAAAACAAGTTAGAGTAGCTATGTACATATGTACAGTTTGTAAAGACATCAGGACACATGCTGCTGTCCCGAGAATTTTAGATTTATTTCGCGAAAACAGTTTTTCACAGGCATGTAACACTTTCACACACAACTTAAAATTATGCCGACCGTTAAAATACAAAGGTTTAGTATTCATGCATTTTAGGTCGTTAACAGAAGAAATGTAAAAACAAGTAAAAGAGTTTTTCCCTTCACATACATTATTTAAAAACGTTTAAATAAAATAAAAAAAGTCAGTGTTCTTAAACCAACTTAGAGAATGTATTTTACTTAGTTATTTTAAAGATATCAGAAACAAAAGGGTAAAGTCCGGTTCTAAAACTTTTTAAGCTGATCATCTGAACATATCAAACAACAGCGGTTAAAAATACATCAAGCAAATATACAAAGTTTTTCCTTCACATGCAACTTTAAAATGATGCAGACGTTTAAACCACAGTGCACATCCTCTGACTCTACGGCTGATTTCCTCCTCAGTGTTTCCTGTTCTGTCCAATCACAGGTCAGATCACATCTATGATGAGAAGCCCATGGATCTGCTGGACACAGTTTCAATGCCCTGAGGTTTTCAAGCATTTCATGCTTTACGATGATTTATCAATTTTTTATGCAAATAAGGGTTTTACCTCCACTAATTCCCTGTATAAACTTACGGAAGGAAACATGAGAATGGTTGCATATTTTCAGTTATGAAGTCACAAATCTGTGGAGATGGCTGCGGTATCAAATGTAGCTTGTTTTACAGGGAGACAGAACTGCATTCCCCGCCGCCATCGTAATCTGAAACTGACATGCTTTTCCTGGATGTAATCTGCATGACACTTGGGTTTATTCTCTGGAAGAATATCTAAAATATTAATCCGTTTGTGTTGGATTACATGAATGATTTGTGTTGCATTAACTGAAACTGGGCGGTGCTTGTTAGTTCCCAGAATGCTTTGCGTATGGCTGAATTAAGAGAGAATAAATGTTGAAATTAAGTGTTATTTTATGTGTTTTTGAGAAAAGGGGAAAACTTTATAGTGTGTATTGTTTGTCACATCACTAGCCAGCTTGATAAATGCTAAGTCTGCTCCATGTTTTTCCAGTGTGTTTCCCGTAACATTTAGATTTAGACCTAGACATGTGTATGCAATGAACACAGCTTCTTGAGTGTTTATAATATATTATAATGCTTTGCATTCCGAAAATAAGTTATGTAAATTATAAATAAAATACTGAACTGAAGAAGATCTGCAACAACAACAAAACCAGATCAGACACAATGATATTCATCAATTCAATAAAAGAAACTACCAGGATATTTCAGGACACACTGAAGGAGTGTTTACCCAAAATATAGTTTCACAACATTATAGTGATGTAAAAGTCTGTTGTTCCTTGTAAACTCATATTGAAATGAAGCTCTTGGGAAAATAAATGGAGCATATAAATATGAGCAGTATTTCATATGGAAGCTTGTTTCCGCCACAAAATAAAAAAGATAATTGCGACTTTTTATCTCACAATTGCGAGTTTTCATCTCGCAATTCTTACTTTATTTCTCAGAATTGCGAGATATAAAGTCAGAATTGCGTGAAATAAAGTCAGAATTCTGAGATATAAAGTCAGAATTGCGTGAAATAAAGTCACAATTGCGTGTTATAAAGTCAGAATTCTGAGATATAAAGTCAGAATTGCGTGAAATAAAGTCACAATTACGTGTTATAAAGTCAGAATTCTGACTTTTTTTCTCGCAATTGCGACTTTATATCTCAGAATTCGGACTTTATATCTCCCATTTGCGTGATATAAAGTCAGAATTGCATGATATAAAGTCGCAATTGCGTGTTATAAAGTCAGAATTGTGAGATATAAACTAGCCTATTCTAAGGTAAAAAAAAAAAAAAGTCCCGTCTTTTTTTCCCCCTTAGAATTGGACTTTATATCTCACAATTCTGAGAAAAGATGTCAGAATTGCGAGATATAAACTCGCAATTATGTGTTATAAAGTCAGAATTGTGTGATATTAAGTCAGAATTCTAAGATATAAAGTCAGAATTCTGAGATATAAAGTCAGAATTGCGTGATATAAAGTCGCAATTGCGAGAAAAAAAGTCAGAATTCTGACTTTATAAGACGCAATTGCGACTTTATATCTCGCAATTGCGACTTTATAAGTAGTACCTATACTATACCTTGTGTCAAAATGATTTACGACTTTGACCTTTGACCTTTTGACAGGTTGAACTTCCGGTGACCCCTATGATTGATGGGTTGAACTTCCCGAAAGGGGTTATGGGATTAACCTATTGAGCCCTCCCAGGCAATCGATCATGTTTTTTGACAGTTAGTTTTTGAACTATGACCTAGATAGGACTAAATCATAATTTCAAAGGATAGTTTTAAACAAAAAACAGATGTTGTTTGAACTTTGTCCCAGTTATATATGTGTGTGCGTGTGGGGTTATTGTGCCTGCGCCCCCTCCCACCCTTGCATTCCAGAGCAGTTATTGCATATATGTGACATTCGGTTATTTCACATTTATATATAAAAGGTTTGGTTTCAACCAAGGTTGATAAAACATTTAGTTATTTCACATTCATATGTATATGAATACACATTCATATATAATAATCATCGTGCTAAAGTTGTTTTTTAAAAATGTATAATATATAATCTAAAGCAATTTAACTGGTTGAAAAAATATTCTGTTCTTTTAAAAGTATTTTCAATAATATCTTACTAAAATATAATTGATGTCCACAAAAAAAGGCAATGTATGAATGGATTCAAAATTAAAAAGGCTCACTAAAACCAATTGTTTTAGTTTTAGATAAAAATTACATAAAACATTCTATCCTTTATATTCTATCATTTATATAATATAAATGATATAATCTAAAACAATTAAACTAAAGTTGAAAAACATTCTATCCTTTAAAAGGTTATAAATGAAATGCTTATACAATATATCTTACTAAAAATAAAAATCATCTTACCTTATTTTAGAAAGTTGAAGTATACCATTGATGTCCACAAAAAAATGCAATGTATGAATGGGTTCAAAATTGTTTTACACAACTGAATTCATCTAGTCATTCCTGAATGACCTCACACTGTCTCAAAACATAAGGAGCGCGCTTCTAATGTGTGTGTGTGTCAAAAAGTAAAACACATGTGTCTGTGTGTGCGTGTGTGTGTGTGTGTGTGTGTGTGTGTGTGTGTGTGTGTCTATGCGCGCCCCCCTATTCCTGTGAGCTCTGACATCTGAAACACAGTGAAGTCTATATCAGACTAACAAGTTGAAAACATGCCTTTAAAAGTATAATATAAATATCTTATTGATCCAATTATTTTAGTTTTAGATGAATAAAAGAATATAAAATAAAAAGCTTGCTAAAAATCATCTTACATGTTAGAGGTAAAGTATACCACGGTTGTCCATAAAAATGCAATGTATGAAACGGAGTCGCAGGTCCCTCCTGCCTTCACATTCCTGAACAGTATATATAAATGGGGTCAGTTATTTCATATATGTCACATTCAGTTATTTCACATTCATATGTAAAACATTGTTCTTTTTTTAAAAGTATATAGATGTTTATAAAAATATTATCTTACTAAAATAATTAAAGTTGAAAAAAGATTCTATCCTTTAAAAGTGTTTAAATGAAATCTTGCAAATTAAACTAAAGTTGAAAAACATACTGTTCTTTAAAAGCATTTAAAAAGGCTTACTAAAACCAATGGTTTTAGTTTTAGATAAAAATTACATAAAACATTCTATCCTTTATATCATTTATATAATATAAATGATATAATCTAAAACAATTAAACTAAGGTTGAAAAACATTCTATCCTTTAAAAGTATATAATGAAATGCTTATAAAATATATCTTACTAAAAATAAAAATCATCTTACATGTTAGAGAGAGTTAAAGTATGTCCTACCATGGATGTCCACAAAAATGCAATGTATGAAAGGGTTCAAAATTGTTTTACACAAGTGAATTCATCTAGTCATTCCTGAATGACCTCACACTGTCTCAAAACATAGCGCTTCTAATTTATGTGTGTCAAAAAGTAAAGGAGCCGTGCGCGTTTCTGTGTGTGTGTGTGTGTGTGTGTGTGTGTGTGTGTGTGTGTGTGTGTGTGTGTGTGTGTGTGTGTGTGTGTGTGTGTGTGTGTGTGTGTATGTGTGTGCATGTGTTAAACATAAATCACAGAGTGGTTCTCCCTCACACCAGCGTCTCTGACTCAGAGGAGTGTATTCAGTAATGGGATGAGACATTGTGTTAGGGCTAAAATTATTTCAAAGTTTAAATGACATTTTTTAAAAATAAAAGATATTTTAAATTATTAAAAGTCTTAATAAAAAAAACAAATACAACGATGATCTGTGGAAACATTTGACTTGAACTTATTTTTATTTATTTATCATGGGTATGTAAAATAATTTGAAGCGTCACAAGTCATCTCACCCCTGTGAAATGTTCAATAATTTCTTAAGTTGTATCTGTGGACAACCACATAGGCCTATCTTCAGAGAGAGCAACCATGAAAACATTTAGAAACTGGGAATCTTCCAGAAATAAGGTCCTTCCGATCAGCGCAGAGAAAGAAGTTACTTGACCATACTGATAGCTTCAGGATATCGGATGACAGATGAGCCTCTGTGCATTGTGTCAGAGCGTATGTCATGTTAGTCTGCTAACGCCTTTACAGAGCCAAAGTTTTGTACACACTACATTTATTTCAAATCATAATCGTAAAAGTTTGCATTAGATATTTTAAAAGATTGATTAAATTAAATCTTTAAAGTTTCAATACATACTCATCTTCTATTTATCTGTACTTATGTATGATATAAATTATTTTTTGCTTAACGTTGACCTAAAGTATAATTGTTATTAAACAATGTCTGTTCAAAACTTTAGGTGGTTAAATGTCGTCTTAAATCTCATTTATATGAAAAAGATTAAATTTTTCTAGTTTTCCATAGCTATCCCGTACATCTAAACACGACCATCACAGAAAATTTTTAAATGAAATAAAATGTAAACAAAGTTTTAGCTCAATAAAAACACCTTACATTTCCAGAGAGGCAAAGTAGTTCCTTATGCAATGATCCAAAAAAGCAAATAGTTTAAGTTGTCATAAACAGAACAGAACAAAACAAAAATCCTCCAGTGATAAAACTACGGTGTGAACTGAAGCTTCAGGATATAGGACGACAGACCAGATGAGTCTCGGGGGGACACTGTCGCAGTAAATCTAGTCTGCATTCCAGAGTACATCCATAGTTTACACTAATTTCATTTAAAAGCATAACCTTAAAAGTTTAAATCAAATCTTTAAAGTTTTATTAAAATCATATCTTCTTAGAAGATTTATGTATTATTGTTACTAAGCAGCGTCTGTCCAAAAACTTTAGATTGTTACATACAACATACAACATGCTGTCAAAGTTTGTCACAATCCTAGGACTTTACATTGCTCTTATTTAGACAAAGTTGTATCATTTGGAAAATCAAAGTAAAAATCACACATCGCCTTAATTCAAAGTAAAAGATCGTATAAGATAAATTTTTACTCGTATCTCCCGAACTAGGGTGAAACCCTTTACTGAGAATATACCACCGGCCATCTACTCAAAATACATGTAGAAGTTTCAAATGTTAGCATTTGTTGATGGTGGCCGTATGAACAGACTTTGACGAGAGCTATAGCAGGAAGCATGCCCTTTGACCTCCTCGATTTTGCAGGCCTTTTTGTTAAAGTTTCCCATCTAGCGGTTCTCCCATCTACTCGCTTTTTCAACTTTGGTAAATGTGTCAAGAATCTATGACAACATGTCTTCCGATAGCGCTTCATTGAGTTTAATTGTACATGTTCTACCGTTATGATGTACTTGTTACATGTTCTACCGTACATGTTCTACCGTTCTATATAATGATTAACCAAGCTTGTCATTTAGACCGTACCTTTGACTTACCCGTCGAGAAGAAATCAGGCGTCTACTGCATCCCTCTTTCCACCTGGGAAAAGCTATCCCGATATTTATTTACATACCGATAAATAAAATTTGAATTTAATTAAAACTTCTCCTGTGGCTCGGCATAACTATGATCCAGCATTATATTGTACCGTGCAGCGCAGCCTTTCAAATGTGCCGCGGGCAGTATCAACGTCTCCCATATGGTCTAGCGGTTAGATATTATATTATTATATTGCCAACAAAATTCAAGTTATTCAAGTTCATCAATGATCATTTTTTGTTATTCATAGTCTTAGAGGCCTACACGACCTGCAGAAACATGCAGTTTCTTGAAGATTCAGTACTGAATCATTTTCACAAATACAATTATATTGAATTCAGAAAATTTCATTATGGAACATTTACCTTATCATCATTTCAATTTAGTACATCATCATTTCAACTTTTCATCTCATAATTATGACGCATCTAGTCATCATTTCAACTTTTTAAGTCATCATTTCGACTTGTCATAATTATTACTTAATCCAGAATTAAAATTTTTGTCAATGACGCCTTTTTAATACTTAAAACGTTTTTAAGTCATAATTTGGTTGTTGACTATAGTAGTGTTGATGATGAAACGTGCTAGTGCTTTTTTGTCCCTCTCTGCTCTTTTTCAAGATGGCGGAACGACATGGAAGCCTCCTTGGACTTACCCGTCCCATGTAAATAAAGATAAGAAATTAACTCAGATCATTGGCACAGATCATTTTACACCCATGAGGACTTATTTTATGAATACAGACAATGATTTTAGCTAATAAAAAACTCCTGTACCTTTAGTTTCAGATGTTTAAATGACAACATACCATTTTTCAATCTACACATTTTGTTTCACAAGGCCTTCAACGGCTTAGGTCCGTTGGCGAAAACACTGCGTGTGTAAAAATCAAATACTGTATGACACTTTTCAAAGTTAAGTGTCACAAAGTCTGACACAAGGCCATTAACTTGTTCTTTTTGTTTTATAAATGTATTTTGCTTCTTTCTACAAACATCAACCTGATCAATATGAATACCATTAAACAAGATCATTTTTAAGAAAAATACAACTAAACCATGATAATGTTTAGTTTAGAAGTGGATGGCTAAGTTTTAGGCGTAGTGCAACCACACAATGTTAGATTTCTCTAACATCTCACTCACGACGTACAACGTTGTAAATGAACATTTTCAAACTGTAACCATATTTTATTAATATTATGGTGATTTAAAGTTTTTGTTATTAACTAACACTTCAACACACAAAATGAAAGAGATGTTCACAATCTACAGTTATTCTCCTCCTTGTACTTTTACACGGCAGCATATTTTGTCACACCGTAGTGATGCACAGTTCCACACTCTATAACTTTAAAACATCATCTTTATACAGGAATGTCCATGTAAGATTCAAAAAGACCAAATCACTAAGAATTTGTGATACGCAAATAAATACACAAAAGTTTATTACTCCGCTAGATTTAGTCATCTTGTTCAGAAAGCAGGCGACACTGTTTCACATGTTGGACTGTGTATGTGTTTTAGGTGAAGACGTTTCTTTGAGAGCCGTTTATAGAAATAAATGGAAAAAATTCTTAAATTAAGAATTTAAGCGATAGTTTGACTAAATTGATATCAATCACACAAATACGAATCACACAAAGTATTAACACGAAAAGTAAGTTCTAGAGGTCAACTGGGTTAAAATTAAATGCATCATCATGAGCCATTTAAAACAAATACAGAAAAAGTGATCCGTTTTGAATGTCTGTCATTGACATCTTGTTTCTTTTTGTACAGTTTGCAAAAAGTACATAGAGCGTGGTCAAACATGTTAGGAATGTATCCTATACATTATAGGTCCTTCTACACGATAGGCCTTTAACCGGTTCTTTTTTGTTTTATAAAAAAAAGAAAACAAAAAATATGACTAAAAAAAAATGACAAAATCTTTCTGCGATGCCTACGAAACATCGACGTGAAAGATGAGTATGGCTGTTTATCTGTTACCTATTACGCTTTAAACTCGTCTAACTATTACACAGTTAAGCTAATGAATTACGGTTGATGCGTGGTATTTTTATGTGAATTGATTCATTTTTTTTTTATTCCGTCCACACCAGAGTTTTAGGCATCCGTCTTTTAGGCCCGATCTAGAAAACAGACGTTACATCTTATAATTTAATAATTGTTCTTCTTTTTATGATCTTCTTTTTATTCGGCATAATGCCGAAATGTTTTAACATATCGTCAATTTCAATCGTTGGATAAATCATCTAACTATTATCGGTTATATGTGAAATGGATTCACACATTGGATTCTTGTTTATATTGAACATATTGAACTGTTTTTCAATATTATTGAAAATAATTGTTAAATAAAAGCGCTAGTGTTCCCGGCCTCATCAAAGTTCACACAGTTTTCACCGGAGCGTACCGACTCTGAAACAAGACTTTGTTTAAAAGATTTTGTTTTGAAATTGTTTAACAACTTTTAACATTCTTGTCTATTTTCCTTATACTTTTAACACTTATCGTATTGCCGGGTGTGATTGTATAGCGTTTTCTTTATCTCTTTATATATCTCTTTGTTCATATACGACAGTATTCGCATGCATTGGCTTGATTTGAATCTTGATTTGATACTTGAGACATTTATTATATTATACCGTAAATAGCGCTACAATGTATATTTTAACCATGCAAAATAGAATACATGGTTCTCTGTTTTTAAAAATAAAGACAAGGACGCCTCTTTCTATAAGCGACCCTCAAAATCTGTGCATACAACAAAATTACTTTTGTCTCATTGTTTGAAGAAAAACTCAGCCGGTGCTATTGAAGCTCGTTGGTATAACGACGTATTATATATATATATATATAAATATATTAGTATATATATAGTCGAGGTATAACACCCCTGAATTCGGTGATGATATCACGTTTTAACTTTAACTAACTTACTTTTCAAATAACATCATGTTGGTCAAATGAACTTAAAAATGAAATACATCCTAACTACTTTCTAAATGTTTGTAAATCCAAAAACTGTTGTCACTGGATTGATTGAAAATAATAAACTTCTCCTTTGTTTTTATGCATCAAGTTAAATCCAAATGATAGGAAAACTTTATGATAGGAAAGTACGGACAGCGCCTTTGACCAAGCCTCTACATATGGGGCACTTGCTCAGAGAAGACGCACATTCTTTGCACACAACTAGGTGACCACAGGGGATGAAGACAATGTTCACTTCCTTATCCATGCAAACTTTGCATGTGCGCTCCTCTTGAAGTCTTCTTAACTGTTCCTCCATAGGCAAGTCTGAAAGATCTTGACTCGGGGATGCAGCTTCATTTGTCTGGGCCGTCAGGCCACACTCAAATTCCATCTTCACCACCGCATCTTCTGAACGGTCTTCTCCAGGACCCACAGGATTGTAATCTTGTTCTCTCACAAATTCTCTCGATTCGCTGCCTCCATTAGTCAATAGCCGCTCAAATAGTCTTGGAAATCTTGCTTGAATCTGATGAACAAACTCTTGGCCCTTTTCTTGCACCAGGTATTCACATCTTGGAAACCACTTGGCATGTTCTACCCATGGATCATCACCAGACTCCCAACATCTGAGTCCACCATCGCAACAAAAGCACTTCACGTCATCATTACGGCCAACATAGTAAAAACCAGCCTTAGCCAATTGGTCTGGTCGAACAGTTATTCTTGAGGGCCAATAGACAAATGTGAGCAACCTTTCTTCACACTGCTGCATTGCCGATACATTGGAAAGGATAGATAAAGGTACATTATCTGCACGGTCACCTCGAACGAAGGGACAGTGGGGGTAATGCCTCTGGTGCTCTGATACTGCCCGATCTCCCGGTTCCCAGCTGCTAAGCTGGCCTCCACAACTGAAACAAGCCACTCTGTCGCCCTGGCCAAGGTAGTAGAAACCACTTTTGGCAAGCTCGGCTGGACTTACTGGTGCCGGAGTCCAATTCTGAAAGGTGTCAAGGCGTTCCTGTTCCCGACGCATGCCAGGATTGTGACAAGCCGGAGGCCGCTGGTGAGACATATCCATGTTTAAGTAAACTTCTCAGTTTGGCCTGATACGGGTGTCGCAGGGGCGGAAAGCTGTAGGATGGCTACGCGGGGAAAAGGCACTTTTGATGAAGACATAAAAATGGGATCACAGGGCGTGTCCATGACTAGTCGTCGAACAGATAGAAGGTCTACGTAGGGGGTATGTGCTTCCTCTCTCTCTATGATGAATTTTAATGAATTCGAATTTCAACACCATAAAATGTCCTTTCTTCTGTTCTGGGCAAAATAGTTGTATCATTTGATACAACTGTATTGCCGCCTTGGGAATATAGTAATTAAAAAACAGATATTGAAATATTCTAAATATTATGAGCTCAGACATTTTTTAACCAGAATTTTATTTCAACATTATACTTTCATACATTTACATACATACAAGAGATTTACAGATGGTCTAACCAGAATAGAAAATCTCTGCAGGCTATCATGTTCTGCTCCAGGGTATAGTTGACCAGACTTTCAACTAATTCACCAACGTCAGTTTTTGCATTTTTTGACACCAGTGACACACAGAGATCCGTTACAAATGTCCATATAGCGAGAATTTCTGTGATTTCGAATCCGTCACAACATTCACGCAACACATCCAGAACTTTTCTGAGGATTACGCCGTTCGGCTCATTGCCGTCAAAAAACATGGGCGTTACATCAGGCCATGACTTTATCAAGCCTCTTACGTCATCCATTTCATTTTTGAGATTTGTCACACGTTTGGTATCCTGCGTACAATCTTTTTTCATACCACACGCAGCGTCGATGATCCTGTGCATCAAGCCAACCATTTGGCCTCTAAAATGATCTTTAAACATAGAGTCCAGCGCAGCTCTTAAAGGACACTCTTTGCCCGTGGCACACTCACACGCCGGAGGATAATTGTACCCCGTATCGCCAGAACTCAACGGGGAGTTTTTCTCCATCAGGTTTTGCGTCGCCATTTTTTCAGCTTTTCGTTCCTGGAATGTTCCTGAGTGAGTCCTTGCGGTAATGCTCAGAAGTTTTGGGTTAAAAGTTTGCGTCAGGCTCAGGACTTTCAACTTTTGCTGCAGTGGCGCAGCAGTCCGAGGCTAGTAGAGCTAGAGCGTGCGATGTCCTGAAATATTTATCAGGCTGGGCGTCCGCCCCCGCTGGAGGGGCTGAATAGGGTGTTGTCATCAGGAAAGCCATAAATAACTATGTAAATTAAACCCACATTATGGAAGTTTGAATCGTTCGAGTCATACAAGTGCAGCGATGGAGCGCGTGAACACGAGCAGTGTGAGAGGATTCCTGAGATCTTGCGACGATCTGGATGAGAAGATCCGCTGTTTAATACAGAAGAAACTCATCAAGAAGTACTTGAGCAGGTAATATTATGCGCTTACGATGCGATGTGTGGGAGTGACGCAGTATCCAGAGGTTGAATTGTAAAATTTTATGCGTGGATTAAAGAATAGAATAAAAAAATAGACATTTCTATAATAATTTTCTCTCTCACTATGGACACACAATCCCATGCATGCCAAACTATCATTTGGCATAACTAATCATTATCAACATATTTTTGATAAAAGAGTTCCAAATGACAGTTATTTTGAGCGCTCCAAAGTTCACTTTGTCCAGAAAAAGGAACTTTGCCTTAATTTACTGAAGGCTATGGATGTTAGGTAAATACGTTTATCAAATTGTACACATTCATTATTAATGATTCTTAATATTGCTTCTTCTCCTCTCACATTAAATCACAATTTAGAAAAAAGAAATTAGAAAAAAGTTGATTAGTTTGATTATTTTTGTCGTTGTATTCTGTCAAATATGAAATGTTTAGTTTAGCTACCTGCACCTTATCTCACACTTTATGACCGTTATCAGCTATTATCAGATACTATTGTCCTAACATAGACTATTGTTTTAACTGTGGTTTAACCTGCTGTGCATCTGTTCACCGTCCATCATGTGCTCTAACACTGCAGCATCAGCCGGTTCATTGACTTTGAACTGGTGTATGAATGTTTTTTTTATGTTAACTTTATTTTTGCTATTGTACATACATTTTATTCTTCTAACTGTTTGTCTTTGGTTAGCACAGCTGGAGAAGAACAACAGGGAGGTTGGAAGATACAGTAGAGGAACTACAGAATAAATATGGAGAGAAAACAGCATTAAAAAGGATCAAGTCCATAGTGAAAAAAATCAGAAAAAAGAATATCAAACGTAGGAAAAGTTTTATAATTTACTTTGCTAGTAGTCCATACGTTTCTCAATCTTCAATCTTCTTAAAAAATTTAAATTTTTTAACAGATGGTGACGTTCAGACGCTGAGCATTCAAACTCATTCTGGAAACATGACAAACCAACAGCCTAACAATCTTCCACAACGGCAGCATAATAATTCTACATCATTCGGACAGCCATTAATTCAGATCCCTAATCAGCTTAACTTCACAATTGACCAGACGAATGGTGGAACAATAGTTACTACAATCATGGTAGAAAACACAATATATGGTGCTGTTAACATCAGTGCGGTGAGTGTCTGATCATTTAAGAAACAGTTGCTTAGTTAAGAAATGATTTGTGTATGTGTTTTTTCACAAATGTTGTTTTGTTTTTTAAAGTTGGTCCATAGTCTTTACAAGAGCGTGACAAAATATACTGCCGTGTAAAAGTACAAGGAGGAGAATATCTAACTGTAGATTGTGAACATCTCTTTCATTTTGTGTGTTGAAGTGTTAGTTAATAACAAAAACTTTAAATCACCATAATATTAATAAAATATGGTTACATTTTGAAAATGTTCATTTACAACGTTGTACGTCGTGAGTGAGATGTTAGAGAAATCTAACATTGTGTGGTTGCACTACGCCTAAAACTTAGCCATCTAAACTAAACATTATCATGGTTTAGTTGTATTTTTCTTAAAAATGATCTTGTTTAATGGTATTCATATTGATCAGGTTGATGTTTGTAGAAAGAAGCAAAATACATTTATAAAACAAAAAGAACAAGTTAATGGCCTTGTGTCAGACTTTGTGACACTTAACTTTGAAAAGTGTCATACAGTATTTGATTTTTACACACGCAGTGTTTTCGCCAACGGACCTAAGCCGTTGAAGGCCTTGTGAAACAAAATGTGTAGATTGAAAAATGGTATGTTGTCATTTAAACATCTGAAACTAAAGGTACAGGAGTTTTTTATTAGCTAAAATCATTGTCTGTATTCATAAAATAAGTCCTCATGGGTGTAAAATGATCTGTGCCAATGATCTGAGTTAATTTCTTATCTTTATTTACATGGGACGGGTAAGTCCAAGGAGGCTTCCATGTCGTTCCGCCATCTTGAAAAAGAGCAGAGAGGGACAAAAAAGCACTAGCACGTTTCATCATCAACACTACTATAGTCAACAACCAAATTATGACTTAAAAACGTTTTAAGTATTAAAAAGGCGTCATTGACAAAAATTTTAATTCTGGATTAAGTAATAATTATGACAAGTTGAAATGATGATGTACTAAATTGAAATGATGATAAAGTAAATGTTCCATAATGAAATTTTCTGAATTCAATATAATTGTATTTGTGAAAATGATTCAGTACCGAATCTTCAAGAAACTGCTTGTTTCTGCAGGCCGTGTAGGCCTCTAAGACTATGAATAACAAAAAATGATCATTGATGAACTTGAATAACTTGAATTTTGTTGGCAATATAATAATATAATATATAACCGCTAGACCATATGGGAGACGTTGATACTGCCCGCGGCACATTTGAAAGGCTGCGCTGCACGGTACAATATAATGCAAAATCATAGTTATGCCTAGCCACAGGAGAAGTTTTAATTAAATTCAAATTTAATTTAGCGGTATGTAAATAAATATCGGGATAGCTTTTTCCGAGGTGGAAAGAGGGACGCAGTAGACGCCTGATTTCTTCTCGACGGGTAAGTCAAAGGTACGGTCTAAATGACAAGCTTGGTTAATCATTATATAGAACGGTAGAACATGTACGGTAGAACATGTAACAAGTACATCATAACGGTAGAACATGTACAATTAAACTCAATGAAGCGCTATCGGAAGACATGTTGTCATAGATTCTTGACACATTTACCAAAGTTGAAAAAGCGAGTAGATGGGAGAACCGCTAGATGGGAAACTTTAACAAAAAGGCCTGCAAAATCGAGGAGGTCAAAGGGCATGCTTCCTGCTATATCACACATTGCATCTCTCAAATTGTGTGGTGATTTTCCAAATGATACAACTTTGTCTAAATAAGGGTGTGTATAAGTTGTGACAAACTTTGACAACATGTTGTATGTTGTATGTAACAATCTAAAGTTTTTGGACAGACGCTGCTTAGTAACAATAATACATAAATCTTCTAAGAAGATATGATTTTAATAAAACTTTAAAGATTTGATTTAAACTTTTAAGGTTATGCTTTTAAATGAAATTAGTGTAAACTATGGATGTACTCTGGAATGCAGACTAGATTTACTGCGACAGTGTCCCCCCGAGACTCATCTGGTCTGTCGTCCTATATCCTGAAGCTTCAGTTCACACCGTAGTTTTATCACTGGAGGATTTTTGTTTTGTTCTGTTCTGTTTATGACAACTTAAACTATTTGCTTTTTTGGATCATTGCATAAGGAACTACTTTGCCTCTCTGGAAATGTAAGGTGTTTTTATTGAGCTAAAACTTTGTTTACATTTTATTTCATTTAAAAATTTTCTGTGATGGTCGTGTTTAGATGTACGGGATAGCTATGGAAAACTAGAAAAATTTAATCTTTTTCATATAAATGAGATTTAAGACGACATTTAACCACCTAAAGTTTTGAACAGACATTGTTTAATAACAATTATACTTTAGGTCAACGTTAAGCAAAAAATAATTTATATCATACATAAGTACAGATAAATAGAAGATGAGTATGTATTGAAACTTTAAAGATTTAATTTAATCAATCTTTTAAAATATCTAATGCAAACTTTTACGATTATGATTTGAAATAAATGTAGTGTGTACAAAACTTTGGCTCTGTAAAGGCGTTAGCAGACTAACATGACATACGCTCTGACACAATGCACAGAGGCTCATCTGTCATCCGATATCCTGAAGCTATCAGTATGGTCAAGTAACTTCTTTCTCTGCGCTGATCGGAAGGACCTTATTTCTGGAAGATTCCCAGTTTCTAAATGTTTTCATGGTTGCTCTCTCTGAAGATAGGCCTATGTGGTTGTCCACAGATACAACTTAAGAAATTATTGAACATTTCACAGGGGTGAGATGACTTGTGACGCTTCAAATTATTTTACATACCCATGATAAATAAATAAAAATAAGTTCAAGTCAAATGTTTCCACAGATCATCGTTGTATTTGTTTTTTTTATTAAGACTTTTAATAATTTAAAATATCTTTTATTTTTAAAAAATGTCATTTAAACTTTGAAATAATTTTAGCCCTAACACAATGTCTCATCCCATTACTGAATACACTCCTCTGAGTCAGAGACGCTGGTGTGAGGGAGAACCACTCTGTGATTTATGTTTAACACATGCACACACATACACACACACACACACACACACACACACACACACACACACACACACACACACACACACACACACACACACACACACACACACGCACACACAGACACATGTGTTTTACTTTTTGACACACACACACATTAGAAGCGCGCTCCTTATGTTTTGAGACAGTGTGAGGTCATTCAGGAATGACTAGATGAATTCAGTTGTGTAAAACAATTTTGAACCCATTCATACATTGCATTTTTTTGTGGACATCAATGGTATACTTCAACTTTCTAAAATAAGGTAAGATGATTTTTATTTTTAGTAAGATATATTGTATAAGCATTTCATTTATAACCTTTTAAAGGATAGAATGTTTTTCAACTTTAGTTTAATTGTTTTAGATTATATCATTTATATTATATAAATGATAGAATATAAAGGATAGAATGTTTTATGTAATTTTTATCTAAAACTAAAACAATTGGTTTTAGTGAGCCTTTTTAATTTTGAATCCATTCATACATTGCCTTTTTTTGTGGACATCAATTATATTTTAGTAAGATATTATTGAAAATACTTTTAAAAGAACAGAATATTTTTTCAACCAGTTAAATTGCTTTAGATTATATATTATACATTTTTAAAAAACAACTTTAGCACGATGATTATTATATATGAATGTGTATTCATATACATATGAATGTGAAATAACTAAATGTTTTATCAACCTTGGTTGAAACCAAACCTTTTATATATAAATGTGAAATAACCGAATGTCACATATATGCAATAACTGCTCTGGAATGCAAGGGTGGGAGGGGGCGCAGGCACAATAACCCCACACGCACACACATATATAACTGGGACAAAGTTCAAACAACATCTGTTTTTTGTTTAAAACTATCCTTTGAAATTATGATTTAGTCCTATCTAGGTCATAGTTCAAAAACTAACTGTCAAAAAACATGATCGATTGCCTGGGAGGGGTCAATAGGTTAATCCCATAACCCCTTTCGGGAAGTTCAACCCATCAATCATAGGGGTCACCGGAAGTTCAACCTGTCAAAAGGTCAAAGGTCAAAGTCGTAAATCATTTTGACACAAGGTATAGTATAGGTACTACTTTTATATCTCAGAATTCTGACTTTATATCTCAGAATTCTGACTTTATTTCACGCAATTCTGACTTTATATCTCGCAATTCTGAGAAATAAAGTCCGAATTGCGAGATGTAAACTCGCAATTGTGAGATAAAAAGTCGCAATTATCTTTTATTTTTTTATTTTGTGGCGGAAACAAGCTTCCATAATTTCATGATTATATATTTTGATTGTTTATTTATTTTAGTTTTTAGAAATGATGCGACTTCATTAAAACTGACTAAATCTGACTAAAATGTGTGCATGAATACGTTTAGATAATTGATTAGTTCAAAATAAACATTTTAATTCACAAAGATAAACCAATAGGATATTTTCAAAAACAACAAATGAGTTGGAAAGAAAACAGATCAATGATTTTGATCTCTTTCTCATGGTGATTTTTCTCAGTGTGTTTGACAGATCTGAACACACACACACACACACACACACACACAGAGTTTGTTGTTGACGAATGTGTAAAGCGTGTAATCTTTGAAAATGCTTAATGTCTGATACAGGTGAAGTGAATCGAGCAGAAGAGATGTCTCACTGAGTACTATTTCTTGTTCAAAGCTTTGACTTTATCTTTATTAACTTTATAATCAACTGATTATTATCCATAAGTACATTATTTACAACAAGGTTTCATTTGTTAACATTAATTAACTACATTAGTTAACATTGATAATATAATACTTGTATATACTTTAAGCCAAATGTTTTCAAATAGATCATTCTATTATCATCATCATCTTTATCAGTGTATTTTTATAATATTTTATTCCACACCCGAGGCATGAGCGATGCATAACTCAAATGATTGTAGTTCAGTGAGTTGAGCTAGCGCAGGTTCTGCCAGTAAAGGACACTGGTGTAACGTTAGCAATGATGTACATCTGAGACGGAGAGAAGTTATCAAGAGAAGGACATACAAACTAGAACACAGCCTCTATTAGCCAATGCATTAACTAATGTTAACAAAGGAGCCTTTATTGTGGAGTTTTATAGTGTTGTTAGTTTACTATAGTGCAAAAGTACAGCATGACAATTACAATGTGAATAATGCTTAATATAATATGTGCATTTGTCTGTTAAAATCATATCAAATTGGTCTTGAATTTATTTAAATTATATGTTACCCCTGGCTCAATTTATTATTTTATTTTATTTTATTTTATTTTTTTCTGTTTATTTGACTTGCTTTTATTGGCTTTTTGTCTACTGTTTATAATTATATTATTGTTGTTTAATTCTGTTTTGAGATGTAACTATGTATTTGCTGTTATATTTGTAAAAAAATATAATAAGAATAATAAAAGAAGAAAACTACAGAGGGCATTTTTGTACGGCTAGCGCGTCTGACTTTATCAATTTTCACATTGAGAATGGCAGGAGGAACAAGTGAAGCATCTTACATGATCAAGACTATTGAGAAGATCATCACACATTTCCATAATAGAATCAAACCAATGATTCAACATCACACAACTGATAACACCATTGAAGAGATGGAGATGTATTCTGTTCACAATAATGCAAAACCTTCAAAACATTTAATTGTACTTTGAACTGCTAAAATTGGGAAAACTGCCAAAACTCTCAAACTGGTTGGGCAACTAGAAGAATCTCAACTACGTTAGTTTATCTTGATCATTACAGAATCACCAGCAAACGAGACAAAGGCAGAATACATTTTACATTTATTAATCAGATGATAGAAACAGCTGTTACATTTCAGAAGACTTTGGATGAGGTTAAAAGTGCCAAAGAACATATTAACAAATCAGTGTAAAATCTGTTTAGAAATGATTGAACAGATCTTGAATTATCATCATCTGGTTTTATTTGAGAAACATGAATCCCATGCAGTCGATGTCGGAACCAGATCTTCCTGCAACTCCCAAACAAGATCCAGAGCCGACATCCATGATATATTCTTCTGTTAAACTTCTGCCTGTCATCTTTGCAAAGAACTCTCCATTCTTATTGGTCTTGAATTTGATGGCTCCAAGACGCGTTCCTTCTCCGTTCCCCCACAGAGTAAGCGAGGTGAAACGCTCATCAGGCTTGAACGGCCAACAGCACTCTGAGCATCGGCATCATGCTAGGCTGACGGCTCAGCAGATAAGGCGGGCAGGAATCAATCTGTGCTCTGAAGGGTGTAAGCGACTTCGGAACGTAGCTTGGTATCGGACGGAGATTGACGCTGCAGTCACCAGGTCCGAGACAATGCAACATCATTCGCTTAGAATGAGCGTAGGTCTCCAAAGTGCTTTGCTGGGGTGAGAGCTGGGAGAGCTTTTCTCAGCACTTGTTAGTGTGAAATGTCTTGCTCAACTATAGACCTAGCAGCGAACACACAAGAAGGTTCTACAGCTTGGGGCTGGGGTGCCAATCGTGCCGATTGCCTGTAGAAGCAGGACCTTCCTGAGGGGGATTGTCATGGGGGAGCCCCATTACTCTCTCAGGTTTGTGAACCGGAGAAACTGACACTCCCTTGTAGAACATAGCCGATGTTCTAGATCCGATGTACAGAAGTGCAAATCAACACATAACCGAATGTACATAAACACAGTGCCAGTGGCCGTAGCGACAACAACTGTGAATATAGGCAGATAGATAATAGCCCCATAATAGCATAGCACCTCAGTAAGTACACAAACACAGTCGTAGCCGTAGCTACAACTGTGAATATACGAGTTAGCACAGAATAGCCAGTTGCACTGAAGGAAACAGGGCAACATAAGAGCGTAGCACATGCACGTAAAATCCAGCTCGTCGGGAGCAGCTGGGGTTAGGTGTCTTGTTCATGGACACCTCAACACTTGGTCAGGTGGAACCGGGGATTGAACCACCAACCTTCCGGTTTGTAGACAACCTATATGAACCACTGAGCCACTGCCGCCCCTAACAGCATGTAGCGCAGCATGAACACATCCATGTGTAGTTTAACTGGGATAGCTAGTTGCACTGAAAGATACAGGGCAACATGACAGCATAACACAAGTGCGTAAAGAATAGCGCATCCATGTACGTACATAAACGCAGCGTAAGTCGCCGTAGCGACAAAAACTGTGTAGAGACAGAACTGAGATGCACAGTTAGATTAGGATGGCTAGCTGCACTGAAGGAAACGGGGCAGCATTACAGCATAACACATCCGTGTACGTACATACATCCAGAAACTGTGAATATGCACGGATAGATAGGATAGCTAGTTTTGCACTGAAGGAAACAGGGCAACAAATAGCAAAAACACATCCTTGTATGTACATAAGAGCAGTGTAGTCGCCGTAGCGACAGAACTGTGAATATGCACAGTTAGAAGGATAGCTGGTTGTTGCCAGGGTTCTAAATTAACACCCGCCAACCCGCCAAATGCGGGTTAAAATTCATTTTGGCGGGTGTTTATAAAAACTTACTAGCCAGTTTGGCCGGTGATGCATGAGGCATTACATGCAGGGATGTAGTGGAGGCTAAACGCACGTAAACGCTGTTTACGCACCTCCAAAAATTCGGAAATAGCGTTTACCCACCTCCTAAGTGTGTTTATCCACCTCTAAATTGCGTTTATCCACCTCTAAATGTCACGCTTTTCCAGTGCGTGATCGCCGATCGGTACATGATTCGAGCATTTGGGCCGTTAAAGACAGCTGAACATTGTGCAGAGAGCGCGCGCGCCGACACACACACGGAAGAGAACGGCGCACACACGGAGCGGAAAAGACACGCTCGTGAAGTTACTAGCTGCGAGAGAATGAAACCTGATCGCCGAACACGGAGGGGCGAGACGGAACATTTTTGGTTTTATTTTTTATTTTTATTTTTTTGCAAAATCGTCTGTTAATGTCGGCAGCCATTACACTTGTGGAAACTACAGTGCAACTTATATTGTCTTTCTTCTGTTAATTACAGAAACTTTTTTCTGAGTTTTCTTTAGCCTGAAGTTTGCGAGAAACCATGGAAACGAATGGACACAGAAAACACAAGAAATAAGACAAACGGAGTTGGCTAGTAAAGTATTAAACGAAATGCATCAGTGGTTGGGACAGACTTCTGGGGGCGAGAAGAGGAACGAGGCAGGGGATGAGGAGGGTATCGACAGAGAAACTAAGAAAAGAAAATGAAATGCCAAATGGCAGACGGGTCGTGAATGGCTAGTGTTTGATCACAATAATGTCATCATGTATTGTCAGGATTGCCACATGTAGCCTTCTCAAAAAAAAAAAAAAAAAAAAAAAATTGGCTAGTGGATATTCTGATTGGCTGGTAACTTTAGAAAGTTACCAGCCACATTGGCTGGTGATCAAAAAAGTTAATTTAGAACCCTGGTTGTTGCACTATGGAGGGCAACATAACAGCATAACACATCAGTGCGCACATTTAAAACATCTGTGTGTACAATGCAGCGCAAGTCGCCGAAGCGACCGAAACTGCATGAATATGCGCAGTTCAAACACAATGGTCAGTTACGTTGAAGGGCAACATAACGTCATAATGCTTCAGTGTGTACACAGATGCAGCGCAAGTCGCCATAGCGACAAACTGTGACTATGCACAGTTAGATAGGATAGCTCGGTGCACTGAAGGGTACAGGGCAACGTAATAGCATAGTTACATTAGTGTGTACAAAAACACAGCGTCAGAGGCATAGCGACATCGACTGTGAATACGTAATCAGAATAGCCGGTTGCACTGAGGATACAGGGCAATATTTAGTGGCGTAATCATAACACATAACAGTGCGTAGTGTGTACACAGCGTCAGTTGCATCGCACAACAACTGTGAATACGTAGTAATCAGAATAGCCATTTGCACTGAAGGATACAGGGCAATATATAACAGCACAAATCATAACACATATCAGTGTGAAGAGTGTACATAAACACAGTGTCAGTTGCATCGCACGACAACTGTGAATACGTAGTAGTCAGAATAGCCAGTTGCACTGAAGGATACAGGGCAATTTATAGCGGCATAAATCATAACACATAGGCTATCAGTGTGTAGAGTGTACATAAACACAGCGTCAGTTGCATCGCACAACAACTGTGAATACGTAGTAATCAGAATAGCCATTTGCACTGAAGGATAACAGAGCAATATATAACGGCACAAATCATAACACATATCAGTGTGAAGAGTGTACATAAACACAGTGTCAGTTGCATCGCACGACAACTGTGAATACGTAGTAGTCAGAATAGCCAGTTGCACTGAAGGATACAGGGCAATTTATAGCGGCATAAATCATAACACATAGGCTATCAGTGTGTAGAGTGTACATAAACACAGCGTCAGTTGCATCGCACGACAACTGTGAATACGCACTGCGTAGTAATCAGAATAGCCATTTGCACTTAAGGAGACAGGGCAATATATAATGGCATAAATCATACACATAACAGTGTGTAGCATGTACGTAGCGTCAGTTGCATCGCGCAACAACTGTGAATACGTAGTAATCAGAATAGCCATTTGCACTGAAAGATACAGGGCAATATACAACGGCAAAATTCATAACACATATCAGTGTGTAGTGTGTACATAAACACAGCGTCAGTTGCATCGCGCAACAACTGTGAATACGCACTTCGTATAATCACAATAGCCATTGCACTGAAGGATACAGGGCAATATACAATGGCAAAAATCAACACAACAGTGTGTAGTGCGTACGTAACACAGCGTCAGTTGCATCGCACAATAACTGTAAATACGTAGTAATCAGAATAGCCAGTTGCGCTGAAGGACAGGGCAATATCGTGGCATAAGCATAACACACACATTACAGTTTACATAAACACAGCGTCAGTGACATCGCACAACAACTGTGAATACATAGTTGAATCAGAATAGCCAGTTGCACTGAAGGATACAGGGCAATTTATAGCGGCATATTGTGTAAGTAAACACAGCGTCAATGCCTCGCACAACAACTGTGAATACGTGGTAATCAGAATAGCCATTTTGCACTGAAGGAAACAGGGCAATATATAACGGCACAAATCATAGCACATATCAGTGTGCAGTGTGTACATAAACACAGCATCATTTGCATCGCATAACTGTGAATACGTGGTAATCAGAATAGCCATTTTGCACTGGAGGAAACAGGGCAATATATAACGGCACAAATCATAGATATCAGCGTGCAGTGTGTACATAAACACAGCGTCAGTGGTGTAGTGACAACAACTGTGAATACGTGGTTAAATCAGAATGGCCAGTTGCACTGAAGGAACAGGGCACCTGACAACATAAGCTGTAAGCACATCAGTAATGTTACGTAGGCTCAGCGTCAACAGCATAAGCGGTAACGACTGCGCAACCCCGTAGTCAAGACTGACTAGAAGGGGGGTAAACACTTCCATTGTCAGAGCGGAGCGTCTAGAGGCAAACCAGGGAAGGACCCAAGTCTGGCGCGGCGCTCTCCGTGGCCCGTGTCGCCACATTCCCGGTCCCGCCCTCTGCCAACGGTGAAGATCCGGTCATACGGGTTCGAAGCCGATTTGGCGGGCTTAGCCGAATTTTGGCGGGGCGAGGTACCGCCGAAGAGAGACATCGAGGAAGGCTGGACTGTAAGACTCATAGCATCCGCACTTCCGCGCCTTTTAGACACGGAGCCATGGCCTTTGCCTCGTCTCTCTCGACGCGCGTCTTGTGCACGACTTACCATAGGACGTCGTGGAAGACGGAGTCTATCTTGAAGTAGCCTGGCTGAGATACCGGGCTAAAGTATCCTGTTCAACGGAGCCTATCGCGTCGAGTCCTTCCAGCGAGCCCGCGAAAAGGACCGGAGTGGCGACGGGCAGCGTCAACTCGTCTTTGGGCGGGAGAGAGCCTACCAGCGGCCTGCTGGCGGCAGTGGGCCTCATCTCCGCTGATGCCCGGGTTATTCCCCTGAGGGCGCGCACTGGCAGACCGGCACATGCCTGTCGTCCGTGAGTGCGCCTCGGTTGATCCTTGTGAGTGTAGAGCGAGTCGATAGGACCCGCACATATCTGGCATGTAGTAGCAGCCATCGGATGCGGGGAGGAAACATGGTGAGTAACCTCTATTGCAACTTCCACGATGACTTCAGATAAGACTTCTAGCGTGAAGAAAGAGATTCTGACGTTATTGTCGCGCCCGCGGTCCGGTCAGCATTTGCATGTTTCGCGTCAATTGGCCAGCTGTCTCCAGCTGGCGTTAGCCTATAAGATTTCAGTGGAAATGGAGAAGGAAGGAGTTCCCATATACGTCAGTATGACGTAATGTCGAAGTGACCGCCTTGAAAGGGAACTGCAGTATACAACTACTTAATTGGTAATTTACTGAGTATACTTCAAAGTATACTTTCATAAAATAAAAAAGTGCTACATGTATTAGAGTAACCTATTAGTATACATTAAAGTTTTCTTGTACTAGTTGCAGTACAAATGAAAAACCATAGCTGTAAACTAGTTGTGTACTTAAGTTTTCTACTGTTATACTTAAATTACACTTAAAAGTATATTGTTTTACAATAAAAAAGTAGGCTAAATTAGTCCCTAGCAGTATTGAAAACTCACCAGTATACTTCTAGTACATTGATATTAGAATAATTACTACATAAAGTATTCTTAAAAATATAAAAATTAAAAAAATTAAAAAATATTTTATAAGGGGCTGCTTTAAATAGCTCTGAATATTTTATATAAATCATAATAAATGTTGATGTACATAAGAACAGTATCTGTGCACAATAATGTACAGCGGTGGATATTGCAGTGATCTGAGGACAGTGAAATGTGGTTAAATATTTGCCGGAAACATACGTTGCAGTTTGTCTATTGTATTATCAGATACGCTACATACGTAAACGAAGGTTCAAAGTTTCATAATAAAAGATAGTATACTGCTTTAAAACACATTTAAATGCTTTCATTTTCATCCAGGGTCCAAAGTCAAGCCTCACCCAGAGATAAATGAGATATAAAATGCAGTTTCTTTATAAGGAAATGCAAGATGTTTAAAGTTAACTGTGAGAATGACTCTCATTAAGTTAAGTCATGTGATGAAATCAAATAAAACCAGTGACTGAAAGCATCTCACAAATCTCCTGACAAAAGTGAAAAATTGATCTAGGATGCTTTAAATGATGAGTCTATATACTGTAAAATAATGAACAATATCACAATAATGCAATGTATGAAATGTACAGAAGGACATTGATTGGTGTGGCAATACATTCGTTTCAATTCAGTGTCTTCAGGAAAAAGCTTTATATACTGTATGATAAAGGCAATAAAACACATTCTGTTGATCTGAATTTTCCCTTTGGACCCAAACACCACTGTCCTGATGTAGAGTCATGATAGTGAGTGTGATATAGTTTAATTGCTGTAGATCATTAACCAACAGCAGCATTGACTCACAGGAAAGGAGAGAGCAGTAACTAGAGATTGCTCAGACACACACAGATATCACTGGACATAAGTTTAAATTACTGACAATATACTGTTAGAAAACGGATGGAAATGTATTAGAAAAGGTCATCAGTATCATCTGTTTTTATTCTCCAGGTAAGATGATTTATTTTCTCTTTGGGAATAATTTTTTGTATGCGAGACACAAAAGACCATGCATTATTATTTGTATTTCTTTTTGTGTCATAATCATTACTAAAAGGGTTTTTTATGAAGATAATATGATGCCATAAAGAACCGCATGCGCAGGGTAAGATTTGTGAAATTGTACATAAGATTGCAAGCGTAAATTAAATTTGCATTCGAAAGAGAAGATTTGTAAAGGTGTAAATCGCCTTTCAAGTGTAAGAAAACAATATTTGCAGCATTTTACTGTTATTTGTACAGTTGCATCTTTATTTTAGCTGTGCTTCCAGTTTTGGCAGATTCTCTCACACGAGGAGGGCGGGTCCTATTTCTTCATGTAGCCAATCAAATCAGCTTCTTGCTGACACTCGATTTACTCTTATGTGATTGGTTCAATAAACACACCAGTCACCAGAACACATCTTTATCCTCGTTTGGCTCAGAAATGTTCTCGTTGCTGAAATAATACTTTTAACCACCAAATTTGGCCTATTTCCGTTTCACAAGGGAAATACAGCGTCTCCACGACATGTGTTTAAACGAAACGTTTTAGGAAGGCGTGGCTTTGACTTTTATAAAGAATATCTCTTTAGGTTTGACACTTTGAGCTTTGTAACTCTGCAGATCTTATACTTGCACTAACAGCTGTTATATGTGTTAGCAGTGTTACATTACATAACACAATAAAGAAAAAGGAAAACATGAAATCGAGGCATACGACCCCTTTAAATCTCTTGACAAACTATACGATGTAAACGACATTTGTATTCTAAATAAAATATATATGTTGTACTCAATGCCATCTTGATTGTTTAGCTCAAGATAAAGATTTATTGAGTCCACGTCATGCAAAAAAGAAACTGCTTCTAACCACAGGTCGAGATCTGTCGTTCGAAACACACAACTTTGTGATGCTGATTGCGAATGTTCGTTAGAACTGTGTTTTCGGGAAACACCGACTCGTTGAACTGCTGATAACAACAGAACTCGCGAACATAGTTGCTAACGATGTTTTCGGGAAACTCACCCTAGTATAATTACAAGAACAAAATAATGCATGAGTTCTGAGGGCTTCAATTCTGACTACATTCAGATGATGAAATGATATTGTGTTGTTTTTAATCATTTAAAGTGTGTTTACATTGCAAAAGTTTACAGTGAACAGAATCATGTGTTTACTCAATAACTCAAAATGGAGAATATCAACTGATGAAATAGACTAAGTGTGTGTGTATTTTTTGGCGTCAAAATCATTAAAGTTCCATTAAAAATGTGTCAAGAATGATTAATAATTGTAATATTCAATTTTGTAATTAATTGTTAAGGAACTGTTGACTATAAAGGGACGGCAAGTAAACTTGCAAGAAATGGATCACTATCGCTGTGACTCTGACTCCAGTAGCAACCCTTAAAGGGGGGGTGAAACACTCAGTTTCAGTCAATCTCATGTTAATCTTGAGTACCTATAGAGTAGTATTGCATCTTTCATATCTCCAAAAAGTCTTTAGTCTTATTATTTTATGACGCGCATTTTATTCATTCCATTGGACTAGTTGACATAGATGCTTCAGACGCATTCATGCCGGGGGCGTTCCCAAAGCGTTATGAGGGAACTGTAATGTTTCATAATCAGAAATTCAATAACAAGTTACCACAGATATAAGGTTCACAAGGAATATTTAGTTTTAATATTTGTTTTTATTCAACAATATTTAATATGTGAATTTCATAGAATCTTATTAAGAGGACATATTTTCTACGAGGCTGACTCCAGCTCCTTTTTCGCCAGCTCCTTATTCGTCGAACTATGGAAGCTTGTTTCCGCCACAAAATAAAAAAAATAAAAGATAATTGCGACTTTTTATCTCACAATTGCGAGTTTACATCTCGCAATTCTTACTTTATTTCTCAGAATTGCGAGATATAAAGTCAGAATTGCGTGAAATAAAGTCAGAATTCTGAGATATAAAGTCAGAATTCTGAGATATAAAGTCAGAATTGCGTGAAATAAAGTCACAATTGCGTGTTATAAAGTCAGAATTCTGAGATATAAAGTCAGAATTGCGTGAAATAAAGTCACAATTGCGTGTTATAAAGTCAGAATTGTGAGATATAAACTATTCTAAGGTAAAAAAAAAAAAAAAGTCCCGTCTTTTTTTTTCCCCTTAGAATTGGACATTATCTCACAATTCTGAGAAAAGATGTCAGAATTGCGAGATATAAACTCGCAATTATGTGTTATAAAGTCAGAATTGCGTGATATAAAGTCAGAATTCTGAGATATAAAGTCAGAATTGCGTGATATAAAGTCGCAATTGCGAGAAAAAAAGTCAGAATTCTGACTTTATAAGACGCAATTGCGACTTTATATCTCAGAATTCTGACTTTATATCTCAGAATTCTGACTTTATATCTCAGAATTCTGACTTTATTTCACGCAATTCTGACTTTATATCTCGCAATTCTGAGAAATAAAGTCAGAATTGCGAGATAAAAAGTCGCAATTATCTTTTATTTTTTTTTATTTTGTGGCGGAAACAAGCTTCCATATCGAACTATTCGTTCCACCTTAAAAAATGTTGGATGGTTGTTAAGCCCTCCCCCTCGGTGCTTTTGTCCGTATTTCATAACAGTTGTACGTGAATTACGAGCCTGTGGATCGGGCAGCATTTTTCATTTAACAGTGAAAATAAATACTGAAAAGATTATCTTGTCTGCCTCTATAAATGTTGTAAGCTACGTGGTAAATTCAACCAGAGTACTTATATTGAATTTAAGTTCCATTTCTTACTAAATGTCTTTTTAAAAGTATGTAGAAACGTGACAGTAGCCTATGTTTCCAACTGAGATTTAATGTAATGTAATTTCTATTCTTTATTAGAAGTTATCCATTACTCCAGTCTAACATATATATATGAGATTTTCCATTTAACTTTATATGTGTTGTATTAAGGAGACATTAGGCTGTTAGAAATGCATATTGGTCAAGCTCCAGCATTTTTTATAAATTAACTGCAAGCTGACAATATAAGAGCAAACCATAAAATATGTCCACCCTGTCATGGACAAATTCATAGTAGAATAAATATATTTTCATTGCATAGTGATTATAAAATGTAGATCTGAGGAAAGATAATGTGTCCCTTTCCCAACAAAACATTTTAGTTAATGGTAAAAGTATTTTTATAATAATGAAGTTACTGCTTAAATATGTATTGCCCAATAAAATATGCGATAGTTGCACATTCTATTCTAAATAAAATCTAACAATAAAAATATTTAGTCAAAATTTAAAACAATAGCCTACTAACTGGCCCTCACTTGTTTATTAAGAAATCACACACAAGGTTTTGTTAACTTGTTAAAATAATTCGTTTATTTTCATCCTAAAAGTTGAACATGACAGGGTGGACAACAAAATTACAGGGTGGACAAATGCTTTAATGGGTGAATTAGAACGGGGGAACATTAGAAAAACAACAGGACCTTCAAGAAACACTTAACCAATATAGAAGAAGGAAGGGCCTGGCTCAGGCTGATTTTCAGGAGTTGCAAATGTCCACCCTGTCATGTGTCATTTTTTGGCTAAAGTTAGTATTTAATGAGCACATGGTGTACAGCAGTTAGCAAAGTGATTCACTGTTGAAGCTGACTGTGCACTGTTTAAAATATATATTTAGAATTTCTGAAAAGTTATTATAACAAACACACACACACCCAAAGACTGATATGAATTACATCAAAGTAATCATTGTTCTTTGAAAATCTTTCAATAGTGTCAAAAGTTCATGACTGATGTCCCAAAATATGGTTTAAACAACACCTTTTAAGGGTCAGTCTTAAAAAAAACAAAGCTTTTAATTTGGTCTTATATCAGATTTTGCAATCACTGCATTCTTGTATGTTTTTCGAGGTCTCAAAAGAGACAAACCAAAAAACAATCTTGGCGACCCCCATCACATCTGTTTGTCCAACCTTTCTTTCATATTCAAATAAGATTCTTAAAAGAATGCAACTGATAACATCTCAGCCTAAAACAAGATAATTGTGTCCAATTCTAAATTGTAGTCACAAAAATATTTAAATTGAGCAATGATTTGACCCATGTTTCTCGATGCCTGAAGTCCATTGAATGTTCACAGCATCAAAGCAGCTGTAACTGGTTTCCAGTTTGGTTTGTTGCTGTGCACACATGCTCATGTCAGCACAGCTGGAGCTGCAGGGCCAATCACCTTCTAAAAAGATCAGTGAGATGATAAAAAGTCAGTCTGGACAAATTACTCAGTAGAGACCCCCGAGACCAGTAAATAAAATTATTTTTAATGTATACTATTTTTATAGAATATAATTTATATTATGACCAAGTTGTAATATATATTATATTGTAATGGCCAAGAATGGTTTTCATCTCTTGATGATTCAGCATTGGGTTAGAAGAGGAAAGGATGTTTAATGAGAATGAAAAGAATCAGAATGTAGAAATATGGTACGTGTATGTAGGTAACGAGAAGAAGGAACACTACTAGTGTTGGGAGGAATGAGATAATAGATGATTAGAGAAAGTATTGGTAAGAAATGAAACTGAAAGGAAGAATGAATCGGAAATAACTCCTTTACCTTCAATTTGTGCAAGAATCTTTAATGAGAGAAATTACAATGCCCAGTATATACCAACTAAAATGATCAACCTGATTGCCATGTCTTAAATATCCATCCAAATCCACAGGATGATTTAATTTTGATCTAATAGATCTTAAACCCAGCAACAAGGGGAGGTACAAATTTTAATTTTCTCTTGCAAAAAAAACACAAACTAAGTGGTGCAAGTGTTAACAAACTCCTCTCTGGGAGCTTCAGCTCACATGGAATCTGATCAGGGAAGGTATTTTACTGGACATGTAAGAACAGTTGTGTGAAATGTAAACATCAGGCAGAAAATCTACAGTCTTTATGGACCACAGAGATCCAAATGGTCAAGAGTTGAATGGCACCATAAATTCACAGCACCACACCTGGTGATCTAATTGCTCTAAACACAGATCTGGCTAGTGTAAATAAACAGCATCATGCAAAGAGATTTCCCTAGCAGACCTGAGGGTCCTAATGCTCACAACACAGCAGACTGTGTGATTTTAACTGCAATAGCAGTCAGATCTGACCATTATCACTGTTTAATTGAACTTTTCTTTACAAACACATGATCATGATAATGATACATGTCTTTGTAAACTAAAACAAATGATATTCCAATGGCGTAAAATCTTAACAGATCAAAGCCATCAGTAACAACTGTCTGGCTAAGGCCATCAAATAAATATTGAGATCGACCATCTATCTTAATGCAATTTATATAAAGGCTCAAGATTAAAATGTGTTTTCCTCTCTAGGTCTATTTCCCTACAGGCTGCCAAATGACTTTCTTCAGACCCAGACTCCACAAGGGTCTGGTCCTGCTGCCTTAAGCAGGACACACAACTTTACATTAGGAGATGGGGGTGGAGAAACTTCAAGGGGCCGCTCACACCTCATAACACTACAGAAGCAGCTCCTGTATGTGGCCTCCCAGTTTAGAACTGGAACTAAATTATGCAACACACATTATGGTAGGATAAAACACCACCCATCTCCTATACACAAACATACACAATACACACCATCACTATGGCAATCGTAGAACATCTCTACCTGGCATAGATCATAAGACTATCCAGGCCAAAATTATTCACATCATGCAATACATCATTCACCTTCATGCATACAGGACAAGGGAAATTATTTTAATAATTTCTTTTCAGCATTACAGTCTTGTCAACTTCCTGTATGTAAATACTGTGCTGTGCATAGGACATGCATGGCTGTGGTCACACATCAATTGATTTAACTCCTCATAAAAAATCTAATTGAGACCCATTAATACAACTGGTCTTTGGACAAAATATTTATTATGTCCAGTCGTTGGCAATTGTTGAAAACCAGGAGGGCCCCCTCCAACAAATGACTAATGACAATATCTAAACAGCTAAATCTAAAATGCAGGCATTTCTATCTGTCAACTAAACAATTCCCAGTCAGACCTGTATTATTGAGTGTGACCCAGTCTGTACATCAAATGCACAGTGGATGATTACAAAGTTAAACCAGAGAATTTAAATATCTGTTTCTATACATTTCATTCTCTAATTGAATCTATTAAAACATTAAGTTTCATTGATGATTTGCACTTATAACAACTAATGTATACAATTGTATAATAATGAAATTGTGTATTTCCATGTTTAATTATGTGATATACTCGAATTATGCATACCGCTAGTAAATATACTTGTTATGGTGACTTTCTGCTACCCTCCCTTGAGTCATCCAGACCAAATCTAAATCCCACTACCAGATCACTGCGGTAGTGAAGAATTTGGTGATCAAATTACACCTGTTCATTAAATATATGATTCTGAAAAAGAGACCACTCGCACCTTTGACTTTTGGATTTCATATTTTTGAGTACATCATGTTTTGTTATCTTGTGTTCTTGTGTTTATCCAATAACTTTTTCTCATCGTACAATAACCACAAATACATCAGTGTTCAATTATTGCATGGTCATTCAGAAGTTGTTCAGGCGTCTCACACGCAGTGGAGCGTCATCAGTGAAATGATTCCTTCAACTATGGAGTTCTGATCTACCCGGCAAATGAAACCTTCTGCTTGAAGGTGACCGAGGACTTCTCAAAGGGTCAGTTAAAACATCCTAGGGAGGACAAAGATGTTTCCGCAAAGCGTTATAATGACACTTTCCACTGACACTTTCTGATCATGCTGACCAACACAAACAGACTTGATACAACGAGATCATTCTACAGACTGAACACCAACACAGCCAAGTGCAGGTGGAAGCGAACCCGGCCAAGAGGGTCATGACACCCAGTCCAGCTGCTGCAGCATCCACGCGTTCTGCCATGCTTTCATTTTAATGTTCAACCTGTCTTAATGCTGTTATTTCAGGTGACTGGATTCCTGCACCAATCGACTAACACTGCAAACTACAGTGGTCAGGTCTATGAACACTGAAAATGTGGAAACAGGAAAATGTCCAAAAAATGTCCCCTTTGGCCTGATCTAAATCTGTCCCAAGGGGCCAGGGGCCGTCTGTAAGGACTGATTTTCCTGCTAAACAAACCTCACTCTGCAATAACGCCATAAAATGCCCCCTGGACAGCAGATAGCAAAGACAGAAAACAGAACCTTGTCCTGCCCAAACTTATCTCCTTGTCCCCTTGTTTGACTTCAACTCACCCCCCCCCCCCCCTCTTCCTCCTCAAGGCACTGAAAGTTCATTAACAATGTCTATATATCGCATATGGTGTATCTTGTGAATATGTTGTTTTTCCTTTCCATATTTGGTATCATTTTAAGGGGCTCAGTGCGATTGGTAAAATGGTCTTAATTTCATTGCAGTCACTGGTTTAATGAGAAAGATTGAGAACTTAGGAGAATCCTGTATCTCCTCTCTGGCTGATATCTCTTTACAATATCTTACGAAACCAGGTGCTACCCCCTGGGGTACATGAATTGGCCAAAACAACTCTAAACAACATTTGTATAACCCCCTTCTGTTCTGATCTGGTATTTAAGGCGAGGGGACAGAGCAGTCTTTGGGACTCTTTACCAGGATCATCCCCCATAGTGATGTTTCAGTGTTTTCCTGTTTGAAAGCCATGACAAATTACTGTGTGTCTCTGTCAGGAAAACATTACTTACTTTTAGAGTCATCTTTGAGTAAATGATGTCATATATTTTCTGAATTGGCTTTTAATAATTTACTTCTGTAATTGGCATGATACATTTTTACCTGACAAATAAATGTTACATCTTGATTTATTCTGAAGTTTTAGAAATCATTCATTTTAGTAGATGAATGTGCAGTCTGGTGTTTCCGCAAATCTTTGATAGATCAATCTGAAGGCACTTTGAATGGACCATGGGACACATCTTAGGAAGACCTTCTGATTTCTGACTATCTCCTGACTTAGCATTTTGTACGCTGCAAATATTATACAAAAATGTCACCTATGGGTCAGCAGTGAGCGGCGGCATAGGGTAAAATACTTGCACTGCATCCTCTGACTATTTCAGGACTGGCAAGTTTGTGAGCATGAGCGCGCAGTCGCGACGTGACGTCTCAAAGCGACACCGGGTCTGTAATGAACGAATAATTGAAATTATGAGAAGCTCAGAATAATCAAAGAACTAAATTAATTCACAATCAATATTTATGATTATTTTCTAATCAGAAACACGATCTAAATTTGATTATCATTTGAAATTGGAGTCAGATTACGCATAGAGCTAAAGTAATACTACAACTAACATAATAAATTAAGTGAACTTCACTGGAGCGCTGAAAAGACACGCATTAAACCTTTGCCAGGCCGTTGGATTCCGTCGTTGGGCCAATATATATATATACTATAGTAAAAGAAAAAAAAAAAAAAAAATATATATATATATATATATATATATATATATATATATATATAATATATATTTTTTTTTTTACTCATGCTATATATATATATATTTTATTTTTTTATATTTTTTTTTTACTCATGCTCATGGATAAATCAGTAAGATTTGCACGAATCTCTAACTGGAATCATATCTATATCTTTAAACTACTTAAATCATTGTCTATTTCTCTGTCTCTTGCCAATTTTTTTTTTTAAATTCCTCTCTTGTTTTTTCTATTTCCTTCTGGACATCGCAAAGATTATTGTGTGTTTTCCTCATTTGAGCGATGGATTTGAGGACTCTGGCATAGACCTTCTCTGGATCATCTACTTTTCCCTGTCTCATCTGGTGAATCTCTATAGAATCCATCACTATGAAGGCGACTTCAGCTATGACTATTAGCACACCTGAGACTGCTTCTGTTGCCACTCGTCCAACTCTTGTAGTCTGAGCAACAATTATGCTAACATTTGCCAACAGACCTAAATTTGTGAGTTGTGCGCCACAAAAAACGTTTCTTTTGTCAACATCGCATGCCATTTGTACATTGTCAACAGCCGGGTTGCTGAAAAAATCCCTGAACTTTGTAATTTTTCTCAGTACCTTTCTCAGTGTATTCAGTGGTGTGAAAATTGGTTCGCTTACAGATTCATACTTCTGCTGAATTTGTACAAGGCTCTCTCTGAATGAGATTTGTTGTACTGTATCAGTAATGTTGGAGGCAGCACCTGTTACACCACCTGCAACTCCAACACCAACACCAACACCTGCTACAATCAGAGACGCTCCAAAAGTGAACGGTGCCAAAATTAAACCAACCAATGCAGTGATTCCTCCAGCTGCCCCGATCACTGAACCTGCCAGACTCCCCGCTGTGGCTCTGTAATGTGCAGACTCCATCGAATCTGTAATTTTCCCCCACTCACTAACTAAAACCTCAAAGTCTTTATAGTGCTTGTCGTAGGCCTCATTAAAGGCATTGATGGACTTCATGAACCTTTGCTCAAGTGCTTCTGGAATTCTCTTATTTCTGTCTACTGCTTCTTTCAGGAATGGTTGTGCTAGAATCTCATCAGCTGAAGGTCTGTCTTTACGGTCACAGCTGAGCATTTGTCTGATCAACTCCCTCAGTTCCTCTGAGTATCTCTCTGAGATGGGAGGGGGGGTTCCTGTCATGCTGACAGCATGTAGTACGTGACGCTGTATGTGATTTGCCTGTAAAAAAAAATTTAAAAATTATCTGGTTAGTGTCAGCAGGGGTTGAAGAAAAAACTGAAATAATTGTTGAAATAAATTATTGTTGTGATCTACAGCAAGAGTCCAGCACAGTTTAATCAGAACATCTGAATGAGTTTTAAAACACAATTTACATATTTTAATTTTTTCAAGTTTTTCTCACACACAGACATCAAGATTCAGCGTATGAATCACAACAATGATGACATGCTTAATGGCACAATGCATTCTGGGAGCCATGGGTGTTTTGAGTTTTATATTATTCTCCCAGAATGCATTGTGGCATGAAGCATGTCACCATTGTTGAGATTCACAGTGTTACTATAATCTTTAATTCTCCTGAGATCAGTAAACAAGGCTGCTTTGTGAGGAGTACAACTGGTAGTCCATAAAAAGCCAACATTATTTGATCATGTTTTGTCTTGCTGTTCTCGTCATAAACAGATACAGCAGCCAGACAAATAAAAAGTTAAAGGTGGGGTGAAATTCTATTTCATGCATACTGAGTTTTTTACACTGTTAAAGAGTTGGATTCCCATGCTAAACATGGACAAAGTTTAAAAAATGAAATTGTACGTTTGAAGTAGTATTTCTGTGCCAAAAATTGTCCTTCCGGTTTGTCACAAGTTTCGGAACGTTTTTTTCGAGTATGGCTCTGTCTCACGTAAGATGGGGCGGAATTTCCTTATATGGGTCCTAAGGCCACTTCTGCGCAGGCGCACACACTCGTAGACCAGAGAGAGAGAGAGAGAGAGAGAGAGAGAAGATAGCGAAAGCATCATCAAAGCGTCTGTGTTACCAGTGATGTAGTGGTGCCTGGAGAAGTGGGTATACTCTTAATTTAAGCCTCAAATTTTTTTTAAGCACCCCAGGAAAGGATGAACGCTCTGTGTTATAAACAGTGATGTAAGATAGTCTTGCATATAAGTTCACCCCAAAATGGGCCAGTATAGTATTTACACATTATCACTTAACTTTTGCTGCTTGACTTCACAGAAAAAGAATCATTATAAAATTAATATTAGCCACAGAAGAGGTGCAGTTTTTGTAATTAATACTGGCTTTTAATTATTTATTAATACTAAATAATTATGAATTTTGAGTGACTATTCCTTAGTCCAACCACATATGAGAATTGGACGACTATTCAAGGGATCACTGCAACACTGTCTTTACTGGGCGCAGGGCCATACGCAGGGTTTTATAAAAACCGAGGTCCCAAAAATTATTTTGCTAGGGGGGTTCGGGGGCATGCCCCCTTGAGAAAATATAGATTTTCCTGATCTCGACATGTGCATTTTAAGGTGTTTTGAAAGCCAAAATAAATGGACAACAGTAGCTTTAAAAGCATGTCAGTGGGCAGTAGCATGAAGTATTTTATCAGATATTTTTAAACATGAGAATCAGTTTAAATGTCGCAATGAATGATCCACACTACAAAATGGAAATGCAGAATGTTTATGCTTATTGTTGACAATACACAATCACATTCGAAACGGGAATGGCCTTAAATAAGAAATGGTTCAAGGATTATTTTGCATAGATGTTACATTTCAAACAAACGCCAATGCAATCCTTCTGTGTCCAGACCAGAGGCATATGAGCAATTTATATGAGTATCAAAGATCAGTTTCAGCTACTTTTACTTTCCTAAATTAATCAATGTTTTTGGACTAATATGTTCATTTAATCAATGGTTCAATTGCTCATTCATAAAGACAGTCACTTGTGCCACCTTCTGGCTTAATGATGCAAGTTGCGCAAACACAGACAAGTGGAGTGATACAAACAGTGAAAAGTCTAAGTGCTGATACTGGGGAAATATTCAAATACATTCGAGGTAACGTTATACAAATACATTTATACATTGTATTTATAATAATAATGACAATATATTTAATATGGTAATATATTAATATGGTGCTTGTGTTGTTAAATTGAGCTTATAGTTTCCACTGTCTTTGATAAAACTGTTTATTTCTGTCGGTCATTTAAAACTTCGATTGAAAAACAGCTGTTCAGTTTGGCTACTTGTATTATCGTTAACTCAAGCGTGAAGCGTCGCGTTGGGATTCGCGCTTCTATGAGTGAACATAAATCCTGCTTGCTTTGATTGGTCTCAAACATTTTGACATTGACGAGCGGGTGTTTGAGTGCTGAAGCAGCTCAGATGAGAAGGTCGGTTATCGTCGCGATGGGCAAATCATTGCAGCACCAAATTAGAGTTAATATTAGGCAATTATTTCACTTTCATTATATAGGCTAAACTAAAAACAATTACTGAGGTCCGGACCTCGGGGACCTCAATGGTGGGTACGACCCTGACTGGGTGTTTTCACACGCACATCAGAGGGGATTTAGAAGTAGGTATACGCAATGCCGACTGAACAAGAAGTGGGTATACGCCGTATACCTACCTATACCCTGCACTACACCACTGTGTGTCACCAAAGAAGTGTGTTTTTGGTTGCCAGGGCAGACAACCATGCACATATTCCTAAAGAACCCAGCGTTAACGTACCAGTGGATGGAGTTTGTTTTTTCAGAGCATCAACGGAGCTGTGTAAGACTTTGTTCCCTGCATTACGAGATGGTTGTTTTATAAACAAAGCCCAGATCGACGGATTTGCAGATCGTCTAATGCGAGCAGTCGCAATGATAAAGGTTTGCGGTCGTGATTGGAACCGGTGAGTAAAACTGATAAAACTGCTTCAAATGTCTCTGTGTTGTTAGTGTGGCGCGTTAGCTCACAGCGTTAGCTTCGCCCACACGGCCATAGACAGTATAACACACGGCCCGCCTCCAGCCGATCGATTTTTTCCGGAAATATTCGGTACAGCCTACTTGTCTTTTATAAATATAATCAAACTAAATACTTTTTGGAGATATTAAGGATGCAATACTACTCTATAGGTACTCAAGATTAACAGGAGATTGAGTGAAAATGGGAATTTCACCCCCCCTTTAAAGAGTCAAACTGCCTAATTGTAGCAAACACTGATCACCATAATGGAGGAATCAAACCTACTATTATTTTTAATAAAACATCAACATATAAACCTCTGTTAATTCAAAATACAAACTTATAAGTGAAGCTGGTAATGCTGCAGGGTCCTCAAGTCTCACGCATTGGCCGTGAGACACACGCAATTCAACTAGTTCACACGCTCACACGCCACACCGTGTATTTCTCACGCTGAAAAGGCAATGCCAACCAAGCTGTCCTGCGAGCTTTATATATAACGTTGTATACGAAGCGCGGGCACACAGAGTGAAGTTTCCTGCCGCCAGCACGTATCTCGGCCAGATTGCGTTCGTTAATAGGCAACACAGATGCGCAAACACACGGAAGTTGACGGAACATTCTCGACCACTGTACGTTCGTTACTAGGTAACCAACAACATCGCGCGAACACACGTCGTGATGGAGAAGGTAAGTTGGACGAAAGCTCGTCGAACATTTTTAGGCTAGAACATTTAATATATAGCTCATCGTATACATTATTATTGATGCAGTCAAAAACTCTACAACTACTCTGCAACCAGGCCAGAAGCTTTGGCTCAGTTTGGCTAGCTTACATTTTCTTAAACTAAGGGAATGTTAGTGGGTATGGGAAGGAATGAAGATGTATTTCTTCATTTTATTTTAAATTACATTTAAATTTGTTTATTTTATTTTATTTTAAATTATACTGTATTAATAGTCTTTCTAGTTACATTAAGGCTACATGTATTAAAGGAGAACTCGGCAACTCTGGCGAACTCTAGTCACTTCTTCGCTGATTTTCCAGTTTGTTGTCGCATATTTTCCCCACGAGCTCCCCCTACAGCTGTGGGGCGTATATTTCACAACACTGTCGTGAAAAACTCACTTGCGGCAGCCGGCCTCCTCCCCCTCTCTCCGGCTGCTCATGTGCGTTTGTTATGATCGGTGTGAGCTAACTGTATCATGTGGAGTCATGTCTACTGAGGTGGGTAATACTTCATACACACATCATAGAACATTGACATGTACATTTTGTATTCTGTTATCAAACATAAACCGTAACAGGGGTTGTGTGGATAAAGCAAGAAAGTATTACAGCTAGTAATTATATTAATTATAGTGTAACCTACCCCCAATGGAACTGTTAATGCAAAGTTTAGCTTATCATCATGCAGAAAATGCTCAAGTTGCATTATTTTATAAAGAAAAAATTATAGTTTATAATGAATGTTTTACCTGTTATTATTAAACAATTATAGATATAAATGGAGTTAGTCTACCTACCGTAAGTATAAACAATTTGTGCACAATTTTCCTTGACTACAAAATCGAATTTTAGTGTTTTAAATTAGCTTTCTACGGTATATTAAACTGTTTCATTGAATGATAATATTACAGGATTCAACTTCGACTTCAGCCTCGTCCGAATTCACCCCTCAGGCTATAGGAACCAGAAGGAACACTAAACCTCCAAGGACGAGGGCACCTAGGAGGGTCACAAGACCTAAGGACCTAGAACCTGATGTCCAGAGCAGGCTGAGGGAACTGCAGGAGAAACGGACACACGAGACAAAGGTTTGTTTGTGATCAGACAACATTAATCTTACTGTTAGTTTTTTGCTGAATATAGATGCATGTAATAACATAAATAATGTGTTGTAGGAGAAAATTAAGTTTCTGGAGCCTGGGCAGAAGGACGTACTTCTTGAAAAAGTAGTTACAAGACTACCTGGGTTGATGTTTGACATCTTGTCTTTAATGGAGGGAACACAACAACCAGACCCTGACCGAGAAGGACTTCACTGGTGCGTTTGTGGCCATTGTCGTGATATGGCAACAGATGTCGAAAAGGTCTGCTGTCGCCAAACCAACGAGCACTGTATCAGCAACATGGCATACATGGCATACTATGTTTTAGACGAGGGGGTGTTGCGACTGGCCCGTGGAGCTTGGAATGACATTTTTGCCCTAAATGATCACCAGGAGCCAGGGGAGGAGCAGCGACAGTACAGACATTCAGCCTACCGCCAATTTGTACTGTGGCAGCATGGCCGCCTTGGAATAGGGAATAGAGTCGTCATCCCAAGCTGTTGTGTTTGGAAAATTAGAGACACCTTTCCGGACCCAAGGGGCCACTACACAGGATTTAGGGTGACACGTCATGTTTAAATTGAATTAATTTAACCTCTTTCATTGTAAATAGTTATTTAAAAATAAGAATTTTATATTGTACATTTTAAAAGAGACACGTTCAATAAATACTGTTTATTTGTATAATAAAATTTAATAAATAAAAAAGTTTCCATACTTTAAAAAATTTACATTGTTGCAATTTGTAAGAGGGAATAGTGTCAGTCCTCTTGTGGTTTTGTGTCACCTCGCGACACGTGTTTTTGGACGAGCTCTGACGTGGGTGGTGGTGGCTGTGCAGAGGACACCAAACCAAGTCGCCTTGGATCATCTTCTCTTAGAGTGGTCTTGCGGGGAAGGCCGGTCCCACTCTTCAGTCTCCTACCAAGAATGGCCTTCTGGAGGTCAGGGATGTAGTTGTAATCCTTTTTCTCCTTCACTGTATACACAGACCAGGTTTTTGATTTTTTATTGTATGTTCTTTTGTACCTGTAAAACAATTTAATTTTATTAATATGCTGTAGGGGGAGTATGTATATATATATATATATATGAAGAGTTCAGATGCAAAAACCTCTAAATGCCATCTGAAATTTTCTTCTAGAATGATCATTTTTATCAAGCTCGTATATTTAAGTTCAATAATTTCACTTAAATGGCAATTAATAGGTAATTTTCATTGCCATTTAAGTGAAATTACTGAATTTAAATATACGAGCTTCATAAAAATGATCATTCTAGAAGAAAATTTCAGATGGCATTTAGAGGTTTTTGCATCTGAACTCTTCATATATATATATATATATATATATATATATATATATATATATATTTATATAAATAAAAGTGCATGGTTTAAAAAAAAAGTTCTTATAGTTAGTACCAGAGGTGGGCACAAATACATCAAAAACTATTTTGTTACAAACTACAAATACTGGCTCATGAAATGTAACAAAATAAAATACAAAATACTGATGTGAAAAATGTATTTAAATAAAATACAAGTAATTAGTATTTTGAAAATACAAAAATACTCCCACAATAATCTTAAGTCTTCTTTTTTTTATTACTGAAAGGTCAATAACAAAAATAGTAGCAATAACACAAATATGAGAAATGTGTAAATTCAAAATGGCAAAGTAGCAAAATAAAAAAGCAAGGGCATTTCACTAAATCTCTACAGGGCCTGAAATAGCTCCCTCTGACGTAAATGGCATGTATAGCTAAGTTCACATCAATGGTGTGGTAGGCTGCCCTTAATAGCATAACGTGTTTGATGTAGGCTACGTAGCCATATTATCACCGTTACTCTACTCGTGCCTTAAAGGGATACTCCACTTTTTTTGGAAATAGGTTCATTTTACAACTCCCCCAGAGTTAAACAGTTGAGTTTTACCGTTTTCGAATCCATTCAGCCGATCTCCGGGTCTGGCGGTCCCACTTTTAGCATAGCTTAGCATAGATCATTGAATCGGACGAGACCATTAGCATCTCTCAAAAAAATGACCAAAGAGTTTCGATATTTTTCCTATTTAAAACTTGACTCTTCTCTAGTTACATCGTGTACTAAGACCAACGGAAAATGAAAAGTTGCGATTTTTCTAGGCTGATATGGCTAGGAACTATACTCTCATTCCTGCGTGATTCCTGCATTGACGATTTTTCAACCTAGAGGTCCAGTGGGGTTAGCGGAAGGGGCGGGACTTACCAGCTCTATTAGACCTATTTTCAGGCGCTGCGTCATATCATTACGCCTGCTGGACTCATGGTACGGCAGCAAAGTTTCTTGATTATCATGCAGGAATGAGAGTATAGTTCCTAGCCATATCAGCCTAGAAAATTGCAACTTTACATTTTCCGTTGGTCTTAGTACACGATGTAACTACAGAAGAGTCAAGTTTTAAATAGGAAAAATATCGAAACTCTTGGTCATTTTTTGTGTTTAAAATATATTTATTAGGGAATCCAACAATTTGACAATCATTGTTACATCGCTTTGATGATTCCTCCTTTTAAACATAAGACAAAAAAATAAAAAATAAAAATAAAATAAAAAATAATAATAATATACATATAATAATAAAATAAACAAAAAGAAAACACAATAAACAAAAAGAAAGAACAGTTCCCATTGCCACCCACCCCACCCTAGGGACAAAAACATATCACACTAATGGGACAATCAGTGCTACACACTCAGCCTACATAAGCATGTCAACTTAATTTACGCTATCAAGGTAGCGGAGAAGGGAAGACCAAATCTTATCGAACTTATCCAGTCTGTTTGATAAAGAAAAACTAATTCTTTCCAGATGTAATAACCTAACCATTTCGTCCAACCACATTTTAACAGTAGGGACTTTGGTGTCCTTCCAAAACTTAAGTATTAGTTTCTTTGCAATAAGGAATCCATAAGACAACAACTGTTGTTGAGATTTTTGAAAAGTAATGTCATCTGAGAATCCGAATATTACCACAAGTGGATCAGGTTCTAACTCAACAAGTAATATTTCTGATAAAGTTTGAAAAATATTAGTCCAGAAAGGGGTTAACTTAGAGCAAAGAGCATAACTGTGCAAGAGTGTGGCCTCCTCTGTCTGACATTTATCACATATTGGGGAAACATCTGAAAAAATTCTATGCAGCTTCGATTTTGAGTAATGAAGTCGATGAATAATCTTAAATTGAATAAGGCAGTGCCGAGAGTTAACAGAGCATTTATGAATATTCTCTAGTGCATTAATCCATAACTCGTCACTTATCTCCCTCCCCATTTCCTGTTCCCATTGTAATCTTATACCTTGTGTAGAAGGTGGAGTTGTGGATAGTAACGAGTTATACAGCAAAGAAATCAGGTGACTAACCCCACAACCAAGCCCCAAAAGATCATCAAACTTGGCAGAAGAAGCCACATCCAGACAAGGCAAATGCTTTCTTACATAGCCCCTGAGCTGTAGGTATCGGAAAAAATTGTTTTTATGTAAACCGTATTTTGCCTGCAGCTGACTAAAGGAGACAAAAGAACCATCAATGAATAGGTCACCAATATTTTGAATACCCACGTCTCTCCACTTTGTGAATACAGAATCCATTGTAGAAGGAATAAATGATGGATTCCCTCCAATTGGTATAAGAAAAGATAAGGACTTTATTACAAATTTTGATTTAATCTGCTTCCAAATGCGAATAGTACTATGGATAATACAATTATAATTGTAAGCCAATTTCTCTATCTTTGTAGGAGACAAGATCACTGCCCCAATATCATATGGGCTACATGCTTCTCTTTCCATTTGGATCCAAGTGGAATGTGTAAAGTTGGGATCTAGCCACATTATGATAGTATGAAGAGCACTGGCATAGTAATAGAGAGAGAAATCAGGGAGTGCCAATCCGCCTTCGGCTTTAGGCTTACAAAGATGAGCTTTACTTATTCGATGGGCTTTATAATCCCATAAAAAGGAAATAATGATTGAATCCAGTTGCTTGAAAAAAATCTTTGGTAAGAATATTGGGATGTTCTGAAAAAGATAGAGAATTTGAGGAAGAAAAATCATTTTAATAATATTAACCCTACCAACCAAGGAAATAGGAAGTGATCTCCAAAACTGAATATTATTTTTCAATTTAGACACTAGAGGGGGAAAGTTAGCCTTAAATAACGACTGAAAATCCTTTGTTACTTCAATTCCTAAATACGTAAATTTTTGCTGTGTTATTTTAAAGGGGAAGTATTGTATAACAGAAAGATCTCGAACCTTTATAGGCATTAATTCGCTCTTAGACCAGTTTATCCGGTACCCTGAAAATGTACCGAAATGAGAGATGATTTCCAAGATTTTTGCGATAGTAGACTGGGGCTTAGTAATATATAACAAGATGTCGTCAGCATACAATGATATTTTACTTAATGTATTCTCTGTGCTATAACCATGTACATTAGGGTCGGAGCGAATAGTTTGTGCTAAGGGCTCGAGTGCCAAAGCAAAGAGTAAGGGAGATAAAGCGCAACCTTGTCTAGAACCTCTGTGTAGTTGAAACGTTGAAGAGAGCATCTTATTAGTCAGAATTCTTGCAGAGGGCTTATGGTAGAGAATCTTTATCCATTTTTCAAAACTATCACCAATATCAAACTTTCTTAAAACTTTAAACAGATAAGACCACTCCAATTGGTCAAAAGCTTTCTCTGCGTCAAGAGAAACGATAACCAGGTCATCTGCATGTGCGTTGTGAGAGTAAATTATATTAAAAAGACGTCTAAGATTTGAAAAGGAATGCCTGTTTGGTATAAATCCTGTCTGATCGGGGTGAACAAGTTTATCAATTACAGACCTAAGCCTGTTGGATAAAGCTTTAGCCAGAATTTTTTGGTCACATGTTAAAAGCGAAATTGGCCTATAGCTGCTTACTTCTTCTGGATCTTTCCCCTTTTTAAGTAATACTGCTATGGTAGCCTCGTTTAACGTAGGAGGTAGCATGCCAACAGTAATTGCATGAGTATACATTTTAAATAAATAAGGTGAAAAGAGATCACTGAATTGTTTATAAAATTCACAAGAGTACCCATCAGGGCCAGGGGCCTTTCCACACTTCATTGACCTAATCGAATCTTGTATTTCAGAAACTGAGAGTTCTGCATTGAGGAAGTCACGCTCTTTCTGACCTAGAGTGGGGAGGTCACAACTATCCAAGAAATTTTCAGCAGCCAGGACATTGATTGAGGCCCTGGAGGAGTATAATTCCTCATAGAACTGTTTGAATCTGCTATTAATGTCCGTATGAGATGTTAATATGACTCCATTTTCCGACTTGACTTTACTTATAGTATGATCGCTTTCCATTTTCCTAATTTGTCTCGCCAGTAATTTATGAGGTTTTTCACCAAATTCAAAAAAGTTTTGTTGCGTAAATAAAAAGCCCTTAGCTATACGATCTGAAAGAATCTGATTGTATCTAAATCTTAATAAGAGGATCTTCTTATAAATCCCTGTGGATGGATGCACTGCATTTTCTTTATCCAATCTATTGATTTGTTGTTCCAGATCTGCCAACTCAGCCCTTTTCCTTTTCTTTCTAGCAGCCTGAAAAGAAATAATACAACCCCTGATATAAGCTTTCATGGTCTCCCAGAGTATTGAGGGGGACGTTCCAGGAAGATCATTCATCTCAAAGAAAAAAGAAATTTGTTCGCTTAAAAAATTACAAAATTGTGGTTCCTTTAACAGCTGTGGGTCCAGTTTCCATATCCTATCACAATGAGGCAAGTTAGCTAGATTTAAAGAGAATGAAAGAGGGGCATGATCTGAAATCACTATATCATTATACGCAACCTTACTGGCCATTGGCACCAATTTAGCATCAGCCAAAAAATAGTCAATTCTAGTATATACATTATGAACATTGGAGTGGAAAGAGTATGCTCTGTCTTGAGGGTTAAAAATTCTCCAGATGTCAAACAAATTTGAATTATTACAATATTCCTTCATGAAAATGCTGGAATTAGAAGGTGGTGCTCTACGGGATGAAGATCTGTCCAAATAAGGATCTAAAACTAAATTTAAGTCACCTGCAATGAGTAAATTAGTTTGCGAGATGTCAGGGACCTGATTGAAAACATGTTTAAAAAAAGAAGGCGAGTCTGTATTAGGACCATAAATATTAACCAGTGTTATGGGTAATGTATATAAATCTCCAATAACAATTAGATATCTTCCTTCCTTATCTGCAATTGTAGTCTTATGTATGAATGGTGTGCCCTTTCTGAAGAGTATGGCCACCCCTCTTGATCTAACTGCACACGTAGCATGATAAGTTTGACCGATCCATCTACATCTTAGTTTGATATATTCATTTTTATTAAGGTGTGTTTCTTGAAGAAAAATTATGTCACTAGAGAGCATCTTTAGGTGTGCCAAAACTTTGCCCCTTTTAACGGGATGATTTAATCCCTTAACATTCCAAGTGACCATAGTAAGTTGCCTCCCCTTATCCCGCTGCGTTAAGTTATCCTGCATGGTGTAGGCTCATACAATATGTATATAAACCCTATCAATGTGACATATAAGATCATATACTGAGTATAGATGTCCCAGAGCAACCCTCCCTTTGACATACTCTTGCCTATACTAGGAGAACCCTCAAAGTAAGGCGCGATCCCACTAAGGAAGTTACAAGAGAAAACAAAACAAAACACAGAACAGCAATAACAAGATACAAAAAAAAAAACATGTACCATACTAACTTCCCTCACTAAACACTTCTAACACTAGAAGTTTAGAACAGCCCCGCAAAAGGCATATATTTTGAAGTAAAAAGAATGTAAATATGAAATAATAAAGATTTGAGAAAGCTTATTAACAAATTAAAAATATAAAAAGAGATAAATAAAAATCTGGAAGGACGGACCATATTTGTTTTAAAATAAACCATAAGCCAACTTCGATAAAGATGAACAAAAACTTAAATTAAAGGCAGTCCGTAAATGTAAACATTTGAGCGTTCAACATTAAACGTTATTCATTACCCAGCACGGCAGTGCCATTATCAGCAGCCTCCGTCTTCAGCATCCTCACGGCCCGTACCAAAGTGGAGCTCGGCAAACTCCTCGGCTTTCTTCGCATCTGTGAACACTGTCTCTGTGCCATTAAAAGTCACTCTCAATTTCGCTGGAAAAACTGTCCCATACCGCACTCCTGGCTTGTCTCGAAGTAATGCTCTGGCTCTGTTAAACGCAGCTCTGCGCTTTGCCACCTCAGGCGTAAAATCAGGGAAAATTCGAATCCTCTGACCGTGAAAAGTAAGATCCTTTCGTTCAACAGCTTTCCTAAGGATCGTTGTCACATCCCGAAAGTAATGCAGCCGCACTATAAGCGACCGCGGCGGCTCAGTACCATCCGGGCGCTTACGTAAAGCCCTGTGAGCACGATCAACTAGCGGGCAATCCTCTAGTGACAACGCGTCTTTCAAGAGTTCTGAAACAAAAGTGTTCATCTCTCTGCCCTTCTCAGATCCCTCTTTCAGCCCGGCTACTCGCACATTTTGTCTTCTAGATCGCCCCTCTAGATCCATGCACTTGTCTGTAAGAAGATTCACTTCAGTACATAGGCGTTTCACCTCCGCTTGAAGTTTGGTTATGGCATCTGAAGAGTGATTTGCTGAGCGTTCTAGGTCGGCCAGAGTAGAACTATGTTGCGTGGACGTAGTCTGCAAGGCCAGAATGGCGACTTGAGTTTCAGTTTTGAGAGCAGATATTTCACCTCTGATAGTTGTAGCCATCTCTTCAATGCGCGTGTCAATCGTCTGACAAATCTCAACTTTGGTAGCTCGTAGATCCGAACGTAACAAGTTAATGGCTTCCAGGACTGTAACGTTAGCATCTGCCGACCGTTGTGAAGCTTCGCCCGGCGGAACATCGTCGTGAGGAGAGGTCGGTGCGATAAGGCCTGCTTCGTTCTGCTTTTTGCTTTTTGCGGCTTGTGACTTCGAGCTCGCTTTCATCATGTAGCCGAAGAGTATCAAAGAAGCTTCAGCAAATCCAGCTTGCAGGAAAAACTCTTTTTATGTAGAAATTATTGTTAAAAAGTCAATTTTATAATGATTTTTTAATGATTTTGCGGGAGCTGCAGGGGAGTGCGACCTATCGACCCATTGCTCACTTGCGCCCCTCTTGGTCATTTTTTGAGAGAGATGCTAATGGTCTCGTCCGATTCAATGATCTATGCTAAGCTATGCTAAAAGTGGTACCGCCAGACCCGGAGATCGGCTGAATGGATTCAAAAACGGTAAAACTCAACTGTTTAACTCTGGGGGAGTTGTAAAATGAGCCTATTTCCAAAAAAAGTGGAGTATCCCTTTAAGAGGAGCAGCGCCACTTCTTCTACTGTGTTCAAAACTCATTCACTTCTTGGAGGGAGCCTGGTCTACAGGGTGTCACGTGATTTTCATGCATCTAACCTGGACATTGCCATTGGCAACATCAGACTTAAAATATGGCCAAATCATTTACTATGGTGATAAGCATATGGTGATTTTTCTTAAGTATTTAAGTATTTGAAATACTCTAAATACACTCCCTCAAAATATTTTGTTACAAACTACATTTTATTTTTTCCACCCCTGCAAAATACAAATTACAAAATACACTAAAGTAATTAAATACGTATTTAAAATACATTTAATTGAAATACTGCCCATGTCTGGTTAGTACTTACATTTTGTGGCCATCCTTGTTGCATGCTGGCATGCATCGATTGTGCAGATTATAATCAATTGCAGCCAGCAGTGTCCTGGTCTTGTATATAAATGGGGTGTACGACATGCGCTTAGATGCGTAGAGCAGAATGTGGTTTTGGAAACTCTCCAAATCTGATGTTGTCCTGTCAATCGAATTTTGGCAGAATAATTGATTAATTAATTGAGTTAAATTATCTTATGTACTCACCACACATCTACAAATCTACTGCAAACCTTTCCTTACATCCAAATGAAATAGGGACCTCACCTCAGTATGTCCAATATCGAATTAGATAAGTAAATAAATGACTATAGCTTGAGTGCACAATTAAAAACATTGCAAAAGAAAAAAATTAGAGCAGATGATTACCTGAAGTTTAGGAACTTCTTCACCTGGTTCAGCCATCTCTTATCAAAAACAATTGCAGCCAGGGCCCGGTGAGCTGCTGAACCTGTAAACGCATCATATTATGAGTGTAATAAGTGCAGTCAGGTAGGGTATTCATTTTTTTCAGTTATATTTCTAATTTGGTCACCTTGCTCCATCCAAGGCTTGTCTTGGGTGCCTTCCTCCAGTAGCTCATGCTGACAGCAACCGGTTGCCCAAAAATGTTCGTTGCACACATGATGCATCACACCAACCCACATCAACTGCAAGAATAGAAGACAAAAAAAAAAAGATCCTTTACAATACATAAAAAAAAAAAAAATTATAATTGACACATAACGTATAAATTGTTTACATTGAAAAAAAAAAATCTTACACATACCTTGAATTCCTCCTCTGTAGAGGCCTGTTTGCTGCAGTACCAAAAGTGGTTGACGATGTCACGGGACCAGGAGTGAATTAGTTTCTGCTCTTTCTTTGCTCCAGCCTGAATTCCATGCACATCAATAGCAGTGTCAATATAAATCTTTGAACAAACTCTTCTCTTGTCATGATGTTACAGGTAAAACGTTGATTAATATGGCATTGTTGAGTACCCTGCCAGTATGATAGTGTGGATGAAAACATACCTTTCGCAGCCTTTTGCTTAGACATTTAGCAGCATGCCAAATGTCAAGAGAATGCTGTAATCCCCATGCTTTGTATCGTCCACGTTCAGGATCTGCAAATAAAAAATAATAATTGACAATTACAATATTGAAGTAAAGACTTCAAATAATATAGCACATAAGTTCTGCTTACTGAGTAATGCGGTGATTTGTGGGTGAGCATCAGTAACCACTTCTTTTATTTTTACATTTGGGAGCAGAGCATCCATGGTGCGAATGAAGCACTCCTTCTCCATGATCACCGAGTTGCGACTTGTCTCCCTTTTGTCGACAGAAACGATGTGTATAATGTCTCTGGAGTCTTGCTCAATAGTAGTGTATGTGCAATACTGAGCACAGTGTCCTGAAGCATAAGCACAGCTGTCAGCAAATGAAATGTCCTTAATCACTGAAATTAAACATATGCACTCAAAACTTACCAGGAGAGTCCATCCGGCCATCTCCTACAGCCAAAAGACAATAGAATAAAAGGCATTATAAATCACACGTTGAATATAAGTCGTGGCTAAAAATTAATTTCTAAGTAATGGAGTGAAGTTTGCAAAGACACAAAAGTATGCCTCACCTAAAACAACAATATGGTCCTTTTGACGCATACGCTCCATGACTTTGGCCTTGATGTTGTCCCAGAATTCTTGAACAGGCTCTATGCAGTATGCATCTTGGATCCGATAGTAGGTTGACTCTGTAACCATCCCCATAGCCATGAACTTTAAAAGCAGAGCTATTTTTCTGTAGTTGTTTCCAGATAATAATATATTTGTGGACAGCATGAAGTCACCACCCTGCATGCCAAACTTTAACGTTGGCTGCGAGTTCCACTTCCACTGGCTGTGTCCGAAGGGGCATAACTAATGTAAAGGGAAAAAAATGTATCATTATTAATTAACCGGAAAAAACATGCACTTTCCATATTTAATGGCTACAATCACTAGTTTATGTGTGAAGTTTGGATCATATACATATTTATCTACATACACACATAATTTGTATTTATTATTAGTATTAATTATTTTTTTAATGATCATACACTACAATCTCAAGAAAAAATTTAAATGCAAGTAAAATATCATCACATATGGAAAATTGTTGCTATGATTGTGAATAAAATGTGTTTGGGATCTAAATTACATGTACATTTATATTTGCCAGCAACATCTTACCCATTCCAAAACTGCTCCAGTCCCCCGAGGTTTCAGAGTGACCTGAAATGGTGGAACACCAGGGCATGGTACACCAGACAGCCTGTCCATGTGTTTGCACCTCTTGATGGGTAGTTTCAGATGCCGAGCGAGTTGAAGTAGATTGTCATTATAAGTAATGTTGGCACATTTACCAACTAGGTCTTCCTCCGTAGTTATCCTCTGTTGGTCTGGAACAGATTCCGATTCAGATTCCTCTACAGCGTTATCAGCTACTACAAAATCAAACACTGCTTTGTCCACACTGATTTCCGGAAGCTTGTCCGTTTTGGCACCAACAGTTCTGTGTAAAAGAGGCAAAATATGTATGCATTGAACAGCACATTAAAATCGTATTAAACATTTAATAATTTAATCAGTTGTACGAGCAGGCCACCATCTTGTGTACTACAACAAATTAAACAAATGATTTTACCTCAAATAAAGAGATGGGACAAAATCCTCATCGGAGCTGTCCCCATCTTCCAAGTCCATATTACTTGGGTGACCCCAAAAATCATCCATGACAATGCTGTGAATTAAACATGTATAAACACCTTTGAAATATTGTATAAATAAGTGGATCTATATGATACACAATATACATTACTTACTATGTATTCCTCAAATCATTCACCGCCTCTTCATCTGGTGAATATTGGTCTTCATGTTTACTGATATCCAGGGAATGCATGCTGCAAGCATAAAAATAAACACATGACCAACTACATAAACAGGTGGAAATTAAACAGAAAAGAAACATATCAACCCAAATGAAATACAAATACTGTACAACACAGCATGAGGTGCAAGGCAAGCTCACCTGGATTCTAAAACCTCAATTTCTCCCTCTCTAACCAGCGTTTGAACACCAATCTCATTAGCATTCATTTCTCTGATTGAAAAAATAAACAAACCATCAATCAATTTCTGCAATATCGATATTGTCTGAATTAATACTGCTTTGAAAAGAAAAAACTTACAGGTCACGATCCGACTCCTCGCCTATACTGGACACCACTGGTTGTGGTGGTCTGGATTGTCCCTTGCGTGGCGTGGACGTTGTCGCTTGCCAGCGCTTGTAGCTACAACAAAATCGAGAGTACAGACAGCACCTTTACACAAATTTGCAATTTTTCTACACAACGTAAAAGTGAACAAACATTGATGACTAATGCTAATACATTACAAAATAAAATGATTTGATATACTCTAGTTAGCAGACAGGTATTTTTGATTTATGCTAAAACACAAACGCAGAGACAGATCTTGGTTATTAGCCTAGGTTATTATGTAGCACTATAAGTCCCGACGTAAAATGCATATATGACAATAGTTGTCTGTCAAGTTTGCCACTTGTAACTGGTTATAGCAGCAACCTAATACAATAGTTAGCAATCTAACGTTGTCTCGCTAGCCAGTCAGCTAAGTAATGTTACCACAGATGGATTGAATACATTTATAAACACTAACAAGAATAAGGAATAAAGAAAACAAAGAGTTACTTACAATTGCATTAGTAGAAACGCCAGGTCAGCATCTGTTTTGCATTGTTCACTATCCTTTAGCTCTCGCCACTCATTGAACGCTCGACCAATATTAACTCTCGTGCGGTCCCTCGCACGGTCAGCAAGTTTTTTCTTCTCCTTCACCTCCTCCGACGATAAACGTCTTTTTTGTCGTTTCGCAGGTAAACGAGAATGATCCATCGTCGCCATGATCGTCGTTTGTAATAGCCGTACTAGCTAGTATCAGAGAATGTCTAATAGTAGACGGGCTCTGCTAGTATTGAGGGGGGCGTGTGTGTTTATGTCGAATTGCCGTAAAGCAATTCGTGTTTCGCGCTCATTCTCATTCTGCCTGGGAACGCTGGGGGGAGCTGGAAAAGTCACCAATATCACCAAAACAGGTTGTTTAACCATCCAAATTATTTCTAGACAGTTTTATTAAGTTAAAAAAGTTGCAAAGTTCTCCTTTAAAGCAGAGTGCTCTGGGTAATATTTTATATCCTGTCAAAACATACATTAATCGTTGCCATTGCATTTGTATTTTTCAAACACAAAACACATTTCATAAGCTGGAGTGTGTACTCTTGTGTACACACACACACACACACCTACACACACACACACACACCTTAATAATACTCTAATATGTCATTTGTTCACAATGTCCCATGCACCACACAATAAAAAAAATTATACCATTTAGACTAGACACATTCAAAATGCAAAAAGTTCCCTTTCGTAAAGGGAACTCCCGCTGCATCGATACTCGATACTTTGGGGAATGCCTTCGGCATGACGCATCTGAAGTCTGTAATGGAACTATTCCAATCTTGATTGGTGCTGTGTCTTTCGTCACTCGTGACGTTGCATGTGACGGTGATCCGGAAGCAATATAAGGACAACGGAACATAGCTGCGTCAGCTTTCTGTCTTCAGCAAGCGTTCTGTGTGACTGTACGTCTTATTTGGTGTTGTTTGTCTATCTCAATATATATGGCGAATATAAAGAAACGACTCAGGCGGTGTGCGTCCCCTTGCTCACGCTGTTCGAGCGAGGATAATGCGCTCTCGTTCTGTGTTGTTTGTCTGGGAGTGAAGCATGCACGAGCAGTGCTCGAGGGCGCTGTCTGTGCAAACTCCCGTTTGAGCCTGTTCGATCTATTAGATCAGGCTCGCGTTCCCAGTGCATCAGGTCCCGCGTCTGTTGAGGAAGCGCGCCGCTTGTATGCATGGGATTCGCACGTGGGGCTGGCATATAATGGTTATTTATTAACCAGCTCCACTGGTCTCGCGCACGGTTCGGAAGCCTGCGCTACGTCTTCTTCCGACCGTGTTAAAGACACAGCGTTTGATTTATCTGGCTCCGAGGAGTTAGATATTATCAACACTGAATCATGTGGATAGGGGGATTCGCCACCCCATATTCACGTTATTGTTGCTGGAGGTTGTAACCAGGGCAGTGGCTAAATTAAATGTGAAAATAAATGGCCATTTAATAAGCAGGAAGCGATTAAGAAAAATAAAATGGAAAATGAGCGCTTCCTGCAGACCCAGTCACAATCTTCGTGTCAGAGCCTTCCCTTTTTCACTGATCTCCATACTGAGGTATAGAGATCATGGAAAAATCCATGTTCATCTCAATTATTTCCCCCCTCATGTGTATATTTTTATCCATTAGGGAATCTAATGAGAATGGTTATGAGGTGATGCCTCGGGTTGAAGAATATTTTGCGAAATATTTTCTCCCCGACATTGCGTCACCCCTGATAGCTCAGACACTTCCCTCCAAATCTCGTACATCAATTTGTTAGGGAAAGCATATATGGTGGTGGGTCGTGCCGGTGCATGCCTGTACACGATGGGGTTATTTCAGGCATACCAGGCTGACCTCCTCAAAGAGGTGGATGATAACTGGGAGGTCACACTCGACGGTATTACTAAATTTCGTAGAGTAATCTCTCCGTATTATTAAGAGACGGCCCGTGCCATTGGCCGTTCTATGGCAGCACTAGTCGTCTCAGAGAGACATTTATGGCTAAATCGCTTGGGGATCGGGCAGGAGGTCAGGGCCTTCCCTCTCGATGCCCCCCTTTCACCTTCTGGCCTCTTTGGCGACACGGCAAGGATCGTTGTCGAGAGGCTTCAGGAGGCAGAGCGACAATCAGCTATCCCCGGTTGTCAGTCCAGGTCTCATGGGGTTGCTGCCAGGGGGCAGCCTCATGGGGCAGCCACCAGCTCCTCATACTTTGAGAAGGTTGCCTCTCGTGCCCCCCCCCCCCCCCCCCCCTCCGTATAAGGCTTGGGGTCAGAGGAAACATTCTCGCACGAAGCCCTCCATACCGAAGACAGGTCTGAGGACTGTCTCACGGGTTAAGAGGGTTTCGACTAAGAGGTCTTGTCGTAACACGCGGACCCTTATGGGCGTTCCCCCAGGAGAGCGAGTACAAGAGTCTCGCCTCATTATGCAGCCCTTAGGAAATCGATGTCTGCCTCCCGCCGCTGATGGCGCTTCGGGACACATCGGCTTCCAGCGAACCCAAATTGCAGTGTCTGCCCGAAGACGTTGCTGCCCTGTCGAGTTCGCCGCCTCTCAGGAGGTCTGTAGAGAGCATATTTCGGTTAGTTCCTGCCAGTTAGCTGCTTCAGGTCACCGAAGCCATTTGGAAATGTATAGCCGAGGCCAGTCTCGAGGGACTGGTCCCCATAATGGCATATTTAGATACCCCGAGGGGTCTTCGAAATATAGCCTAGGGGGTCCTGCTTACAGTGGAGCTAATATACGAATATTATCTACTAGGGGTGGTTCACATGTTGGCCAGCCCCGAGCAGGGTCGGTTCTTGGAACAGGAAGTCTAGTCCCTCTTAACACAGGAAACCTCAAAGTGGGCTCTTCCTTGGTTATGGGAGCCCGGGTTCTACAGCCGGCACTTCATAGTTCCTATGAGGGGGGAGGAGTTAGGCCTTGTTTGGATCTCAGGGTACTGGATCAACCTCCGAGGGGGTTTAGATTCAAGATACCAACTGTCAGTCAGACCAGCTCCGAGGACTGGTATGTCGTGATAGATCCACAAGCTCCTTAACTCCTCGTTTCCTTCTAACCCCATAACAGGAAGTTTCCAAGATCCGCTTTTGGGGGAAAGCGCATCGGTTCCGGATTCTTCCAGTCGGTCTAGCCTTATCCCTTCGCACCTTCACTAAATGTATGGACGCAGCCCTTGCTCCATTGAGACTTCAGGGGGTCCGTATCTTAATAACTGGCTCATTTTGGCTCAGTCGAAAGAACTAGCAATTCAACATCGAGATGTTGTTTTGCGTCATCTGAGATGCTTGGGGTTGAGACTCAATGTGAAGAAAGGTTCCTTAACTCCTCTTCAGAGGACTACGTTACTGGGAGTAGAGTGGGACTCAATCACAATGCGGGCACAATTGTCTCCTGCTCGAATTAATACTATTTTACACACAATGAAGAGTATTAGGTTAGGCCAGGCTATCACTGTCAAACATTTTCAAAGAGTTTTGGGTCTTATGGCTGCAGCTTCCACGGTAATTCCCTTTGGTCTGCTCCATATGAGGACCTTGCAGTGGTGGCTCAGGAACAAGGGTTTTTCTCCTCTGGGAAACCCTTTTCGTACGATCAGAGTTACGAGCAGATGCCTTCGTTCTCTTGTCATGTGGAAGAAACCATGGTTCCTGTCTCAGGGCCCGGTGTTGGGAGCACCATGTCAGAGAAAGACTTTGACTACGGATGCGTCCCTCACGGGCTGGGGTGCGGTTATGGAGGGCCGTTACACCCGAGGTACTTGGAAGGACCATCATCTCTCATGGCCGGTAGGCAATATTATGATTCTTCAGGTATTCCATCCTCCATCGCATGTGTCGGATGATCAAGGTCATAGCCTTGGAGGTTCCTATATAGGCCTCAGGCTGAGAGGAGTCAGTCCATCTAGTTAGGTCAAGGGTTAGGAGCTATTTCCCTTTATTAAAAAGACAGCTGGTTATCTAAAACCATTCATATTTGAAGTACAAGGTGCGCTTTTGCCTTCACCTCTTATCTAATGCTTTCTACTGTCTGGGGCTCCCATCCAGGAGGTCAGTCGAGCCTCCGGCTCCAGACCTCCTCTTCCTACACCAAATCTTATGACAAGCTAGTTTGGATCTGCCCTCTACTCATTTTATCGTCCGTGAGTGTACCAGATGCTTTATACCAGGGCGTTTTTCTCTCAGTGTGGCGGCGTGGGTATTCGTTCCCCAAAGTATCGAGTATCGATGCAGCGGGAGTTCCCTTTACGAAAGGGTACGTCTCGGGTTACTAATGTAACCCTCGTTCCCTGAGTAGGGAACGAGACGCTGCATCCCTCGGCCACACTTTTCGCGCCCCTGAGAACGACTTGCTTTGACCCTTCGAAAGCTGACGCGGCTATGTTCCGTTGTCCTTATATAGCTTCCGGATCACCGTCACATGCAACGTCACGAGTGACGAAAGACACAGCACCAATCAAGATTGGAATAGTTCCATTACAGACTTCAGATGCGTCATGCCGAAGGCATTCCCCAAAGTATTGAGTATCGATGCAGCGTCTCGTTCCCTACTCAGGGAACGAGGGTTACATTAGTAACCCGAGACGATTTGTTTTTCCAAAATGTTTGGAGCAATTTGTTATATTTTTGTAATTTTTGTATAACTTATTTGTAATTTTGAAATATAACATATGTGATGAATTGCTCTGTAATTTATCAGATTTACCAATTGTTATAATTTCAATTTGGGCTGGTTAATTATGAACAATGGGTAAAATTGGGGGGTGGGGACATATGGGGGCGGGGCTCCATTAGGGCTCCTCCCCTAACCGCATGTGATCTCACTCCAAGCTTTTGGTAAAACTTGAGAGCCCTGATGCTGTTAGTGGAGTTGTTTAATCCTCCTCCGATGAGATCTTGAGAGATCTTCAGGCTGTTTACACAACACCGTTTTCAACTAAAAATGTATTTGTTAAATGTAAAAACTATTTATTGGCTTTTTATGGGAAAACGCAAACTTTTGAAAACGGGTTTCAAAGTGTAAGTTTTTGAAAATAGACTCCGTGTAAACAACAAAAATGTGAATTTCAGAAGATGATGATATCATGCACATGCACATTACATGTTCAGTGTTTCATCGCCATCTAATGGCCTGGCAGCAGAACACAGGTTTTTTGGTCGTTTTCACGAATCTGTGTGAATGGGGATCGTTTTGACAATAGTGTCTGTATGTGGAAAACACACTGAGCAGTGTTCATTTCATCTGGATAACCCATGTGGGGCCTACATGAAAACTGAGAACAAAACTGTCTGGGCCCCAGTTAGAAAGTCCACATGTCGGCTCCTCGTGATTTTAATGGCTGGGAAGCTTATTTTTTAGCAAAAATAGTAGAGTTGGGGTACTCGGACTCGAGTCCAATTTTTAATGAACTCGAACTTGTCACGCACTCGGATGAATTTGTTCTTGGACTTGACACGGACTCGGACATTTTAGACTCGGAAAAATGTCCGAGTACAGTCGAGTCCGGGCACTGGAGGACACAATATTATTCAAAAACGAAACAAAACGAAACTGCTTACATTGTGTTGTGTCAGTGTTGAGCACTGTAGCCAATCACAGATATGTATATTAAGCGCATGAACACAGTGTCCAATCAGAGAAGTTATGTATGTTCAGAATCAGCGCGAGTTTTATCCTTTCGCAAATCTCCTCATAAACAACAAAGTCTTGACGCGATGTAAATAAGAGATTCACTGTGCAGTGGGGACAACTTCAGTGTTTATGACGAGAGTTTCAGTGAGAGTGCAGAACGCGAAGTAAGTGATGGCTTAAAGGGAGCGCTATTGACAACAATATACAATATATTGATCTAAATAATATATTTTTTCATGCTTCTAGAGGACCAGTGGTTACGTTCACACTGTAAATTAAAAAGAGTGATAACTGCATTTAAATGTGGGAGAGAATCCGCAGAATTTTATGAAGGACTAAAAATGACAGAACGAAAAATAAATAAATAAATAAAAGTAGGAATAAATAAATAAATGCAGAAATAATAGTAAAAATAAATACATTTTGGTAATATAAATGGCTATTTCTGTATTTTTACATGTATTTATTTATTTATTTATGCATTTCTATATGTATTTATTTATGTATTTATACATTTATTTATATATTTATTTATTTATATATTTATTTATGTATACATTTATATATGTATTTATTTATACATTTATTTATTCCTACATTTATTTATTTCTGTATTTCCACATTTCTACATTTATTTATTTCTGTATTTCCACATTCCTACATTTATTTATTTCTGTATTTCCACATTTCTACATTTATTTATTTCTGTATTTCCACATTTCTACATTTATTTATTTCTGTATTTCCACATTTCTACATTTATTTTTCCCTGCGCATGTATGCTAATTGACATGGCTAAGCCACGCCCCCTCCACTCACTCAGACAAACATGGCAGCTGTCACAGTAGGAGACATTTCACAGGAGGCAATTGATGATTTTTTGGAGACAGAAAGATTATATATCATCTCGATGTCACCAAAAGGGCCTTAAATATGCATTGGAGGGTTATATTAAACATTTTATTGTTGAGAAGGTCGATAGCTTCAGCTCCAGAACAAAGATTTACAGTTCACAGAGTAAACGTTATAGTTTGGTGCTATTTCGCTTCAAACGCTCGCTTTATACGCGCGTCCTATTCGCTTTGGATTCAAAATGTTCAAGCGTCGAACTAGACGCGGATACGCGCGAATTTGACGCTCTATTCGGTGGGAGCGCAGAATAATGAACAGGCTGCGATGTCAAGATTGCATTGCTGGAATGTGTGTGTGTGTGTGTATGTGTGTGTGTGTGTGTGTGTGACACTGTGTGTGTGTGTGTTCAGAGAGCGGGCGCCGGGGCGCGATCGAACACTGGAAACATAAAAACATACTCCATTTTGATCATACAGGACATGATTAAAACTGCAAAGTGTTTAGCCTACTTATATTTGTGTAAAACACAACATTGTGCTTTTGTCAAACTGTAAACTCTTGTCAAACTGTAACCTACAACTGTCACCCAACCAAAATCACACACACACGCTGTTTAAAAGCCAAAATGACAAGAAAAAACAAAAACGAATGAAAACTGATCCCCGCAATGCATTGCAATGGACGAGGAAGCAGAGAATGTCCAAGTGTATTGGGTTAGCTATGCGTACTGTGATTGGCTCATCGCGTTTGGGTCGTGGCTTAGCCATTGGTCAATTAGCATACATGCGCAGGGAAAAATAAATGTAGAAATGTGGAAATACAGAAATAAATAAATGTAGAAATGTGGAAATACAGAAATAAATAAATGTAGAAATGTTTAAATACAGAAATAAATAAATGTAGAAATGTGTAAATACAGAAATAAATAAATGTAGGAATAAATAAATGTATAAATAAATACATATATAAATATATAAATAAATACATATATAAATACATAAATATATACATAAATGTATAAATACATAAATAAATACATATAGAAATGCATAAATAAATAAATAAATACATGTAAAAATACAGAAATAGCCATTTATATTACCAAAATGTATTTATTTTTACTATTATTTCTGCATTTATTTATTTATTTCTACTTTTATTTATTTATTTATTTATTTTTCGTTCTGTCATTTTTAGTCCTTCATAGAATTTTAGTCCTGTGAGTCATGGAATTGCGATGATTGACACAGTAACCATAGCAACATGAGAACGTGATAACCAAAGCAACATTTTGGCGTCTAATGTTATGATTTTTGTTACATTTAGCCTACTTTTTAGTCATAAGTTTACATACATCTTGCAGAATCTCCAAAAGGATGATCATAAAAACAGTGTTTCTATTTATTACTGCCCTGAAAAAGCTTTTTCACACAACGGATGTTTAATAGCCTAGTCCACAAGACAAAATACAAACACAAAATACAAGACAAATTACATAGGCTTGATTTTAATATTGTGTTTCATTAGGCTACCTGAATGATCCAAAAGTTGTTTTTTTTTTACTTTTTTTTTTTTATGGTTGTTCATGAGGAAAAATCCTTCAGCTCCTGCACATTCTTTGCTTTTCCAGCATCTGCTGCATATTTTCTCCTTACTAGCAGTGACTATGATTGTGAGATCAATCTTGTCACACTGAAGACAACTGAGGGACTCATTCACAACTATTACAAACCCTGCAAACATTTAGTGATGTTCAAGAAGGAAGCAACCATTAGGAGCCAGGGGGTGTACATTTTTGAACTGGATCATTGGTGTAAATTGCTCTTATTTTATTTAAAAATTCATTAATTAATTTAGTCCTGCCATTTAGAGGCTAAATAAGATATTAGCATGTAAAACAAAATAAGATAATCAAAATAAATAAAAATTTAAACAAACATCACCATCACCTTGCTCAAAAGTTTACTCCTGGCTCTTAATGCATCGTGTTATATTCTTGAGCATTACCTTGCAGAATCTGAAAGATGTACGATAGGTAAACATATGACTGTAACTATACATTGGAATCATTTTGTAAGGTTTAAAATATTAATTTAAGAGCTCAGTGTTGAGACCTTTCGTTGGACTTTGAGTGACATGCGATCTGACCAATCATAATGCAGATACCTGACATTTTTGTCCGACAAACAAACCAAACCAGTTAGTAGGTTGAAGTCAATGGACTTGAACTTGAAAAATGGTGTGTATTGATTTCTTTTTGCAGTTCTGATTTTCATTCATGTTTAATTCGTGCTAAAACTAGAAGAGATTATCAGTTCATGTGCTGCTTGAACTGAGGCCTATATTAAAGCACCACAAAACGGTGTGTATTGTTTTAATTTCATTAAAAAAATAAATAATTGAAAGCCGAGACTTTATTTCATACCAGAAGTAGCCTGCTCTGTTTTATCTGTTATATATATTTGCTCCGCAATATATATTTCACTGTGTGAGAACATGTGGAGTGAGAGCGGAATGGCTTGTCGGACGTAGCGACAGTAAGAGGGGTGGGACTTTGTGAAAGGTCAATTTAAAATCATTTAAATCTTTGTGGACTCGGCTGGACTCGACTCGGACTCGGATGTTAAGGACTCAGACTCAAGTCCGACTCGGCCCTCTTTGGACTCGGACTTGGACTCGGACTCGATTGTTAAGGACTTGGACTCGACTCGGACTCGACAAAGGTGGACTCGGATCCAACACTAAAAAATAGCTAGGTCACCACATAATATCATTCATATTGTGATATACAATTTTGGTAATATCATCCACTCCTATCATTGTTGAGGGTTTTAAATATTTATTTAAAGGGGGGGTGAAATGCTCATTTTCACTCAATCTCCTGTTAATCTTGAGTACCTATAGTATAGCATCCTTCATATCTCCAAAAAGTCTTTAGTTTTATTATATTTATAAAAGAAAGATAGGCTGTACCGAGTCTTTCCGGAAAAACCCGAGCGTCTGGAGGCGGGCCGTGTGGGCGAAGCCAGAGCCATTGAGAGAATCCGTCGATCTCCATGGTCGATCTGGGCTTTGTTTATAAAACATTCATCGTCGAAATGCAGGGAACAAACAGTCTACACAACAATCTGCATCTAATCCTAACGCTGGGTTCTTTGGGAAGCTTTCCCTCACATCCAAAAACACACTTTGGAGACACTATGCAGCGCTGCCGATGATTTCCTGTTGAAGCGCGTTGATGTGCGCGGTCTCGATCTCCTCTGGTCGACGTGTGCGCGGGCGAGCTTTTCCGGGAGAAATGCTCATATAAGTATGGCGAGTGGATAGTGCCACGGATAACTTACCGAAGTCGACAGTCGTGTACTTTTACGTGACAGAAGGGGTACGCTGCATCACAGACGCGTGACACCAACGTGTGACTCCAACATCGCACCACAGCACGTCTCATCACAGACGCGTAACACCAACGTGTATGGCAAGCCAAAGTATTCATAAACGCCTGGTCGGGCGTCTGATTGCACACTGACACGTCAAAAGCGTGCGTTTCGACCACCAAACGCGCGTCCCTGACGCGCGATTTGCCATAAAAGCGCACGTTCTTAACGCGCGCTTTGTGGTCACGGAAAACGCGCGTCGCAAAAGCGCGGTTTTTGCATCAAAACGCGCGTCCTCGACGTGTGATCTGCCATTTAAAACGCACGTTTGAAACGTGCGCTTTGGGGTCACCGAAAACGCACGTTTTTGACGCGCGTTTATAATAACAAAAATGGGCGTTGAAAACGTGTGTTTTGACTAGGAAAAAACGCACGCTTTTGACGTGTAAACAATTAACCCAAACAGGCAGTACAAACGTGTGTGAAGTTTCCAACCAGGCGAAAAGGACGCGTCAGTGTCATTGGCTGCTGAAGGCTTGGGTCTAACCATTTCTGTGGGCTTAGGGGGGTTTAGCTTCTGTTCATAGACTAGGCTACCACCATTTAACATGCCATAGATCAGGTTATTCAGCCTATCTATTTTGTCCTTTTTTGTAGAACTTATAGAAATAATATATTTAAATTGCAGTTTTATCAAAATTTAGATAAAAATAAAATTGCCTTGTTTTTCTTCGCTCATGCCTTTTTGTAAATAAACACATTAGTGGTCATTCTAGCTCTAACATGAATTCATTAACATTTGTGTGGGAAAATCAGTTACGGTGGAAGTAAGCAATCAATGCAGGTTAATCAATATCTGTCTTTAGAGAACAACTTGGACTTTTGTTGTGCTTACATTTGAAGGTATCACAAGCAGGTGGCGCTTATTGAAACCTTTTTGTTCAAATATTGTGCGCTCAACACAGACAAACAGCAATTAAGTACAGAGGTGATATTATCCATTAAATTTTTTTAAGACTTATGCCTCGTTTCCACTGAGCAGTACGGTACGGTACGGAACGGAACGGTACGCATTTATTTGCGTTTCCACTATCAAAAGTTGTGAATGGTACCAAAATGCCGAACCGTACCGTACCACTTTTTAGGTACCCTTCCATTGGGGTACCTAGCACAGTGGAACGGTACTAAAAGGTGGAGCTAGACTCACTGCAGGACGTTGATTGGTTGACAGAGAATCGTCACTTGCGCGTGCTACAAGAGGAATGACAACATAAGAAGCGCCATTTTTTAATATACAGTTCAATATAATACTACTGTTACTGGGAGGGGGGCGCGCAAGATGGCGACCGGTGAGGAGGTAGTTTTGAGATGCTGAGGAGAAAAGTTTGTTCCTTCACCTCATATCGTTCTTTTTGTTTAATAAATTGACCAATCTGACAGCTAAATGTAAGATCTTAGTTTTTACAAGATAATTAACACGGAGAGTTGCTGTAAATTGCTTTTGAACGATTGTCTAGAGAGACTGCAGCATTGAATGGCGGAAAAACGAGAGAGGGAGAGTAACGTTAAGGTTAAAAAAAAAAGCTTAACAAAGTCGCTGACAAAGATGAAGAGCAAAGATGATGAAATGCAAATTTGCAGCGCTGATCTTCAAACAGAGCACGGATATGTAGTGCAAGGCATCACAGTTTCTTTACCGGATTCAACGCCCAGCACCCCTGAGCCGAAGAAAAGTAAAAATGAACCGTCTCTGTCTGAAATTCAAGAAAACATCATGCGATGCATAAATGAAAGAGTCAACGGATTAGAGGAGCTCTTAAGGGCAAATACGGTGAGCATTGAAGCTTTAAAGAAAACGACGGAATTCCTCTTCAATGAAGTAAAGGATGTCAAAGATGATGTGAAAATTTTGAAAAAGGACACGAAGGCGATGCATGAGGTCAGTGATGCGCATAGTAAGAAAATGACGGAGTTCGATTCCAGGCTTAACGAGGTAGAAAGGTACAAGAGAAGATGGAATCTGAGATTGTACGGTCTGACTGAGCAGACAGGTGAAGATGTAAAGGCACAAGAGGTGGATATCTGTTGTGCAGTTCTTCCAGAGCTAACTACCAAAATACAACAGGATGTAGATATAGTACACCGGCTCGGAAGGAAACTTGAAGGAAACGCCACGAGAGGGAGAACCGTTATCATCCAATTTGTGTCCAGATCCTTACGAGATATGCTTTGGAAAGCGGCGAAAACCAGCACCTACCTGAGGTCCAAGGAGCTACGGTTCGGAGAAGATTTAACGACTATGGACAAAGCCTTACGCAGACAGCTGTGGCCAAAAGTGGAGGCTGCTCGGCAGGTAGGGAAGAAGGCTTACTTCGTCGGCGTACGAGCCTTTGTTGATGGAAAGGAAATACCTCCCTAGGATTTTGATCATGATTATATATGTGCATAATTCCTGATATAGAACTGCATATGGACAAAACTTCTGCACGTGTTAGTACACGGTTACAAGTGCAGTCACAATCTGGACGGAATTTTGTGACTTTTACAACAGAATATTTCTTTCAGTTTACGGTCAGAATGGATCTTTGTTAACAGATCTACAATATATTGCACTTGCACAGCATAGTTTTCGAAAGGTTTTGATTTAGTTCAAGTATTATTAAGGTCAATTTGGGTTGTAAGTTCTACTTTTGAGGTGTAGGAACTTGTTTTGTTTCATATTTGCTTAATCTTAAATTGTTAATATATATAGCATACTGGTATCTTTGTCAGTTTTATCGTTAAATGTCAGGGGAATTCGAGATTTGCTGAAAAGGAAAGCAGTTTTTTTGTTTTGCAGGAAATTTAAATGTGATTTTTATTATATTCAAGAAACACACGCATCTTTGTCAGATTATAATTTTTGGAAGAGCCAATGGGGGGATGATTTATGGATGTCATATGGGAGTAATCGATCAGCTGGTGTTGCAATATTAAAAGGTACATTTAAGGGGAAAATAATTCAAAACAAAATGCATGATTCAGGTCGATGGGTGATACTGGTTATAGAAAAGAATTCTGAATTTTTTATTTTGGGGAATATTTACGCAAGTAATTTTACCACACAAAACAAAACTTTATTTTTGGATTTTGAAGACCAGATTGAAAAAACAGTGGAACAATATAGCAATGCGAAATTAGTACTTGGAGGGGATTTCAATACAATATGGGATTCTGAAAAGGATTGTTTTCCACCTCGTCTGAGTAACAGGTCTGTTCTTCCAGAATTGAATAGTATATGTTCTACTCTGGACTTGATTGATATATGGAGACATACGTATCCAGACAAAATTCAATTTACATGGTGTAAAGGAAACCTTTCTCAACAGTCACGCATAGACTATTGGTTAATTTCAAGGAATCTATTGGATTATGTTAATGAGGTCTCTATAGAGCCTTCTGTTCTTACAGATCACAAAGCTATTTTTCTCTCGTTAAATACAACTAAATCCAAAGATGTTAAAACTTTTACATACTGGAAAATGAACCAGAATATATTGACAGATGTGCAGTTTAGAGATAAAGCAAAAGAGATTATCATACATTTTTGGAAGGAGGCAAATGTAACGAATTTATTTGGGGTAAATTGGGAATTAATGAAGTATAAGATTAGAACTTTAGCCATAAGGAGAGGAAAAGAATTAGCCAAATATAGAAGAGAAAACGAAGAAAAAATTATACAGGAAATTATAAGACTTTCTGGAAATTGTAATATAGATCAAGAAAATAAAAATAAATTACTACAACTACAATTAGATCTAGATAAAATATATGAATATAAAGCAAAGGGTGCCTTCATAAGATCAAGGAAGAAATGGTTAGAGGAAGGAGAAAAAAATACAAAATACTTTTTTAATATGGAAAAAAGGAATGTAGAACTTGCATCTATGGTCAAATTGAATATTAATGGACAGTTAACAGAAAATTTTAAAGAAATATCAAGATATGTGGCTGAATTTTATGAGAAATTGTATTCTTATGATAACAAACTGAGTAATGCACAGTCATTCTTAGATTCTATTAAAGATGACATTCAAAAGATAAGTGAGTCTTCTATTGAAATGTGCGACCAAGAGATTTCTTTAAATGAAATATCTCACTGTATTAATAAACTCAAAGACAATAAGTCACCCGGGAATGATGGTTTAATTAGTGAATTTTATAAATATTTTCAAAATGAATTATCCCCGTTTTTGTTAGCTGTATTTAGAGAAGCGATACAACAAGGTTATTTACCCAATTCACTGAGACAAGGTTTGATAACTTTATTACCAAAGCCCAATAAGGACATTTTATTTGTAGAGAATTGGCGTCCCATTACGCTAATCAATAATGATGCAAAAATTTTTGCACAAATATTTGCAGAAAGATTGAAGAACTGTCTTGATCCCATAATTGATGAATGTCAATCAGGGTTTATGAAAGGTCGTCACATTTGTAATAATATTAGGCTCATTTTGGATTTAATCGACTACAATGAATTTATTACAGATAATAGTTTTGTTTTATTTGTTGATTTCTTTAAAGCGTTTGATACTATCGATCATAATTGTATGTTGGAGACCTTAAATTATTTTGGTTTTGGAGTATACTTTAAAAAAGCTATTAAAACACTGTACAATGATTGTAACAGCTCAGTTAAGTTATCATATGGAACGTCATCAAGGTTTAAAATTAATAGAGGTATACGACAAGGCTGTCCCATTTCACCGTTTCTTTTCTTACTGGTAACACAAACCATGGCCATACATATTAAAAGAGATACATTTTGTGGTATTAGACTTTTGGAGAAAGAGTTAAAATGCTCTCAATTAGCGGACGACACTGCTATTTTTTTAAAAAGTGAAACTGAAGTTAAAAAAGCTATTGAGTGTCTTAATGTTTTCTCTTCTGTATCTGGTTTATGTTTAAACATTAAAAAATGTGTGTTATTCCCCTTGAAAACATGTAATCATAATAACATTTTTGGTATTCCAGTAAAGGAGTTAGTAGATTATTTAGGTATTAAGATCTGTAAAGACCAAAAAGAGAGAAATAATTTAAATTTTACACCAATTATAAGGAAAATTAAACAAAAATTTAATTCATGGTTAATGAGAGATCTCTCATTAAAAGGAAGAATATTATTATCCAAAACTGAAGGATTGTCACGCTTGGTATATACAGCTCTTGCATTAGATGTTCCACAATCAATTATAAAAGAGGTGGATACTATTTTGTTCAATTTCATTTGGAAGAACAGACCTCATTATTTAAAAAAAACTGTTTTATGCAATCCAATTGAGGATGGTGGTCTAAATGTACTTGACTTTAATACTGCTAATTGCGTATTTAAAAATAAGTGGATAAAGAACTACTTTAACTCTAAAGGCAAAATTTGGAATATCATCCCTGAGTTCATTTTTGATTAGCTGGGGGGCTTAGAATTTTTTTTGAGGTGTAATTTTGATGTAAATAAGATTCCGATAAAGCTTTCTTCCTTTCATAAACAGGTTTTTCTATTATGGATGCTAATTTTTAAGCATAATTTTTCTCCACACAAATCTGTGATTTGGAACAACAAATATATTAGCCTACATTTAAAAATAAATCTTTATTTTACAGAAATTGGTACAATAACGGTATAATTTTGGTCAGACAGTTATTTAAGAATAATGGACATCTTTTTAATTACTGTGAATTCCTTAACTATTATAAGATCCCTGTAGCGGCTAAAGAGTTTGCAGTGGTTTTTGATGCCATTCCTAGTGGCCTTATTCAACTTTTATCAGGCAATGTATCTTCCGAAGCTATCCCCATATATACTACTAATCAGTTAAGTAGATGGCGTGAAAATTATAGATAAAAAGTTTAACAACTTTTATATTAGAGAATTATGTAGGATTACGTTATTGCCTAAATGCAAACCTTTTTGGAACTCAATGTATAATCAGATTGATTGGAAAGAGGTCTGGAACTTACCCAGTAAATACTGTCTGACCAATAAAGTTAAAGAAATTACATATAAGATTATTCACTTGATTTATCCAGTGAGACAAGTAGTCTCAAGATTTTTTAGAGACATGGAAACTACATGCAACTTTTGTAATACAGAAGAAGAATCAATAAAACACTTATTCTTTGAATGTGTATTTACCCAACTGTTTTGGATTGATGTTGAATATCTGATATTTAAATTCACAAAATTAAAGATTCAACTATCTGGTAAAGATATATTTTTGTTATACAAAAATAAGAGTGTGGAACAAAATTTTGTTGTTAACTTAATAATTATGTATGGAAAATACCATATACATAAGCAGAAATGGACAAATAATAAACCTAACATTATATTATTTAAAATTGAGCTTAAACATTATATTGAAGCCCTAAAAGATGTTAGAAATAAAAAAGCAAAACAGATGTATAAAATTTTTGAATCCTTTTCTTTGTAATTTTTTATTTTTCCCCTGTTATTTTTTTATTTTATTTTAATTTTATTGTTTCTTAGATGCTATTATGAATGTAATAGATAATAATACATTGTGTTTCCTCTGTATATGTATGCTGTTATGCAATAAAAAATACTACTGTTACTGTATCACGAAATGTAATTTTAAGAGTTTTTCAGGCGAGAATGTAGTTGTTTAAAGCTCAAATCTGTGGTTTATTTATAAAGATGATTTTTCTTTTCCCCGGTTGTGATCCATGCGTTCAGCGGGCGCTCGGCGCTCATGTTTCCCGGCTGGATGAGCCTCTCCTCGGCTAATCTTCTGACGTTCGTCGCTTACTCCGACGGTAGTGGTTAAACATGAGATATAATTCGTCTTGTGTAGACCTAACGGGCGATCTTTGCTCTCGTGAATATATAATGAGTTCCCTGTCAATCGTTTAGTTTCATATTAACGTAGGCTTTACTTGTAATGTTAGACTAGAGCGCTGCATTTGGATATTTGACTGAATTGTTTGCTTTATTTCTTATTGTATAGCTTCTTGTACCTTTTACTTAAACTTTTATATAGGCTATTATTGATAAAACTGAAATTTTACAAAAAGAAATATGGTTTCTTGTCATTTTTTTATTACAAGATTATCACTGATGTTTATTGCAACATTTGTACAAACGCATATATTGCCTGGAATATGTTTTTTTATTTTATTTAAACGAAAAGAGGTAACGTTAGGGTTGTGTTTTAAATTTCGTTTTGTTATAAATAGAATAACGTGCAGTGAATAATCAAAATGCGTTGCGCATGAACCACATTTGTGTCCCTAATGTTTAATTTATTTAAATGAAAACGAAAAGAGGCAGAATGGTGTTTTATAACATATTTCGTTTTATTGTTGCTTAAAATGTACATACAGAGCAAGTTAACAGAGATAACGAGCAGCAGAGCGAGCTGAGTGACGCTTTTAAAAACGCGCTGAACCATTTGCATGTAGGAGTCGCACATGGCAAGTACAAACTTTGCGTACTTGATATTGAGAAAAGCTATATCAGCGCTTGTCTTCTTGTGACAAACATGTCGAGGAGCAAGAACAAGATCTGCTGCATGTCATCCATTGTAGTTTACTATGTTCTTCGCGCGAAAATGACTTTGATCGAAACACCACGCCTATCAAGTAAGGGTACTGTTGGCAGTGGAAACGCTAGCCAGATCATGGTTAACAGACCCGAACCGTACCGTACTGTCCCGTACCGTACCGTACTGCTCAGTGGAAACGAGGCATTAGTGTTTAAATAGGGTATTTTATACTTTATAGAAGTATTTAAGACTTACAGGATTAGAATGAGAGCTTGTGCTCAGGGCAGGACATATATAAGAACTTAATTTGTCCCTATATTTTTTCCATTTTCTTTTTCTTGTGTATAGGCCAAATAAAATATCTAGATTGCAATTTTATGAAAACATTTTTTTTTATCAAGATAAGATTGCCTTCTTTTGCACATTAATAGCTGTATATCTATACCTCAAGTTTTCAAACTTTAAAAGTTAACATTTGATTGGGGAAATGCGTACATATGTGGTTATTGATCGATGCAGGTATAATGAAAATTTGTTAAGCAACATAACCTTTATATATATATATATATATAATGACTATAAAATGTATATCACTATTTCGAGCAGGGTGCCACCAAGATGCTTTACAGGGACCAAATTACAGAAACATCCGATAGTTCACTCAAAATTCAAAACATTCTGTCTACATTTATTCACCCTCATGTTATTTCAAACATGCACAAGTCATCCTAATTTTTTAGATTTAACATATGCTTTTTATTCATTTTCTTAAATGTGAGCAATGGTAACAGAACTAATTTACATCCTGGGATCAATCAATTATATTTTTTATCCAATTTATTTTCCACAAATGGGTTAGGGTAGCTTGCAGCTATATTTTTGTGTATAGATTGTGTATATTTTTTATATATATATTAAATATAGCTGCAGGCAGCGATTGCGGGCCCAAGCCGGGGGCACAGCCACCCTGGTGCCTTTGGTGAAGGTGAAGTTTCATCAAGATAAGTTAATGTGTGCAGAAGTTTTAACACACTTCCTGTGTCCCATTATTCGCCATAAATTCGTTTCCTCACCACGGCCAACCCGTTCAAGATATCAAAAATCTGCTGTCAATAATTCATCCTCTATGTCTTGACTTCATTCACACCGAGTTTGGTGGCAATCGGATAAATTCCCTAGGAGGAGTCTTTCACATTCCACTGTATGTGTTTTCCAAACAACCCTAAATAGCCGACTTCCTGTTGGGCGGAGCTAATAACATAGCTATTATGTAAGTTGTTCTGCCCGATGAGATCTGTATGAGTTTCATAGAATAGAATAGAATAGAATAGAATAGAATAGAATAGAATAGAATAGAATAGAATAGAATAAATCTTTATTGTCCACCGAAATGTAAATTTTTCTAAGAATATTCTAAGAATAAATTTTTCGAAAAGAATATTTCTAAAAAATAAAATATACAATATAAAAATCATGATGAAGATAAATATACTTGTCACGGTTGTGAATTCATTGTTTCCTCTGTGTCTCGTGTCATTGTTGTTTACATGTCTGTGAGTTTGCGTGAGTGGGCGTTGTCCCGCTCACGTGTTTGTTCAGTGCTCCAGCTGCTCGCAATCTTCTCATTCTCCACCTCAGCTGATTCACATTACCGTTCCCTATTTATACTCACTCATCTCTCCATTCCAGTGTCCATCCGTTGTTTGCCTGTTCCTGCGTGTATGTTCGTGTCGTCTTCCGGGTTGTCGTGTCTACAGTGGATCCCTGTTGTTTCACCGCACCCGAGCACAGATCACCGAGCACCTGCACTCAGCACCGAGCACTTGACCATCGAAGTCCCTGTGTGTCCGAGTCTGAGCGTCTCCCCCTGTGTGGACCGTCCGGAGCTGTTGATTACACGCGAGATCGCGACCACGCCCTGAGAGGAACTTTCTTTCCTGAATTGTCTTATTCTGTGTTGAAGTTCCAATAAATATTGTTCACCCGCAATTGCTTCCAGTTTTGTATCATGACAGAACGGATGGACCAAACGATGGGAGCAGCGGGTGATTCATCTGCTTCACTAGAGGATTTCATTCGAGTATGCATCGGCCGGATGGATGCACAGGAGCGCAGCCAGGGGGAGACAGGACGCGCTATCCAGACTCTGGTCACACAGGTGTCCGAGCTCACCCAGCGGTTCCATCAGCTACAACCCCCCACTGCGCCAGCACCTCCAGCAGCACTTGCAGTTCCCCCCACACCACCTGTGCCTCTCTCCCAGTCGGAACCCAGACTGCCCACGCCTGAATTATACTCTGGTGAGCCGAATTTCTGCCGTCCATTTCTGACACGTTGCAGTATGCATTTCTCATTACAGCCCAGAACTTTTGAAAAGGAGGAGGCGAAAGTAGCCTTCGTGCTGACGCTACTGACTGGGAGAGCGGCGCTTTGGGGAACTGCAGTGTGGGAGAATCGAGACCAGTGCTGCTCCTCGTTCCAAGCCCTCTCGGCGGAGATGAGACGGGTCTTCGATCGAGCCGTCGAGGGGAAGGAGGCTGCCAGGGTCTTGACTGACCTACGCCAAGGAGACCGATCGGTATCAGATTATTCCATCGAGTTTAAGACCCTGGCGGCCGGGTGTCGCTGGAACGAGGAGGCGCAGTGGGACCATTTCCTGCATGGGCTGGCCGAACGTGTCCAGAGGGAAATCTACGCCCTGGACCTTCCTTCAACGCTCAATGGACTCATAGACCTGGCCCTGAGAGTGGACGCCCGTCTGTCCAGGATTGGGCAGAGAACACCCACCAACCCAGTTCAGAGTCGGAGTGAGAACCAGCGGTCCAGCGGCCTGGACACGTTCGGCTCCCACGATCCCGAGCCCATGCAGGTGGGGCGAGCTCGGCTTTCCCGGGAGGAGAAAGAAAGGCGGAGATCCCAGGGCCTCTGTCTCTATTGTGGTGGCAACGGACATTATGCCTACAGTTGTCCAGTAAAAGGCCCAGCCCGATAGTAAGTTTGAGGCTACTATCGGGTGGGATCTCCGCAGGTAAGACCTCATCCACTTCCACCATCCTCCCGGTAAGACTGAGATGGTCAACTCTGGATCACCACTGCACTGCACTCATTGACTCTGGGGCAGAAGGTAACTTTTTGGATCATCAGTTTGCACTTCAATTACAGATTCCTCTTCATACACTTTCCCAGAAGATCACAGTCAACGCATTGAACGGACAGACTTTACCCACCATCTCCTTGGTCACCGAGAAACTTACACTCATCACTTCTGGAAATCATGCTGAAACTATATCATTTTACATCACTGACTCTCAACTCACACCCATAGTTTTAGGACACCCATGGCTCAGTTTACACAACCCCCGCATCGATTGGAAAAGACGGACCATCTCAGCTTGGAGCACTGAGTGTCACAATTCGTGTCTTGTGTCTGCTTGTTCTGTTGTTTCTGTTCCTGTGTTACAGGAGGAAGCGGTGGATTTATCAAACGTGCCCGAGGAGTACCGTGACCTGAGTGAAGTGTTCAGTAAGTCTAGAGCTGCTTCTCTCCCTCCGCATCGTCCCTATGACTGTGCTATAGATTTATTGCCAGGTAAGTCTCCGCCTAAGGGCAAGATTTATTCACTTTCAGTTCCTGAGAGAGAGGTTATGGAGAAATATATTTCTGATTCTCTAGCAACCGGGTTCATCCGCCCTTCCTCTTCTCCAGCGGGGGCGGGGTTCTTTTTTGTGGGGAAGAAGGACGGTTCTCTGCGACCTTGCATTGATTACCGAGGGCTGAATAACATCACGGTAAAGAATACTTATCCTTTGCCGTTGATGTCTTCAGCCTTCGAGAGGTTGCAGGGAGCGTCTCTCTTCACTAAATTGGACTTGCGTAATGCTTATCATTTGGTCCGCATCAGGGAGGGGGATGAATGGAAGACTGCTTTTAACACCCCTAGGGGGCATTTTGAATATTTGGTTATGCCTTTTGGGCTTTCCAATAGTCCCGCAGTCTTCCAGGCACTAGTCAATGATGTGTTGCGAGACATGATCGATCAATTCATATATGTTTACCTGGATGACATATTGATTTTTTCTTCGTCTCTCCAGGAACATGTGCAACACGTACGACTAGTGCTTCAGAGGTTGCTAGAGAATGGGCTTTTTGTCAAGGCGGAGAAATGCGTTTTCCATGCACAGTCAGTTCCTTTCCTGGGACACATCGTGTCGTCTGAAGGTATGCTTATGGACCCTGACAAGGTTAAGGCTGTGGTAGAGTGGCCAATCCCAGATTCCCGCAAGGCCCTGCAGCGGTTTCTGGGATTCGCCAACTTCTATCGGCGTTTTATTCGCAATTTCAGCCAACTAGCCGCACCTCTGACCGCCTTGACCTCTCCCAGAACTGCGTTCAGGTGGTCAGACGCAGCTGAGGCTGCGTTTGCCAAACTCAAGAGCCGCTTTGTTTCAGCTCCTATTCTCATAGCCCCTGATGCTTCACGTCAGTTTGTGGTAGAGGTCGATGCGTCGGAGGTGGGGGTAGGTGCAGTGCTTTCACAACGTTCACCTTCAGACGACAGAATGCATCCCTGCGCGTTTTTGTCACATCGATTATCTCCTGCCGAACGAAACTATGACATTGGTAACTGGGAGTTGTTGGCAGTCAAGTTAGCTTTGGAGGAATGGCGTCACTGGTTAGAGGGTTCAGGGGTACCCTTTACAGTCTGGACTGATCACAAGAATTTGGAGTACATTAGAACCGCTAAAAGATTGAACTCCAGGCAGGCTCGGTGGGCACTTTTTTTCGGTCGTTTCGATTTTACACTTTCCTATCGTCCGGGTTCCAAAAACGTCAAACCCGATTCTTTGTCGTGTATTTTTGATCGTCCCGAACACGAAGCTACTCCTGAGCGCATTTTTCCTGAGAACCTGATTATCTCTTCGCTCACATGGGAGGTCGAATCGAAGGTCAAGAGGGCCTTAGAAGGGGTAACGCCTCCGATCCGGTGCCCACCTAACCGCTTATTTGTGCCGGAGGAATTACGATCAGAAGTCGTCCAGTGGGGTCATAGTTCCAGTCTAGCTTGCCATCCAGGGGTGAGTCGTACCATATTTCTAGTTAAGCAGCGATTCTGGTGGCCCCTGATGGCTCGTGATGTTCACAATTTTGTTTTGGCTTGCTCTAGTTGTGCCATTGGTAAGTCGTCCAATCGACCCCCAGCTGGGTTACTTCAACCGCTGTCGGTGCCTTCGAGACCTTGGTCCCACATCGCTCTAGATTTTATCACCGCCCTCCCACCCTCCCAGGGTAACACGGTAGTTTTGACCGTGGTGGACCGATTCTCGAAGGCAGCCCACTTTATTCCCTTGCCCAAATTACCTTCAGCCAAGGAGACAGCGGTGGCAGTCGTTGATCACGTCTTTCGGTTACATGGCCTCCCGACAGACGTGGTTTCTGACAGGGGACCCCAGTTTGTGTCCAGATTTTGGCGAGAGTTTTGTAAATTACTGGGGGCGACGGTCAGTCTGTCCTCTGGGTTTCATCCCCAGAGCAATGGCCAAACTGAGAGAGCCAACCAAGATTTGGAAAGATCATTACGATGTTTGGTCTCCAAGAATCCCTCCTCCTGGAGCCAACAACTTTCCATGGTGGAGTACGCCCACAATACGTTACCAGTGTCATCCACGGGCCTATCTCCGTTTAAGTGTAGTGTAGGATACCAACCACCTGTTTTTCCTAGTACTGAGTCCGAAGTCGCGGTCTCCTCCGCCCACGCCTTCATCCAGAGGTGTCACCGTACTTGGACGAGGGCCCGTGAGACTCTCCTCCAAGTGCGGGAACGCACCAAGGCCAAGGCCGATCGCCACCGGTCAAGGCCTCCCGTATACGTCGTCGGTTCCAAAGTGTGGCTTTCTACTAAGGACATTCCGCTCCGCTCCGTTTCCAATAAACTGGCACCCAAATTCATTGGCCCGTTTTCTGTCACTAAGATCATTAGTCCGGTGACAGTCCGCCTCAATCTTCCTCCAGTGTACAGGAGGATTCATCCCGTTTTCCATGTGTCCAAAATTAAGCCCGTCTTTTTTGCACGCATTAATCCGCCAGCCCCGGTTCCCCCCCCGCCGCGACTCGTAGATGGGGAACCATCCTATTCGGTTCGTCGTATCCTGGATTCCAGGCGGAGGGGACGCGGATTTCAGTACTTGGTGGACTGGGAGGGTTACGGTCCGGAGGAGAGAAGTTGGGTTCCTGCTCGTGACATCCTGGATCACTCCCTTATCGATGATTACAATCGACAGGTAAGGAGTTCTGGGAATGCCGTGAGGCATTCCTAGGAGAGGGGGTACTGTCACGGTTGTGAATTCATTGTTTCCTCTGTGTCTCGTGTCATTGTTGTTTACATGTCTGTGAGTTTGCGTGAGTGGGCGTTGTCCCGCTCACGTGTTTGTTCAGTGCTCCAGCTGTTCGCAATCTTCTCATTCTCCACCTCAGCTGATTCACATTACCGTTCCCTATTTATACTCACTCATCTCTCCATTCCAGTGTCCATCCGTTGTTTGCCTGTTCCTGCGTGTATGTTCGTGTCGTCTTCCGGGTTGTCGTGTCTACAGTGGATCCCTGTTGTTTCACCGCACCCGAGCACAGATCACCGAGCACCTGCACTCAGCACCGAGCACTTGACCATCGAAGTCCCTGTGTGTCCGAGTCTGAGCGTCTCCCCCTGTGTGGACCGTCCGGAGCTGTTGATTACACGCGAGATCGCGACCACGCCCTGAGAGGAACTTTCTTTCCTGAATTGTCTTATTCTGTGTTGAAGTTCCAATAAATATTGTTCACCCGCAATTGCTTCCAGTTTTGTATCATGACAATACTTAAATACATCAAGTTAACTCCTTTGTTGTTGGCACTTAATTTGATTAAGGATATTAATGGCATTCGGAATAAAGGATTTTTTAAAAGTACTTTTAGCCAGAGGCACTCTGAAGCGCCTCCCGGACTTCAGAAGTTCAAACTCACTAGAGAGGGGGTGAGTACTATCTATTGTGATCTTTCTTGCTTTTTTACTCATTCTGTCAATGTATATTTGAGTCAATTGTTTTTGTGGTTTTCCTACTATCTTACTAGCCATTAACATTATCCTGTTAAGCTTTTTCTTAAGCTTACAGTTTAAATGGCCAAACCAAGCAGAAAGATGAAAAGTTAAAACACTTTCAATGTGTGTGATATACACAAGCTCAATAATCTTAGTACTGACACCCAAACAGTTCAATTTTCTGAGCAGACTTAGACGTTGTGTGCATTTCTTGTAAATAAAATCTGTATTTTCTATAAAACTCAGGTGATTATCAAGAACCGTACCTAAGTACTTAAAAGTTCCCACTGTTTCAACTACTTAACCATTAAGTAACACTGGCTCTGTTATTATGTCTTGTTTTTTTACAGAAAATTAGCTCATTTGTCTCATTTGTGACGCATTCAAATTGCTGATTACATGCAAGCATGTTTGATCTATGGAACAAGTTTTCGGACCCCATTCCAGGGGGCGCTGTCGAGCCCCCCTGCCACGCCCGGGTACCAGCTTCAGCCCGGCCCTGATGGCAGCGGGTTCTGACCCGTGTGCAAAGTTTCAAGAGTTTTCGAGCATGTTAAGGGCCCCAAAAGTGCCTGAATAGTTGTAAGAAAAATAATAATAATAATAATAATAATAATAATAATAATAAATAATCCTAAGGAAAACAATAGGGCCTTCGCCCTTTCAGGGCTTGGGCCCTAAAAACATGGCACATAAAGTTAAACTAATGATTTTTGGGTGTGTGTATTGTAAGTTGTATACCATTTCAATTCGTTGAGTTCGTCTGCAGCATACTGCAAAGCACACAGTACTCCTCTGCATTACCTATACATTTGTTAACATTAAAAAGTTAAATGTGAATTCTTTGGGCAATCATGTAGCCTACTAAATGTCAACATACACGACATGAAAAATACTATCTCAGAACGGTTCTGAAATTACATTAATTCATTCTTACATTACTTTTTGCAACCTTCAAGTTATTTTGAGGTATATCTGGATTGTATTTCTGTATATTTGAATATTCTTACTTGATTAAATACATTTTTAGACTGAAGATAGCATCTAAAGAGGTGTAATATGACATACTGTACATTGAAATACTGTACATACATTACCATTACAGAATTAAAATTAAATTAAATTAAAAATGGAGCACCCCAAACAAGTAATTATCAAAAGAAATGACAGCAGTAGATAAATACCATTAGATTCTTCATTTGTGATGTGGAGGCAAACTATAACTCGGGCTTTGATTCTTTCCGTACATTTTTATATGTGTTTTAGAGATTGAATTCAAATCAAATATTAACATTACTGCCCTAACTATTTCTGAATAGGATGTCTACTTCATACATATTTGGAATAGTATGGAAATATAAGGTTCAGATCACTAAAAACCATACATGGAAGTCGAAGATCTCATTGGTGGAGTCTGGATGTCATCTAGTGGAAAATTTTGGTACTGCGCACAATACAATTTTTCCTAAAGCTCATTTATTGAGACATCAACCTAAAATCTGGCCCAGAACTTGTCCATATATATATATATATATATATATATATATATATATATATATATATATATATATATATATATATATATATATATATATATATATATATAAACAACATTATGTATTGTATACATTTAAAATGTTCATAGACTTAAACTACTTACTTTAACAACTTTGTTTTACTTTACTAATCTGAGAAGTGTACCCTTTTAGACCCTGTTAGTTCACAGTGCATTAACCTCTTAACTGTCACCCCCCTTTTTGAGAATGGACATTAAAATGCACTATTCACGCTTAAATGGTTGTAATTCAAGAATGCTTTGGAGTATAGACCCAAGTTTGGTCTTGTTTTAAAGGGAAAAAATAGAAGATTATTACTGAAGTGAAAGCACTTCAAAAAATTAAAGTATGAAAAAGTTATGGAAGTTTAAATTTACATTAAATCAAATATAATTTATTTAATATTTTTCTTTTATATAAAATAAATATTTTACAAAATATGTTTTACAAAAAAATTCCTATAAAATCAAAGCCATATATCTAACCAAGTTGTGTTCCAAATTTGGAGTTGATATCACAAAAATTGAAGTTCCCATGAGATTTTGTTTAGGCGTATTACCAAAAATAGCCACCGGGTGTCATTGAATTCCATTGAATTTAACTGTATGCATTCTACCATAACATATTAATACATTTCTGTCCAAATATCACTTCTGTCACAAAATAAGGAACCTTGAGACTCAGACCTTTCTGACAATATGTGTTTTGTCAAGATTAGAAAATATTTTGATCATAAATTATGAAACATGACGACGCCCAAAAGGGGAGGAGCCTGATAAAATAATTTAGAGTACCGTTTCTATGGTAACACAATGTTCAATTTCAAAACAGTTTTCACAGGATGAATTCTGAGATCGTAAGCTTTCAAATGATACCTAATTTATGATAACTACTAAAATATGTGATGTAATAAAAAAAGGCAATAAAAAAGATAATATTATATTTTAGAGGATAATATGTATATTATACTTTTTAGAGGATAATATTATTTTATACATTTTTTTTATTGACAAATACAAGAATAAATGTTTTATTATGAACTTTTAGCATGAAAACCAAAGTTTCAGTTATTAAAAGTGTGTGCGTCGACTTTTTGTGACAAACGCCAGAAACGCCTGTATGATGTAGATTTTTTGAGGTGCGCTCTTGTCATAAATTCATCTATTACCGTTCCTGCATAAATTTTAACAAAAAACAGTGCTGAAATATCTATTAAGGAGTCTTAGACCTTTCCAACGATATATAGTTTGTCATGATTAAATTAGGATTTAATTGTAATATAGTGAAGTAAACTTAGGCGTCCCGTATACGGGACGGTTTAAGTAATGTTAACAACAACTTTTGATTTTAATAAATATTAGTAAAGGTTGAAATGAAATTTGAAATGAACACGTAGAAGTGCAGTTCATTATTAATTCATGCGAACTAATGTACTTAAATAATGTATGAAACCTTTTTGTAAAATGTTACCAAAATTACAATTGGAAAATAAAAAAACTGTTTTTTCCCTCTTTCTTTTTTTACCTTGAATGATAACTATTGGATTATAATAACTCACCAATTATAATCCCCTCCTCTGTAAAATTTGCCATTGATAATTCCATGCTGTTTTGCTTAGGTTTAAAGATAATACAAGAGACCTAAACCACATAGGGACAAAGGCATGAGTGAAGAAAAACAAGGCAATTTTATTTTTATCTAAATTTTGATAAAACTGCAATTTAAATATATTATTTCTATAAGTTCTACAAAAAGGACAAAATAGATAGGCTGAATAACCTGATCTATGGCATGTTAAATGGTGGTAGCCTAGTCTATGAACAGAAGCTAAACCCCCCTAAGCCCACAGAAATGGTTAGACCCAAGCCTTCAGCAGCCAATGACACTGACGCGTCCTTTTCGCCTGGTTGGAAACTTCACACACGTTTGTACTGCCTGTTTGGGTTAACTGTTTACACGTCAAAAGCGTGCGTTTTGTCCTAGTCAAAACACACGTTTTTAACGTCCATTTTTGTTATTATAAACGCGCGTCAAAAATGCGCGTTTTCGGTGACCCCAAAGCGCACGTTTCAAACGTGCGTTTTAAATGGCAGATCACACGTCGAGGACGCGCGTTTTGATGCAAAAACCGCGCTTTTGCGACGCGCGTTTTCCGTGACCACAAAGCGCGCGTTAAGAACGTGCGCTTTTATGGCAAATCGCGCGTCAGGGACGCGCGTTTGGTGGTCGAAACGCACGCTTTTGACGTGTCAGTGTGCAATCAGACGCCCGACCAGGCGTTTGTGAACACTTTGGCTTGCCATAGGGACGACGTGTGTATCAGGCGTCTTATTAGGCGACGTACTGAGGGACGACGTGTGTATCAGGCGTCTTATTAGGCGACGTACTGAGGGACGACGTGTTTATCATGCGTCTTACTAGGCGACGTACTGAGGGACGACGTGTGTATCAGGCGTCTTATTAGGCGACGTGCCTGGTTCAGATGTTATGATTTTTTATACATTTCTCACGTACGCCGTCGCCACGTCGCCGTAAGGTATACGTTACTACTGTGACGCCGCCGCCGGTCTGTCGTCTGACATCTCTATCAATCCCATTCAAAAATAAACACGGACTGACGGCGACGGAAGGGTAGACTGCTCCTTCGCCTTCTTCAGGGTAGACTTAGAAAAGGCATTATCTACCCGCCATAATATAAGGAGTTCCACTCTGGTCTACGTCATTAGATCCACTGTCGAAAAAAAAACCAGCCGAAACTTGTACCAACCCGGAAGTAAGATTTTCGGCACAGAAATTCTCCGTTATTCGTCCAAAATATTTTTAAAAAACTTTGGCCATGTTAAGCATGAGAATCCATCTCTTTAACACTGTAAACAACTCTGAATACATGAAACACCATTGTACCCCCCCTTTAATATTATTTTTTTATATTAATATTTAATTTCAAGATTCAAAATCAAGGAATCGTTTTATTCAGTTACCATGAAAAAGCACTGTGCTCTGTGTTTGAAGATTATAAACAGGTTATTGAAACAGACCCATCAAGTTATATTTTTGTAATTTGCAACTCTCTGATTTAATACAGGACATTTTGAAAAAGAAAAATACTCACCCACACATCAAGCATGCAGAGATCATGGAGCAACCATCCCAATGACCATATGTCACTAAAACAGATGATGCATGACAATGAAAATTAAGAAGTATACTGTACTCAATTGATAAATTAAATTGTTTTTTTAAACAATTAAAATAATCAAGCATCATGTAAAGATCTTAAGGGAATTGAAACTTTTAACATTTTAACACGCATTTTAATAATGCTGAACAGAATAATATGTTAAACATTAAAATGTCCAAAAGCATACCTCTTGTAATTATATTTCCCCTGATAAACTTCTGGGCTGATGTAGAGATTGGCACCCACAACTGATTTAGCATAATCATCAGCTCTGCAGAGGAAAAACAATGTAAACTCAAACCTATAAAAGTCCAGGGCTTTTGGTTTTGGCCAATAATTTTCATTTGTATCCATCACTAGATCATATTTGTGTTATTAGTTTACCTGTCCAATGCCTTTGAGCATCCAAAATCTCCTAGATTGATGTAACCATCTTCAGTCAGAAAGACATTCTACAATGACAACAGAAATCTCATAAGTCTAACAGATTTGACTTGATTAATTATGATTAATTGATTAATTGAGCTTTATCAGTGCATTTACCTGAGGTTTAATATCTCTATGAATAATGTTTTTCTCGTAGAGATGCTGGAGAGCCAGACAAATCTGAACCAGCCAGTCAAGGATCTGTGCACATGGAGAAATCCCAGTGTGTGTGAGTGAGTGAGTGTGTGTTTTAATAAATAAATATTGTTTCATTTTAATTGTAAAAACAGAAAAGTTTTCTGTGATTGGTGTTAGATTATAATATTTATAAATTATATTAAAACAATAGATATCTGTGCAATGTCCACATTTAGACAGCTAAAGAAGTGTGTGTGTGTGTGTGTGTGTGTGTGTGTGTGTGTGTGTGTGTGTGTGTGTGTGTGTGTGTGTGTGTGTGTGTGTGTGTGTGTGTGTGTGTGTGTCATATCATACTAAATCATGTTTTTAAATCAAAAAGTCTGAAAAGTTTTATGTGAGGGTTGTTTAAAGGATAGATAATAGAATATACATTATGTCTGCATAAGAAACTCACCTGTTGTTCTTCAAAAGGTTTCTGTTTTTTCATCACTTTTGAAAGATCACCTCCTTCACAAAACTCCATCACAATATAAAAGCGTTCGGCATCTTTATCTAAATAAATCAACATCCAGTTAGACAAAAATGTAACTCATAGTGTATTAAAAGAGCTTCATTTTCAGACATCTATACAGATGTTTTTGTTTAGTTAACTATAATCATTTGGCATTATTATTTGTAATGATCAAAAAGCATATGTGCATATTACAGTGTGCATATTAGCTGCCTGGTTGTTTTTATATTCACTACAGGTTTAGAATAGAATATTTGAATTAGTGCTGTCAATCGATTAAAAAACATTAAAAACATTTTTCTGTGATTAATTGCAATTAATCGCAATAAAAAAAGAAATGTTTTATACGTTTTTCATTTATGTTATAATGTGATAATTCTCTTTCATAGGTTCACTCAACGCTGCAGAAAGCGCAGTGGGATATCCTCTGGATGTGCCGATTGCCTGAAGCCCTATAGAATCACGCCAATTCATTGGCTGATGGCGCTTGCGCAAAGCTGGCTCCGCCCCGACGCTCTAACGTCGTAGCATGACAAACGCGCGTGCGCCATCTTCTCCTCAGATTTCTCTGCCTTAACAAAGCGGTCACTTCTTGCCCTTCGTTCGGTTTTTCTGAGCCCAAATTTTCTAATTCAACTACAGCTTTCGTCTCAACGCTTCAGCGACTGGTATAAGTGGAACTCTGTTCTCCTTACAGTGAAGTGTCATGGATTATCGATGCTGCTCTCCGCCATGCATTAGTTTTATTTCGAATGACGACCCTCACAGTGTGTTAAATGTATGGGTTTTTCGGATGCGCATGAGGCTGTATTAGCATTGTCAAAATGTACATTTTGTGACAATCTCCTTCTCAAAACCCTCCGCTCTAGACTCGCGGTGTTTGAGAAGGAGTCATTCGTTTCCCCCCGTCGTGCTCCCGAGACTGCTGAGGCCTCTCGTGGATCCTTGACCTGGGGCTCGGATGTTGAGCTCGAGGATATCGAGTACGAGCAGACGGGCTTCGCCCTTTCTCTCCCGAGCACGCACGTGGCACAGTGGAATTCACGCATGATTATTTATGCCCCAGCCCGGGAGCCCGCGATTCGGTTTCTTTCAGTCTGGATGACGTTATTTACACTGCAGCTTCTGACTCCGAGGATTTCGGGCCTGCTTTGACTGATGACGTTATCCCGCCTAGCGGCCTACTCCGGCCTACACAGAGCTTATTGACGCACTACGGATAAGCTCTCTATAGACTGGCCTGATGAGCCCCGCGAGTCTCAATCATCCAAACTCGAGGAGAGGTTCCTAAGTGGCCCTAATTCTAGGCCAGAGCGAAGAAAGCTGCCCTTTTTCAGTGATCTGCATCATGACATCTCCAGATCCTGGAAGCAGCCTTTCTCCGCACGACTAACTAATGCGGCAGCCGCTGACTTCACCAACCTCGTTGGTTTTGTGGAGCAGGGTTATTCTGCTATTCCAGCGGTCAAGGAGACGCTGGCTAACCACCTTGCCCTGTCGTCTGCACCGTCCTGGAAGTCGCGTCCCCTCCTTCCTTCCAAGGCTTGTAGGACTACTTCCTCCCTTATTGGGAAGTCTTACATGGTGGCTGGTCAGGCAGGCATGTCCCTGCATACCATGGCCATCCTTCAAGCCTACCAAGTGGATGTCTTGAAGGACATGGATGAAGGAGATGGACTGACGCCCGAAGCTGTCAAAGAGCTTCGCAAGGCCACAGATCTGGCCCTAAGAGGCACCAAACACACTGCTCGGGCTGTGGGTCGCTCTATGGTGGGCTCGGTTGCCACAGAGCGCCACCTCTGGTTGAATCTTACGGAGAACCGAGACAGGGATAAGAGTTTTCTCCTGGACGCCCCTATCTCCCACTCCGGTCTTTTCGGGGAGGCAGTCAACACGGTGGTTGAGAAGTTCCGAGCCACTAAGTCTCAGTCAGCTGCGTTCAGGCAGTTTATGCCTAGGAGGGTTAGAGAGAGACTCCAATAGACTCCAACCCTACCCCTTCTCAAACCTGAGAACGTTCTGCTCATAGGGCTGAGTTCCCTACTAGAAGGAGTGACCCGTTCATCCCCAACCTCACCAGATCTACAAGGTTGGGACAGACCGTGCAAGCGTTTCTGCCCTCCTCCAACCGGCTCTCCTCCTCCAACCCTGTCACCTTCGCCACCCACTGTGTTTCGAAGTGCAGGTCCTCTTTTACTCTCTTCACCCAGTCCGGCACAGGAGGAAGGAGACACGTCTTCAGGGGCGATTCTAGGATTTTCATTTTAGGGGGGCTCAGCCCCCAATGAGGGTATGATTTAAAAAAAAAAAAAAAAAAAAAAGTTAGTTTATGGTCTAATGCTCATTATTAACTAGTTTCATTCATTCATTCATCCATCCAGTAACATGCATATGGCAGGGTTTTATAGTCACTGAGGTCCTGAATGTGAGGTATTTAGGGGGATTTTCTCTGATCTACATATGTGCATTTTAAGATGTTTTGTTTATCTTGTTTTTCATGAATGTATTTTACAGCAATACAAAGAAAGATGTGCAAAGTTTGACCAGATTTAGTGTTACACTTATTGTCTCTAATTTATTCCCCACTAATTTTATTTATTTTTTTTTTTTTTACAAAATGTTCAGATTTTATACAATTATTGTGCACTCGTGATTTTTCTAGACTAAATGTAACTGCTGAATTATCCACTAATAGTTTATAGTAGCATTTATGTCAGATTATGATCATATATTTTTTTTGTTGTTGTTTTTCTTTCTGAAAAAAAAAAAATATGCGTATGCGGTGGGTATTTTTTTCGTACCCATGTTAAAGGAGAAGTTCACTTTTAAAATGAAAATTCTGTCATCATATACTCACCCTCATGTTGTTTCAAACCTGTATGAATTTCTTTCTTCTGCTGAACAGAAAGGAAGATATTTAGAAGATTATCAGTAACCAGACAGTTTTTGGGTCCCATTGACTTCCATAGTAGGAAAAAAATATACTATGGAAGTCAATGGGACCCAAAAACTGTCTGGTTACATAATCTTCTAAATATCTTCCTTTCTGTTCAGCAGAAGAAAGAAATTCATACAGGTTTAAAACAACATGAGGGTGAGTATATGATGACAGAATTTTCATTTTAAAAGTGAACTACTCCTTTAACAGGTTAGAGCTTTCACACTGCACGCGGTTGCAGTCCGGCGATCCGTTCCAGGAGCGGTGCGTATACAGCAGTGCAGAGATCGTTTCCGCACCGAGTCTATTTCTGCTGTGCTACAAACGCTGAATTAAAGTGACAGCGCATGTTTCGTGGTCAAAATGAACACAGATTGACCTGAAAATGTAGTAATTTCATCATAAATGCGATTAATTAAATAAAATATAGCAATCTCACCATAAATGTATTTAATTTAATTCTACTATTTTTTACAGTCATCTTTTTTACTTTAAGACCGGGGTAAATCAAGGAAAACTACAATTTACCTCAACAAGGGACATAATGAACAACACTCGTCTCATTCGTGGAGGTGGAAAAACAATTTCTTTGTGACATGCAAGATTTATTGTATTAAAATTTAAATGCAAAAGAAAACACATGAGAGTCAGCTGTTTTTGTCAATTTAAAGTTTTAATTTAAAATGTTTGCGATTTTAATATAAGTACATGGTTAAATATCTGACCACTTGCTTGAGCAACTTAATATAAGTAGAAGTAATGCATGAATAATAGCCCTACGTTGTTTAAATTGTGTTTAAACGTGCATGCGTCCATTAAATAGTGTAACTTATGTGTACAAAGAGAATCGCAATGCTGACAAAACTTTTTTTTAATAAAAGTTGCTACATAACTTCTGGATTTGAAATAAAAATAGTAAGTATGTGTTTGTGGTACAGCCATGGATCAGTTATGCACTGCAAACGCAGCATATTGTCACAGTGTCTGGTTTATGTTCCTTGGGTCACCACTAGATGTCCTCCTTCCCCACGGTGTCCATCACACTCTTGAACTACATCCCCCATGATCCTTGTCTTTTCATTGCACTCAGCTGTCCCTTATCACTGATCATTGCACTCAGCCTGTTCCCCATTAGCATTGTCATTTCCCTGTGTATTTAACCCTGTCTGTTTTAGTATGTGTCACGGAGTCCTTCTGTCACGATCCACACAAGGAAACACAGGAGAAAATCCAAATGCAGTACGTATCTTTAATGAGGGAAATCCGTTACTCAAAATCCAGTCCAGGCAGAGGTCATAACCAGGGTAGCAATAAAACATAAACAAAACAACGGTCAAAAAACAGACTATAAACAGAACTCAGAAGTGGCGTGATAATTACAAGGACTCCGTGACACATACTAAAACAGACAGGGTTAAATACACAGGGAAATGACAATGCTAATGGGGAACAGGCTGAGTGCAATGATCAGTGATAAGGGACAGCTGAGTGCAATGAAGAAACAAGGATCATGGGGGATGTAGTTCAAGAGTGTGATGGACACCGTGGGGAAGGAGGACATCTAGTGGTGACCCAAGGAACATAAACCAGACACTGTGACAATATGTGAAAGCACTATAGCGTGCTGCTCCTGCACCGCAACACCCGCACACTCACTGCACACGGAGTATGTGTGAAACGGGCGTGACTTTTACATTCGGGTTGGAATATGCCTGCCATTAGCTAAATAAAAATGATTGATGCCTCCGCGCAGCGCGCACACGCAAAGCTGGGAATAGGGCGGAGCTAGGTGGATTGTGAATTAAACCAATAACGTTACCCGTTTTCTGAACAAGCGCGCTACATCACTGGTTTTGTTTTGAAGGAGAAAAAAACATACATTGCTGGACTCGGTCGAGACCAATGACGAAGTCCGAGACAAGTCCGAGTGCAAATACCAATGAGTCCAAGACAATAGAAAAACGTCCTACTGATTCATAGCATGCAGTTATTATAAAGTTTTACCAAACGGTAAAGGATTAAAGAAACATTACCATCCGTCTCTAAGAAAATGAAGACAAACTCACCTTCAAATGAATCCACATAGGAAACAATATATCCATGATTCAGAGACTCCAAGATCTTGATTTCCTTCCTGACTGTGAGAAGACTCTTTTTCTGAGAGGATTATTTTTTATTCTCGTTATATTTTTAGCAAAAGAATCACTTAAATTTAAAAAATGAAGCTTACATACACACATTGGAAAATTACATTTTAATAAACTAATTATTATGGCATATTAATAATTGTACTTACATCTCTGAAGTTGATCTCTTTGACCGCATAGGACTCTCCCTCTTTGTTGGTCAGAAACACTTTTCCCGAGACCCCTTGATCATATTCTTCCATTACAGTGTATCCATGTTTTTCTAACAGTCCTAAAATCAAAGTTTAGAATTAGAAACAAAATGTCCCTAAATATTTTTATTTTTAATCTTTATTTTAAGATTTTTAACGATAATTAATTTTTTTTTTTTTTTTACGATATGTTTGATTTTTTAACGATACCCAGCCCAAATTACCAGGGATTTTAAGGTATGTATTTTTTTTCTCAAGGTTGACTTTGCTGAATTGACTCTATGAACTTCAAATATGTGTGTAGCGCTGTCATTTTTTGTAATCATTTTAAATAATTTTGAAGAAAATATTTAAGCTCAGAAGAGAGAATCGCGATGCATTAAGGAATGTTAGCACTGAATTTTAGCTCATTAAATTAATGGCTCAATTGATATTAAATACACATACACAGGACTAAATGTAATATTCATTTACCTTTAAACATGATTGTTTTCAAGTAAATATAGTACAACACATGTTTACACTTAAAAAAATAAATTGTCATTTTCTGAGGGTGATTTGATGTTCAAAACTGCTAACACAAAACTGATGTTGCTCAAATTCATCATGAAATTAACTTACTGAATGAAGGAGGTTGTTCAATGCTATTAATTGATAATCCACTGGCAGCACTGGCATCAGGGAGTTTGCGATAGAGAGACATCTTTGGGGGGGAAATACGTCCTCTTTATAAAGAATCTGTGAAATTCACATATTGAATATTGTTGAATGAGCCCCTTTAGTGTTCAGCTCAACATATAATAAAACAAAATATTCCTCATGAATCTTAAATCTGTGGTAACTTGTTACTGAATTTCTGAGCATGAAACATTACAGTTTTTTAATTGCTTGCACAGTAAAAGTGTTACTTGAGGCTCACTCAGCGAAACCATTCACACATGTACCGAATCTTCAGACCAAGTCTGCAAAACTACAAGCACATTATACTGTACGCTTTACACTCAGCAATTGTAAAACAAAGTTTTAGCAAAATGCTCTACAGTATTTTATTTGCTTGTGTTTTTGCTGTGACTTTTCTGTAGCCTGTTTATTTATTTATTTATTTTTTATTTATTTATTTTCACCATTGTTGAGATTGATATGCTGATTTTTGATGTTTGTGTGAGACTCTAAAGGATGTTGTTTAATTTTTTGTGCATGATGCTTAAAAATCCATCATTATAACGGAGTGTTGTTGGAACTCTTGCTGTAGTTTCACAGTGGTGGTAAAGTCACATTAAAGTCTTTTAATAATGTAACACTGAGGGATTAAACACAGAGATCAGTGAATCAAGCGTGGTATAATGCTAGCATCTCTTTCTCTTCACTATCATTTACAGGATAAACATGAATGAACATCAGAAGGTATGTTGAAAGATTCAGAACAACTTACTGAGAAGTATCTGGTGTAATCGCTCAATCAGTGTGATCTGCAGAAATAAAACAGCTTGTAAACAATGTCACGTAACATTACATTCATTTTATTGAAGTCGTGTGGATTACTTTTATGATGATGGATCCGCTTTTTTTGGGCTTTCAAAATCTAAGGTACCATTTACTCCCATTATAAAGCTTGGAAGAGCAGTCCTAGTCCTAGTAAGCATTATGATTGTGTTTGGCTGAAAATGATTGTGTTTGTTTTCATTTTTGGGTGATCTAACCCTTTAAGATGTGTTTTACCTTTACACTGAATGGAACTGAATTGTATTCTCTTATTTATTTTTTTATTTTTTTAATTATTTGATATATAGTATTTAAAATAGTATGTCCATTTTGCACAAAGACACAAAAAATTATCAACAAATCGTTAGGTATATGAGACTATACACTTTAGTCTCAACAGACCAAAAAAGCTTTGTAAAGCAGAAGTTAAAATCACAAAATTAAAAAGAAATAATTACAAAAGCAGAGTATAAATCTCCTCCTTGAACTGCCACCTTACGGTGGTGGAGGGGTTTGAGTACCCGAATGAACCTAGGAGCTATGTTGTCTGGGGCTATATGCCCCTGGTAGGGTCCCCCAAGGCAAACAGGTCCTAGGCGACGGGTCAGACTAAGAGCGGTTCAAAACCCCTTATGATGCCCAAAAAAAGGAGGACCGTGACGTCGCCCGGTATGGCGCAGCCGGGGCCCCACCCTGGAGCCAGGCCCGGGGTTGGGGCTCGTATGCGAGCGCCTGGTGGTCGGGCCTCCCCCCATGGGGTCTGGCCGGGCTCAGCCCGAAGGAGTGACGTGGGGCCACCCTCCCGTGGACCCACCACCTGCAGGAGGGACCGTAAGAAGCCGGTGCTAAGTGGATCAGGCGGCAGTCGAAGGCGGGAGCCTAGACAACCCGATCCCTGGACGCGGAATCTAGCTCTAGGGACATGGAATGTCACCTCTCTGGCGGGGAAGGAGCCTGAGCTTGTGCGTGAGGTTCAGAGATTCCGACTAGAGATAGTTGGGATCACCTCTACGCACGGCTTGGGCTCTGGAACCACACTCCTCGAGAGAGGATGGACTCTTCACCACTCTGGAGTTGCCCATGGTGAGAGGCGGCGGGCTGGTGTGGGTTTGCTTATAGCCCCCCAGCTCAGCCGCCATGTGTTGGAGTTCACCCCGGTGAACGAGAGGGTCGCTTCCCTACGCCTTCGGGTCGGGGATAGGTCTCTCACTGTCGTTTGTGCTTACGGGCCGAACGGCAGTGTAGAGTACCCGGCCTTCTTGGAGTCTCTGGGAGGGGTGCTGGAAAGTGCTCCGACTGGGGACTCCGTCGTTTTACTGGGGGACTTCAACGCCCACGTGGGCAGCGACAGTGACACCTGGAGGGGCGTGATTGGGAGGAAGTTATTGGACTTCTGTGCTAGTTACAGCTTGTCCATAACGAACACCATGTTCAAGCATAAGGGTGTCCATCAGTGCACATGGCACCAGGACACCCTAGGCCGGAGGTCGATGATCGACTTTGTGGTCGTTTCATCCGACCTCCGGCCGTATGTCTTGGACACTCGGGTGAAGAGAGGGGCGGAGCTGTCAACTGATCACCACCTGGTGGTGAGTTGGATCCGATGGCGGGGGAGGAAGCTGGACAGACTCGGCAGACCCAAACGTACTGTGAGGGTCTGTTGGGAACGTTTAGCCGAATCTCCTGTCAGAGAGATCTTCAACTCCCACCTCCGGCAGAGCTTCGACCAGATCCCAAGGGAGTCTGGAGATATGGAGTCCGAGTGGACCATGTTCTCCACCTCCATTGTCAACGCGGCCACTCGGAGCTGTGGCCGTAAGGTCTCCGGTGCCTGTCGAGGCGGCAATCCCCGAACCCGGTGGTGGACACCGGAAGTGGACACCGGAAGTAAGGGATGCCGTCAAGCTGAAGAAGGAGTCCTATCGGGCCTGGCTGGCTTGTGGGACTCCTGAGGCAGCTGATGGGTACCGACGGGCCAAGCGGACTGCAGCCCGGGTGGTTGTGGAGGCAAAAACTCGGGCCTGGGAGGAGTTTGGTGAGGCCATGGAGAAGGACTATCGGTCGGCCTCGAAGAGATTCTGGCAAACCGTCCGGCGCCTCAGGAGGGGGAAGCAGTGCCTTACCAACGCTGTTTACAGTGGAGGTGGGCAGCTGTTGACCTCGACTGGGGATATCGCCGGACGGTGGAAGGAATACTTCGAGGATCTCCTCAATCCCGCCGTCACGTCTTCCATTGAGGAAGCAGAGGCTGAGGGCTCGGAGGCGGACTCGTCCATCACCCAAGCTGAAGTCACCGAGGTAGTCAAGAAACTCCTCGGTGGCAAGGCACCGGGTGTGGATGAGATCCGCCCTGAGTACCTCAAGTCTCTGGATGTTGTGGGGCTGTCTTGGCTGACACGCCTCTGCAACATCGCGTGGCGGTTGGGGACAGTACCTTTGGACTGGCAGACCGGGGTGGTGGTCCCTCTTTTCAAGAAGGGGGATCGGAGGGTGTGCTCCAACTATAGGGGGATCACACTTCTCAGCCTCCCTGGGAAAGTCTATGCCAGGGTACTGGAGAGGAGAATCCGGCCGATAGTAGAACCTCGGATTCAGGAGGAACAGTGTGGTTTTCGTCCCGGTCGTGGAACACTGGACCAGCTCTATACCCTCTACAGGGTGCTGGAGGGCTCATGGGAGTTTGCCCAACCAATCTACATGTGTTTTGTGGATTTGGAGAAGGCATTCGACTGTGTCCCTCGCGGCGGCCTGTGGAGGGTGCTCCGGGAGTATGGGGTCCGGGGCCCTTTGCTAAGGGCTATCCGGTCCCTGTACGACCGGAGCAGGAGCTTGGTTCGTATTGCCAGCAGTAAGTCAGACTTGTTCCCGGTGCGTGTTGGACTCCGGCAGGGCTGCCCTTTGTCGCCGGTTCTGTTCATAATTTTTATGGACAGAATTTCTAGGCGCAGCCAGGGGCCGGAGGGGGTCGGGTTTGGGGACCACACGATTTCATCTCTGCTCTTTGCGGATGATGTTGTCGTGTTGGCCTCATCAGACCAGGACCTCCAGCATGCACTGGGACGGTTTGCAGCCGAGTGTGAAGCGGCTGGGATGAAAATCAGCACCTCCAAGTCCGAGGCCATGGTTCTCAGTCGGAAAAGGGTGGCTTGCTCGCTTCAGGTTGGTGGAGAGCTCCTGCCTCAAGTGGAGGAGTTCAAGTATCTTGGGGTCTTGTTCACGAGTGAGGGAAGGATGGAACGGGAGATTGACAGGCGGATCGGTGCAGCTTCTGCAGTAATGCGGTCCCTGTACCGGTCTGTCGTGGTAAAGAAGGAGCTGAGCTGCAAGGCGAAGCTCTCGATTTACCAGTCAATCTACGTTCCTACTCTCACCTATGGTCATGAGCTGTGGGTCATGACCGAAAGGACAAGATCCCGGATACAAGCGGCCGAAATGAGCTTTCTCCGCAGGGTGGCTGGGCGATCCCTTAGAGATAGGGTGAGAAGCTCGGTCACTCGGGAGGAGCTCAGAGTAGAGCCGCTGCTCCTCCACATCGAGAGGGGTCAGTTGAGGTGGCTCGGGCATCTTTTCCGGATGCCTCCTGGACGCCTTCCCGGGAAGGTGTTCCGGGCATGTCCCACCGGGAGGAGACCCCGGGGAAGACCTAGGACACGCTGGAGAGACTATGTCTCCCGGCTGGCCTGGGAACGCCTCGGTGTCCCCCCGGAAGAGCTGGAGGAAGTGTCTAGGGAGAGGGAAGTCTGGGCATCCCTGCTTAGACTGCTGCCCCCGCGACCCGGCCCCGGATAAGCGGTAGAAGATGGATGGATGGATGGATGGATGGATGGATGGAGTATAAATCTGAGCTTAGTAATTGACAGTATATTAGCCTACATTTGATTTACCCCATTACAATAGTCCCTTTACAGTTGTTGCTATCATTAAAATACACTTCTAGGTTTCAAATTCTAAATAAGGCACATCTAATGTCCAAATAACAAATATTTTAGTATATATAATGTACTTTATTATGTCTTTCAATTCAAACACATTTAACACAATTATACAAATTGACAGTTCCTTTAAAGACATAATATTTTCCCCCAATAAATATTCCTTATTTTTCCTTCTACATTTTTTTCTTTTGTGATAATACCCACCAACACACAGCCTAAAACACACACATGATTAGAACAATAACCAAAAAGTACATAGTTAGACACTTGTACATATGATTTAAGGGGGGAAAGACAAAAACAATAAATAAATAAATAAATAAATAAATAAATAAATAAATAAATAGTAATAAAAATGTAACATTCACATATTTATATCAAACTCTTATAATGAGACATAATTCATAAAAGTTATTCAAGTAATATTATTTGAATATCAAATATTCAATATTAAATAAGTAAATAAATAAAATAACAAATAACTAGAAATAAAAGGGAGGGAGGGTTATATAAAAATGTAGTTAATTTAGGCTAATATATATTCCTTTATTTTATGGAATATTCTTTGATTTTAGAGTTGCACATATCTTTTCAAAATGTATACATTTGCTCTTAATTTAATGTTATCTTCTCCATAATGTACTTCTAAACTAAATCTACTCATTTAAAACTGGGGATTCTTGCTTTCTCCAAAAAAAAATGATTGCATTAAAAGCTGTAATTCTCAGCATTCTAAATAAGTATACATAATATTTATTAAGTAGAATAGGTCCTATACCCAAAACTATATTTTGTATCTTTATATATTTAGTTTCTTTAAAAAAAATCTTCCCTGAATTAGGCTACTTCACTGAAGTACTTCTGTTCGCTAGAAGTTCACTGCAACTTATCCAACATCCTAAAGGTAAATTATTATAATTAGAAGATATTTCTAGTGTTATAAAATATCGCATATTAATTTTCCAAGCAAAATGTATATTAGAATTATTGCGCTCCTATATGGCGCGCAGCAGCGCTCGTTCAATATGAAGATTAGCAGTAAAATGGATATATTTGCATGACTTTCTAACATTTACAGATGGAGAATATAACTGTAAAATGTAAGTTTTGAACTGAGGGGGGAAAAAACATGCCACAAACGCATAAAACAGCACATAATATAGGCTGTTTGATGGTGGATCGATTTGATCTCGACCTCTAGGGCTGCTTCAGAAAAGCGGCACACGCAATTATCTAGACTAGATAAACCTGGATCAAATTAGTGAGATTGCGTGAACTTCAATTACCTTTTATGGAACCACTTTAGCCCCAACTTATTTGTTAGGCTCATTCAAGTCCGGTTTTGGAGTTTAATCCCCGCTTTTCTAAGCGTCTTTTATGGAACAACCATCTAGGCTACTAACAGATTGTAATGTTAACACCGAAAACAAACACGTTTCAAACAAAGTCAAAGTCTGGGCTTTCTAATGATAAGAAGCCTATCTTCTAGCCTAAGCCTAAGGGCTTCTCTTTGGCTCTCAACGAAGGCGGTCGCATTTTCTTCCCCTCCTGTCCCTTATCTCCCCTGCTTTGCTGCTCTCGTCTCGTCTACTGTCTTGTATGTACTTTGAGAGACTCTCTCTACACTGCTCTACAAACTAAGAAATTATGGATTTGATCAACTGGTCTCTCAACGCAATTGACACCATCTTCTCGACGAGAAGCTTGGGTTCGGGGGAACCTAACTGCCCTGCCGGAACGTTCGCAGCTGGCTACACGATGGACGCGTGGGAGAGGTGGCGGGTCGTGTGTCTGGCGGCTCTTTCCGTGGAGGACATTGAAGATATCTACCTATTCGGAACCATGATAACAGGTTTTCTGCTGTTTGGATTAGGCATTGCCCTGGGTTATCGAGGAATTAAGAAGACGGTGACAGCTGTCCAAAACCCCACAAGGCTGCCCGTGATGATTGAAGCAGTGGGCAGAGCTGTCAGCACTCAGACTGTGAATTTGAACCACTATATGGATAACATCATGGAGAAGCTCACAGCTTTGGAAAGGAAAGTGGATCGTCTCGGAGACCAAGATGGACCAGGAGCTGTGTAAATTGGAATGCGGCTACTCGTCCAGAGACCAAACAACCCCAATCTTATCTGCTTTCGGCCCCCCTCTATCAGCAGTGGCCTTGGCCTTGGCTGCTGCTGCAACAACAACTCCTCCGGATGAGCACTGCAGCAAGACGCTCTTGCGTTCCTTCCCCCACTCCCCACTGACACCTGCTGATTGTTGACTCTGTCTGGGACCTGACCAAGGTTGTCTCCATGGCAACTGCTGTGTATCGCTATGACATCCTGCGGACTGAGGCACCTAGATTAGGATGCCAGGCGTAGCGACTCTCCAGGCCTACACATACATGAACTCTTACATATATACAGATATGCAATCACCCCCCCACCCCCAATCCCTCGCCTTCGACGCTTTGTACCACCAGTCTGACAGGCGGGTCTGTGACCAGCGCCGAGAATGGCTGCAGGACCGGATGGCTGCTTGCCTGTGCTGGGTTACCTCCATCTCCCACTCCCCTCCCCTGTTGCAAGTCTTGTGTGTTCATGTTGTGTACTGATTATGTGCAAATGTGGCTGAGGTGTTTTTTTACTGTTCCCAAACTGTACTCCTGACAGGAGCATAGTCTGGGGGTTGCCTTTTTTTTCTCCTCACCTCTCCTCATGTAATGCTGTAATTTTTTTCCTCAATGCTCTGTCTTCCTGTCCTGTCTACCCCCTTGTCATATTGATGGACAGGTTGATGGCTAATTTCGCTGGTACTTGTGACTAGTGACAATAAAGGCTACTACTACTAGTGTGTTTCTATTCCTAAGAGTTGTTGAACACTCGACTGTTTTTATTCTATAACTTAGTAATGTCTGATCGGTGCAGAGATCTGTATTCAGCAATAAACAGGAAGATCTGCTACAGCGATCTGTCAAGCGCCATATTACATCACATCAAAACAACATTTATTGTTTGAGTTTCATGATAAGAATGCCATCGTTTTTACTTTTTTTATTATAAAGTAGGCTATAAGATAAAAGCAGGCACACGCAAAAAAAGAAAAAAAAAAAGAACAAAAAAAAGCCGTCAAGTTTCTCTAAAGGGCTCATTTTGAATAAAAATTATACTTAGAGTCTAATCATATAGCCTAATCACGAGCTAACACTTATTTATTTTACCAAAAAAGTATTAGAAATATCAAGAGTACCTACATGGTTTTGGTTTTTAAAAACCAAATGATATGCTTTGAGGTGAATAAAGATGCATAAAATCCTCTACTAATAATTTTATATAAAAATATTTTTTCAAAGTTTTTAAAAAAATCATATGCTAACAATGCCGATTTCAATTACAATTTCGTTATTTCAAATGTAGGCGCTCATATAAGAGACGCCGGCGCGACCACAACAGTGCCCAGTTGAAACAAAATGTAAGAAAGTTCTAAATCTAATGAGGATGATCACTGGACAGTATTGGGGAGCAGATAAAAAGTCTTTGATATACATTTATACAGCCTTAATAAGATCTTCCATAGACTATGGATGTGTAGTTCATAGCTCAGCATGTAAAACTGCTTTAAGGAAACTTGAGAGGATTCAATTCAAAGCTATAAGAATTGCTCTAGGAGCTATTAAAACAACCCCCACGAGTGTGTTATTAATAGAATCTGAAGAATATCCACTTAGTCTAAGATATATTAAGTTGTCTCTAACATATTGGGTTAGGCTGATGGGAAGTATCAATAATCCAGCAATTTCTGTTCTTAATGATTGCTGGGAGTATCACACAGAATCAAAAGGGTTTGGCTGGAACATTAACAGTATAGCAGAACAATATAGAGTTAAAGAATTTAAATTTAGTCCTTCACTGGTTTTAAGTGCGGTTCCCCCATGGTTTCTTCCATCACCTGAGGTTAACAGTGAATTACTGAAAGAAAAGAATGAATATACAAATGAAAAAAGTTTTGCAACATATTGCCAGGGATATTTAAAAACATCATTCAATGGATACGTTCAAATATATACTGATGGATCAAAAGATCAAAAAAATGGGCACTGTGGTATTGGGATATATATCCCAGAATTTAACAAAAGAGAGGGGTATAGACTAAATAATTTTTTATCTGTAGCCTATATTCTATTGAAATGACTGGGTTAATAACAGCCCTTATAGGTGGATTGAGAGGTTAAGACATTGAGAAATGTTATGTACAGATTCCATGGCAGCTTTACTTAGTCTAGATACAGGTCACTCTTCAAGAGAAGATTTGATACTATCGTCTATCAGCACAACCCTAACAGAGACAGAGACACACACACACACACACACACACACACACACACACACACACACACACACACACACACACACACACACACACACACACACACACACACACACACACACACGCGGCTCCTTTACTTTTTGACACACATACATTAGAGGCGCACATACATTCTGAGACAGTTTTGTTTATCTAAAACTGAAATGTAAGCGTAGCGTTAAGTTCTGCCAGGAAGACTCAATCAGCGCGTCATGCATTAACTCACTTCTAACCAATCATGTGTTAACACTCTCAGTATAAAAGCATGGTACTTACATTCGTCTGAGTTCGCAGATACTGACGGCGCTAATTACCTCTATCCTCCCCAACCACCTCCAAGATGGTCCTTTCCCTCCATCCTCCCCACCACCACCAGGATGGTCCCTTCCTTTACCTCCAGGGGGTCGGCTGCGCCCCGCCTTCATCTTCAGGCGGGATTTGCAGATTCCGTTACCCTCGCATTGCTTGCTAAGGACGGGGCCTACGCCAAAGACTTATAAAATGATGCTTGCTGAGCTATTAATAAATTTATACTTGTTATATCACTTTATCTCCCGAGTCTTTCTGGTAGAAATACTTGGTTCGGTAGATTTTATAAGTATTTCATTATATACTTTTAAAAAGAACCGAATATTTTTTTCAACTTTAGTTTAATTATTTTTGTGACCCATTTGTATGGACAATGATGTGTTAGGAGCCACTTCTTCAACTCTTCTTCAAATGTAAGATGATTTTTACATTTTTATAAGCATTTCATTATATACGTTTAGCAAGATATTTATTTTATAAAGATTTCATTTATATACTTTTAAAAGAACAAATATTTTTCAACTTTAGTTTGATTGTTTTAGATTATATAATTTATATAAAGGATATAATGTTTTATGTAAGATAATTATTTTATTGTCACGTAAATTACAGAAAACAAAGGGAGGACTCAAATGCAAAGGGGAAAATAATTTATTTACAAAAGAAACACTAAACACAAAACAAAACCCACGAGGGGGAAAACATAACTAAATACAAAACAACAACTTCAAAAACGAACATACCAAAAGGGGTCACGGGAGGACAGGAGACGTAAGACAAGACAACGATCCGACACAGACTGCAAACACAAAGGAACTTATAAAAGGGATAAATCAGGCAGGTAATAAGGAACAACAGGTGGGGCAAATGAAACCAATAATGAGATAACAAGGAGGGTGGGGTCAAACAGTGACAGGAACACAAACACCACATGTGCTACACAAGACAGGACAGGCATGTGACATTACCCCCTCCTTAAGGAGCGGCTACCAGACGCTCCACAAGGGACGGGAGGGACAGACCAGGGCGGGACGGGAGGGACAGACCAGGGCGGGACGGGAGGGACAGACCAGGGCGGGACGGGAGGGACAGACCAGGGCGGGACGGGAGGGACAGACCAGGGCGGGCCGGGAGGGACAGACCAGGGCGGGCCGGGAGGGACAGACCAGGGCGGGACGGGAGGGACAGACCAGGGCGGGACGGGAGGGACAGACCAGGGCGGGACGGGAGGGACAGACCAGGGCGGGACGGGAGGGACAGACCAGGGCGGGACGGGAGGGACAGACCAGGGCGGGACGGGAGGGACAGACCAGGGCGGGACGGGAGGGACAGACCAGGGCGGGACGGGAGGGACAGACCAGGGCGGGACGGGAGGGACAGACCAGGGCGGGACGGGAGGGACAGACCAGGGCGGGACGGGAGGGACAGACCAGGGCGGGACGGGAGGGACAGACCAGGGCGGGACGGGGGGAACAGGAAAGACAGACCAGGGTGGGACGGGGGAAACAGGAAAGACAGACCAGGGGGGGACAGGGGGAACAGGAAAGACAGACCAGGGTGGGACAGGGGGAACAAGAGAGACAGACCAGGGTGGGGCAGGGAAAATGAACAGTTCTGGAGGCCAGGGTGGAGCCGAGAGTCCATCGGACGGCCAGGGCGGAACAGAGAGTCCATCGGGCGGCCAGGGCGGAGAAGACCCCTCGGGCGGCCAGGGCGGAGAAGACCCCTCGGGCGGCCAGGGCGGAGAAGACCCCTCGGGCGGCCAGGGCGGAGAAGACCCCTCGGGCGGCCAGGGCGGAGAAGACCCCTCGGGCGGCCAGGGCGGAGACTTTCCCTCGGGCGGCCAGGGCGGAGACTTTCCCTCGGGCGGCCACGGCGGAGACGACCCCTCGGGCGGCCAGGGCTCAGGCACAGGAACTGGCACCACCGGCTCGGGCACTGGAACTGGCACCACCGGCTCGGGCACTGGAACTGGCACCACCGGCTCGGGCACTGGAACTGGCACCACCGGCTCGGGCACTGGAACTGGCACCACCGGCTCGGGCACTGGAACTGGCACCAACGGCTCGGGCACTGGAACTGGTACCACTGGCTCGGGCACTGGAACTGGCACTGGAACTGGCACCACCGGCTCGGGCACTGGAACTGGCACCACCGGCTCGGGCACTGGAACTGGCACTGGAACTGGCACCACCGGCTCGGGCACTGGAACTGGCCCCACCGGCCCAGGAACAGACATAGACACAGGAACAGGCTCAGGAACAGACACTGGCTCCGGCTCAGGAACAGACACTGGCTCCGGCTCAGGAACAGACACTGGCTCCGGCTCAGGAACAGACACTGGCTCCGGCTCAGGAACAGACACTGGCTCCGGCTCAGGAACAGACACTGGCTCCGGCTCAGGAACAGACACTGGCTCCGGCTCAGGAACAGACACTGGCTCCGGCTCAGGAACAGACACTGGCTCCGGCTCAGGAACAGACACTGGCTCCGGCTCAGGAACAGACACTGGCTCCGGCTCAGGAACAGACACTGGCTCCGGCTCAGGAAAAGACACTGGCTCCGGCTCAGGAACAGACACTGGCTCCGGCTCAGGAACAGACACTGGCTCCGGCTCAGGAACAGACACTGGCTCCGGCTCAGGAACAGACACTGGCTCCGGCTCAGGAACAGACACTGGCTCCGGCTCAGGAAAAGACACTGGCTCCGGCTCAGGAACAGACACTGGCTCCGGCTCAGGAACAGACACTGTGTCCGGCTCAGGAACAGGAACAGACATCACCGGCTCAGGAACAGACACCGCCGGCCCAGGAACAGACACCACCGGCTCAGGAACAGACACCACCGGCTCAAGTGTGTGCGTAGCCCACACACACCACATGGCTGTGGCCATAATGGCCAGTGTCGCGGTCACTGAGGGCTCAGGAACAGACACCACCGGCTCAGACACAGGCTCGACGGCGGCCATCTTGTCAGGGGACACAGGCTCGGCAGATGTGACTTGAACAGGCTTGGCGGCAGCGACGACTATCTTGTCCGAAGACATAGGCTCAGGAACAGTCTCTGGCTGGGCAGACGTGACGTGAACAGTCTCTGGCTGGGCAGACGTGACGCATCGCTGAGGTGGTGCAGGCCGTGCGAGCAGGCTCACTGGAACAGGGACCACCGGACTCGGGATCGCTGGAACAGGGACCACCGGAACAGAGACCACCGACATAGCCACGGAGGGGTTCTTTCCTCTCCTCCTCCGTTTCGGAACCACCGGAACTGGGACCACCGGAACTGGGTCGAGGAGGGGCCAGAGTGGAGAGTGGTCTTGAAATTCCTCTCGCCCAGCTCCTCTACTGCGGCCTCCACGGGTCCCGCGAAATATGACCAACCGGGTCCCCTCAAAACTTTGCCTCCTCTCCCGCTCGGTGGCTGGGGAAGAGACCCTTTGCTGAGTCCTTGACATGGTCGGATCGTTCTGTCACGTAAATTACAGAAAACAAAGGGAGGACTCAAATGCAAAGGGGAAAATAATTTATTTACAAAAGAAACACTAAACACAAAACAAAACCCACGAGGGGGAAAACATAACTAAATACAAAACAACAACTTCAAAAACGAACATACCAAAAGGGGTCACGGGAGGACAGGAGACGTAAGACAAGACAACGATCCGACACAGACTGCAAACACAAAGGAACTTATAAAAGGGATAAATCAGGCAGGTAATAAGGAACAACAGGTGGGGCAAATGAAACCAATAATGAGATAACAAGGAGGGTGGGGTCAAACAGTGACAGGAACACAAACACCACATGTGCTACACAAGACAGGGCAGGCATGTGACATTTATATTATACAGTTTTAAAAAGAACATGTGACGTTGTTTCAGCACAGTGATCAGACAGCTGTCAGTGCCCGTTGCTCTGGAATGCGAGGGGGGCGTCTGTGACACACCATATAACCACACACACACATAACTAGAACATGACACCGGCCGTCAAAACATCTGTTCTATTTAAATAGGTCAAAAACTATCCTTCAAAACTATGATTTAGGACTAGATAGGTCATAGGGCAAAACTAACTGTCAAAACTACATGATCGATAGGGCAAAGGTTAATCCCATGACCTCATTCGGGAAGTTCAACCCATCAATCATAAAGGTCACAGGAAGTTCAACCTGTCAAAAGGTCAAAGTCATTAATCATTTTGACAGAAGGTCCCTGCTGGTAAGGACAACTCCCATAATTCCACATGGCCATGTAGAAATTTAGCAGAAATTATAGGCTGATTTGGCTGTTGCTACTGGAATGGTGGGTCCATTAAAACTCATTCAGTCATCAAGTACTTTTCCCAGTTTATTTGTGGTGACATATAGGAGTAGACATTTCATAGATGGCAGTGATGGTAATTGTTGGTTTCTAAAACCCATAAACAAAACCATTAATAAATACAAACACAATTGCAAATCTTAAATCATACATCTGAAATCAGCTTTAACAATCAAATGAATATCACATTAAAGAACTACTAAACATAACAAGAATTCAATATATCATATCAAACAATCATTTAAACTAAAACAAATCAAAAAGGAAACTTACATGGTCAACAACGCAACAATTCCACACAAGCCATGTCTGAACAACAGCTTTTGGTTCAAACAAGAGGAGACTGAAGCATAATTAGTAAGGGGCCACAGGTGCTCTTTATCAAGACTCAGTCAGCCAATCAGATCACAGCAGAATTTTCTACAGCCGCCCCCAAATATGTTAACATATTTGCATTTACAGAAAGTTCATGTGGTTGAATTATCAGAATCAGTCAATTCAGGAAGAACAATCAGACGGCTGACTGGACGAATTAAATATTTCCCTTTGCTGAAAATCTCAGCAACTCGCACTCTTCCATCAGAACTTGGCAAAATCTTACTGACAGTCCCTATAGGCCAGTGTCCCCGAGGAAGCTGGGGTTCCACAATCATGACGATGGCAGAGGGAGCTAAAGGATTACCATCAAGTTCCCACTTTTGACGAGTCTGAAGACTCGGAAGATAATCTCGAACAAAACTGACCCAGAATCGATCCGCAAGAACTTGGCTGTGTCTCCACTTTCTACGGGTAAGTAGTTCTGAATCTGCATACATCACTTGAGGAAGAGATGCATCCCGCCGCCCCATCAGTAGGATATTTGGTGTGATTGGATCAGGGTCTGAAAGATTTGAAGATACATAGCCGAGAGGTTTTGAGTTTAACAACTCCTCAATTTCAACGAGCACTGTATACAAAACTTCCTCTGAGACTACTTGTATTCCCAGAACTACTCGTAATGCCGTCTTAACAGACCGTATCTCTCTCTCCCAAGTACCTCCAAAATGGGGAGAATATGGCGGATTGAATGAGAATTTAATTTGCTGTTGGGCAAGTATCTCTTGGAAAGAAGGACTAAGCTGCGAAAATACCTCCCGGAGTTCTCTTTCTCCTCCCTTGAAATTAGTTCCTTGATCAGATACTACTTCATAGGGCCTACCTCTACGGGCTACAAATCTTCGAAGGGCCAAGAGGAAACTGTCAGTATCCATACCAGAGAGGAGTTCTAAATGAAGACACCATGTCGTCTGGCATTTGAATATAATGCCCCACCTCTTCTCATGTCGGCGACCTACTTTGATGTCGACCAAAAGGGGGGCTTATACAGGCGAAGTCTGGAAACTGGTAGATCAGCCATTCTAGGAACTGAAGGCACACCTTTCCACTTCCTGCATTCAAGACATGATCTCTGAATCTTCTTTATTAACTGTCGCCCTCTCAGAACCCAGTATTTCCGACGAAGCTGAGCGAACACTCTTTGTGGTCCTGGATGGCACAGAGTGGAGTCATAATCAGCAACCAAAAGTTTGGTAACATTATTCTCAGGATCTAAAACAATTGGATTAATAGCTTCAAGATCCAAATCCTCGCTCTGACGAAGTCGTCCACCCACTCTTATTTGCTCTGTAACGGGATCATACTCTGGTGCCAAACCAACTAAACGGCTGTGTGAGGGAGCTCCATGACCGTCTTTAAGCAGTTTATATTCCTCAGGGAAATCTTCCATCTGGGCTTGACGCAAAAGACTTAATTCTGCTTGTGTTTGAGAAGGTTTAGTCTCAGTTCTTAAGTCCGAAGAGAGCTTCTCTACAGTTGCTGCAATTAACTCTGACCAAGTATTGAATTGAGATGCATCATACTTTAGAGAGTTTACTGATGCTTGATTAAGTCCACAAAACAAAGGTTTTCTCAGCTCTGTCCCAACCTCCTCTGTTCTTAAGGCTGGAGATTTTGGCCATTGCTGACAGGGCAAATATAGAAAAGGAGGTCCTTGAAACCAAGAACTAGTTGCGGACAATTGATCAAGTCTCTTGCCTCGAGTGATGTCATCTGCTGGATTACTTACAGTGTCAACATATCTCCACTGATCCGGTCTAGTATACTCAAGAATCTCCGTAATGCGGTTTGCCACGAAGATCTTGTACCGGCAGGATTCGGACTGGATCCAGGTCAACACAGTTGTGGAATCAGACCAAAGTGTCACCCTTTCAACATCCAAGGTGAGTTCCTTTTGCAACAGGTTCGCCCGCTGAGCCCCGGTCAGAGCAGCACATAGTTCCAAACGAGGAATAGAAATGGTCTTCTTTGGTGCTACCCTTGAACGAGCCATAACCAGAGATATACAAATCTCACCATTTCCGTTTACCAGACGCAAATAGGCAACTGAACCATAGGCCTTTTCGGATGCGTCGCAGAATATGTGAAGCTCTCTGATGACTGGATCTTCCCAGTTCGTTCTTGGACCATACCATCGAGGTACTTGGAGCTTGACCAAATCTGGCAACTCTCCTTCCCATGCCTTCCAAGCTGCCTTGATCCCCTCCGGGATATCTGGATTATCCCATCCTCTGTTAGGTTTCATCCATAATTGTTGCAGAAGAACTTTAGCACGTGTCGTGAATGGAATGATAAAACCCAGAGGGTCATACTGACGAGCAAGTATACGATTTACAACTCGCAAAGTTAGGACAGTATACTCCACTAGACGGTGCTTGTAGCTCAAAGTATCCTGCAAGCAATGCCAACTTAATCCAAGAGTTCCCTCGCATGGATCTGTGCAGTCATGACTTAACCACTGGTCAGCATCTACTGAACGAGCTTCTGCTGGTAATTGGTCAGTCACAGAGACATGGTTACTGGCCCACTGTTGAATATCAAAACCTCCTTCAGCCAAGGAAGTACGCAATTTCATACGCATCTCCTTGGCCTCTTTAGTAGTTGGAAAACTTTGTAGGCAATTATCCACATAAAAGGAATGCAAGACAGAAGACTGAACATCTTGAAATTCGACAGGAAGGTTTTGAACACATTTCTGGAGAGCATATATGGCACAACAAGGGCTACATGTAGCACCAAAAGGCAAGACCTGCCATTCATAGACATCGACTGGATCATTTCTTCTCATATTTCGCCACAAGAAACGTAGCAAAGGAGAATCAGAAGCCAGGAGACAGACTTGATCGAACATTGATCTAATGTCTCCACTTATCGCAACTTGATGTTCTCTAAACCGAAGTAATACTCCAATCAAGGTAGGGCCTAGAACCGGTCCAGGTAACAAATAGGCATTCAAACTCTCTCCGTGATACTGATAGGAACAATTAAATACCACACGATGCTTGCCATTATGTTCCACAAGATGGTGGGGAATATACCAAGATTCGTCACTGAGATTAATCTCATTTAACTTTAGTTTCTTAACACATCCAGCTTCGATGAGTTTCTGAATCTCTTTCTCATAAATAGCTGCTTGTTCTGGATCTTTAGCTAGCTGTCTCTCCATTCGACGCAAAGCCGGCATTACTGCCTCTTGAGATGCTTTAAGGACTGGTGCATTCTCAACTCGAAGTAAAGGAGTCACATATCTTTTGATTCCGTTCATTTCTTCAAGCTTTGTTTTCTCGTCTAGACACTTGAGAGCTTTCTTATCTTGCTTAGACCGCAGAGCATGCTTTGGAGTCTGAGAGAAAGGAATTACGTCAACTTGCCATAACTTCTCCACATCTTTATTCAACTGATCCATCGAGAGAGATGCCTGGAAGAAACACTGAACCGTGGAATTAGTCTTCTCACCCAAGGAAGTAGGTCCATGTAGTGCCCATCCCAGTCGAGTATGCAAAGCAGCTGGACTTCCAGGAGGACCAAAACGTACTCGCTCTTGGGAGCAAAGAAGGTGTGGATGATCAGCTCCCACAAGTAACAATGGTTTAACTCTCTGAAACTCCTCCAGAGGGAGGCCTCTTAGATGTTGGTAGCGTCTCTGTAGGACTTGAACAGGATAAGTTTGTTCAGGTAAGTCAATAATTTGAGCAGTAAATGCACCTTGTATCTGGTATTTACTTTGCTTGTGAGAAGCTGGAGATATGGTGAAGGAAACCGTTGTACCTTCAATTTTCTCGGTGTCTTGCCGAATGGTTCGAAGAACCAATGATTCTGCCGCCCCATGAAGACCTAAACTCTCTGCTGCAGAAGACATGAGCATAGTTCTCTCAGAACCATCATCTAGGATAGCATACGTCTCCAGAGTCTTTCCTTTGTGGCTCAGAACTACCTTCACAATTTTCAGAAGAACAGAGTTTGGACCACTTGATCGGCTCAAATAAAATATCCTAGAATCTGGTTTGCGAACATTTACTTCATGCAGTACTCCTAAGTGACGATCTTGACACAATGGACATTTTCCTCTTAAGTCACACTTAGATGATCTATGGGCCCAACCACATCTCCAACAACGATTATTATCAACAATCCATTTCCGTTTGGCTGCCGTATCGAAGCTCTGAAATTCAGGACAATGACTGAGATGATGATCATTACTGCCACAGCTTGCACATGACGGTTTAAGGCACTCCTTCTTGCCGTGTCGCTGAATTTCGTGGTTTGCAGTTTCAGAGTTCTTTCTTTGAGTGGGATTAACTTCTTGACTTATGCCATGAAGAAATGTAGCTGTGTGATATTGGGACTTGGTAGGCCTTGCTTCTCTTACCTGATACTTTTTCATACTTTTAGATTGTTCAAACACTTGGGTAGCTAGATTCTGACAATCTGATTCCTCTTCCAACCAAACTGAAAAATTCACCAAGTTGTAGGACTGGTCTGGTCGGGTGGTTTTGGCATATCTTGCAAAACTAGCAACCTGATGTGCTGGAAGTTTACTGAGTAACTGATGGACATGTGATGCACAAGATAATTCCTTTGCTCCTTCTTCATGATCCCAGGATTGAAGCATTCCCACAAGAGCTTGAACTCGCACAGCAAAGTCGCCGAATCCAACAGAATCTCCTGAACGTACAGTGGGTAAGTTCTTAATTGTAGCAATCTCTCGCAGCACCAACTGGTGGGGTTGCCCATATCTTTTCTGAAGAGCTTTTAAGGCAGTAGTATAAGGCTGGGAATGATGGGCATAAGCCAAGGCCAGAAGTTGAGCGGCCTCCAACTTCAAATGATCAAGAAGAATATGATACTTGTATTGCTCAGTTTCCTCTGAGGGTAACAAATTCTTTAAAGCCATATTCAGCATGGCAAACTCTTGGGGGTCATCACTCTTCAAATATGGAAATGAAAGTCTTTCAATACGGGCTGACCTGGAAGGATGTAGAGCTGTCATACTTGCATTGGGCACATTCATGGGTGAATGAATAGACATATGCTGGTTAGGTACCATCATTTGCATTCCAATTGGGGAAAGTCCAGTTATTGGATTTACATCTCTTTGCTGCCCCTGAGGTGCTGATGCAGTGGTTATAACTCTGGGTATCAAAGGATTCTGATGAGACATAATGGAAGGATTATCTTGCTGCGGTACAGTTCTAGTTGTCTGCTGTTCTAAAGAAGTTTGATGTGAATGACCAAGAGAAGCATAAGTAAATCCAGCTGATAAATCTCTAGGACGCAATGTTGCAACCCTTGAAGGAACTGGCGGAACATTCTGGATATGAGCTGGATATAATACTGGATAAGGAAAATCAGGTAGATATGGAGGCCTTAAAAATCCTACATTTGGAGGGAAGATTGGCCAACTTGGAGGCATCCACGGAAGACCAGGCATACAAAATGCATTTCCCTGCATTTGATCAGGTGGCAAAAGGCTTTGGTCCCTTCCTACTTGTTGATCACTGGGATAAAAACTGGGATTCATTTGATGATGACTGACTGAAGATGAAAGACCATTACGTTGTTGCTGAGTTAAGCCTTCACCCATTACATTTGGATGCATTAAAGGTTGTGACCTGAGGTTAGCTCATCTTGCTGGTTTGCTTGTATGGGGATATGAACAGGGGATGCTTGAATAGAACTGCATTCAGAACCAGTAGAAAATTAAGTACTTCTTTTCCTTTGCATATCCTTCATCATGTGTCCCACATCCAACAACATTCCTTTCATTTGTTTAATATCCTCAGACAAAGACTTCACCTCATTTTGAGTAGCAGTAATGGAAGCTCCTTGTGATGCAACCAAATGGCTCAAATCTTCTGGCTGGTGTGACAATTGTCCAGCTGGATGCATTGAAGGATTTAACTGAGTCATCATATAATCTTTGTGCCATCTTGGAGGTTTTACAATCCTTGATGAACGTTTAGGTTTCACACAGTCGTCTTCAGTCTCCATTCCAGTAGCCTCTCCGGCTCGAAGGACCATGTAGAAATTTAGCAGAAATTATAGGCTGATTTGGCTGTTGCTACTGGAATGGTGGGTCCATTAAAACTAATTCAGTCATCAAGTACTTTTCCCAGTTTATTTGTGGTGACATATAGGAGTAGACATTTCATAGATGGCAGTGATGGTAATTGTTGGTTTCTAAAACCCATAAACAAAACCATTAATAAATACAAACACAATTGCAAATCTTAAATCATACATCTGAAATCAGCTTTAACAATCAAATGAATATCACATTAAAGAACTACTAAACATAACAAGAATTCAATATATCATATCAAACAATCATTTAAACTAAAACAAATCAAAAAGGAAACTTACATGGTCAACAACGCAACAATTCCACACAAGCCATGTCTGAACAACAGCTTTTGGTTCAAACAAGAGGAGACTGAAGCATAATTAGTAAGGGGCCACAGGTAAGGATGGCTGACGCGAAACAGTCGTTCCGAAGCTTTGCGAGATCCCGAAGCGCAGATGTTTCGAAACACTGATCCGAAGCGTGATTCAAAACACCCATGTCACGTGACTATGGCCAAACGAAGCCTCGAAGTGTTTCACTAAGTGTTTCATCAGGTGTGGTCCGCCGAATCAGCGTTTGATTGACACGGTCGGGAACAGACCACACAGTCGCACATCTGTATAAAAGTGAAATCAACGCATATTGACCTCGTGGGTTTTTGTGAGAGGAGTTGGATTTTGAGATAGCGGATTTTTGGTTATATGCGATTTGATTAGTTAGCCTATAGGCTATTTAGGCTTACATTTAAATGAAACTGGAAAGAGATAGCAGTAATCTTTCCTCATTTGTATGTCCTAGCTAAAAAATATTATTTGTAGTCGGCGCCAATGGCCTCGTGGTCAGTGCGCCGACACGTAGCGCCTTTGCACTCGGGTGTCTCGAGTTCGAGTCCCGGCTCGTGGACCTTTCCCGCCTCGTTTTTTGTCATCTCTCTGTCCTGTCACAATAAAAGGAAAATCACCAAAAACAATATATATATATATATATATATATATATATATATATATATAGATAGATAGATAGATAGATAGATATAGATATATATATATCTTTGTATGCCAGCAACAAGTGTCCCTTGTGAGAGGATTTTTTCAAAGGCTGGAGAAATTATCTGTAAAAAAAAGAAGTAGTCTAAGTCCTTCCACAGCAGAGAAATTAATATTTTTGAATAAAAAATCTCTAAAAAAGTGAGACATTGTGGCTTGATTTCTTTTATTAATATTCATTTTGCAGGACCAAAATAACATTATGCACAGTGAGGAGCTTGTAGGTTACAAGCTTCACATATTAGAAAATTATAATAATAAAAAAACAACACATTTTTTTTTAATGGCTCGTCAAGGTTGTTTCAGATCAACACCTGCAAGTGACCACTAGATGTCACCGTTGAGACGGGTGTCGGATTGATTCGAAGCCTCGAAACAATATGGCACATTTGGTTCAACTGTTTCATTGCTTCACGAGGCCTCGATCTGGCCATCACTAGCCACAGGTGCTCTTTATCAAGACTCAGTCAGCCAATCAGATCACAGCAGAATTTTCTACAGCCATATAAAGACACTTGCTGAGTCCCAATTCGCATACTATCCGTCCTAAATAGTATGCGAAACTAGAATTAGTACGTCCCAAATCGTAGCATGTTGAAATGAGTATTCCAAAGATACCCGGATGGTTTACTATTTCCGGTTAGAATTCGAAGTGCAGATCAATGCACACTCTAACGGCTAATATTGCCCACAACCCATTGCGTTCGGGAAGGAGGAGCTTTGCGGTGATGATGGTGATGTAAACCTGGCAGTCGGATGCAACAACGGAGATGCGCCCTCAGTTTTTAAGTGTAAGAATTCAAATGTTTAACCCTAATTAAAGTTATATTTTATTGTCTCGTAATATTAATGGGTTTATGTTGTGCCAAAAAAGTACTGTGTTTATCTTGTAGGGTCCGATGAAGATACCGAGCGCCTCATTGCAGGCTACAAAACAATAAATAAAAAGGCTCTAGTACAGTGTCATGCAAGTGTCTTTTTTTATGTATTTCTTCTGATGTTTCTGTCTGACTTATTTGTAGTAATACTGTGGCTGTACATATGTTAACTTTATCAGTCCAACCAAAGAAACATGGTTACTACACTTTTACTATAGTAAAAGCATGGTTCATTTTCATCGGGGTATTTTTAAGTATTATACATAAGTATAAGATTAAGTATAAAATACGTTAAACAATAGTTTCACTATAAACTTTAAATATTTTAACTCAGAAAATAAGTAGCGCTAGCTTTCGTTACACACATTTGCACATGAACGTCAGAACCAGCAGCCTCACAAACGACCTGCGTTTGGTTGATCTACGACGACGCCCTGCTTCACTCCTCAGTTTGGTAAATGTATGGTGGAAAAAAAGATGGGAATAGTAAATAAAATTATATTGGACATATAAGAATGAATGAATGAAATGTAAAATGTTTTGTTAACAGTCGAGGACGGTGTGCGTAACTAGGCAACCACGTTCAAGTTCACGTTGCATGACGTCATCGAAGTATGTCCCAGAACGTGCATACTTTTTGCTACACACTCAAAAGTATGTACTTTTTCATCACAAAAAAGTACATACTTTTAGGTCGTAGTATAAGTAGGCGAATTGGGACTCAGCCACACTTTAGCCTCAACACTTTAGCCACCCCCTGATCCCTAAACAAACCCCTAAACCTACCCATCTCCACCCCTTACCCCGGACTTCCACCAACTGCGGAGCGGCTGCGGATCGGCTCCGCTGCGTGTCGGCTCCATGCTCCGTCATCCTTCAATACCCACCAGGTCCGGATTTGTTGCGGAACGGCTGTGGCCATGACTGATAGCTGAAGTCACGAGGACCCACGAGATCTCGCGAATTCACGTATGATCGCGCGATATAAGTGCTGAATTGCTGCGGATCTCTCCGGCATCCGGCAAAAATAGAAGCTCTGCGTATCTGCTCCGGAGGGCTGCGGATCGCCGGAGTCGGAACGCAGCCGTTCCGCATTCAGTGAAAATACACACATTGACTTTAATGGAAACCTATTGACTCCGCCGCCGTTCCGGAGCGGATCCGCAGCCGTTCCGCAGTTGGTGGAAATTAGGGGTTAGATCTGGATTCAACACCCCCTGGATCTCATGTACTGCAGTGAGGTGCTACTGAAACGGGTCAGTAATATCTGGGCCAATAACAGATTGTAATATTAAGAATCACCGAAAACCAAACAGTTTTCAAAGTCTGGGCTTTCTAATGATAAGTATTGTGTTTCTATTCCAAAGAGTTGATGAGCAATCGACTCATGTTCATTTGTTTATCTTTCTTTCTTTCTTTCTTTCTTTCTTTCTTTCTTTCTTTCTTTCTTTCTTTCTTTCTTTCTTTTGAATGTTGCACTTGTTCAATTTAATAAAATTAAAACTTTATTGTGATCATTAAAATAATTGATTATTAAATATTTAGTGGCCACATTTTGCTCATTTATTAATAGTGTGTATATAAATTGAGCTCCCCCTGTCAATTATCTAAAACCCCCTCAGCACATGTTAAAAATTCTCAGGTTAGTAAAACTTAGTAATGTCTGATCGGTGCAGAGCTCTGTAATCGAGACACCCCCAAGGGGTGAAGGAAGTCGACCGGAAGTTGAAGCCGGCCGCGTGCCGCCATCTTGTTGCAGAACTTCACTTGCGTTAGCATTCCCATTGACTTCCATTCATTTTGGTGTCACTTTGACAGCGAATAACTTTACATCTGAGGCGTTTGAAGACTCCATTTGTCCATTATTTATTTCTAAAGAAACACGACAATGTATAAAATGCTCCATTACCTTGTATCTTATGCTATGGCCCCATAGAAGCCGTTTTTGTAAAAGTAGGCTAACGATTGCGTCATACCCACGCGACTCTCTGTCGCACAGTAGAGAGATTACCGTATGGACAGGAGGAGAAGCTCGCGGGCAATCGGGAGGACGTGGAGGCAAAATGACAAAATAATTAATCAGAATACCTAGCAAACGTTTCTGCTGCTCCAAGCTCATGGACACCTCCTACTCACACTCTCCGTCTCTGCAAGATTCGGAGGGGAATGAATCAGATTTCTCTTGGCACAGCTACTAGAAGACAGACGGGTTGCTCACGTCACATCTACGTCGTCCAAGCTCGGTTTGAGTCTGCGCGTCAGGAAAGGAAGTGCTAAGAAATCGCTGAAAGTGGGCTTCACTTGTTTCTATTGAGATTCAATGAGATGGCTCTGTCCACTTCTTATACTGTCTATGGACACCCCTCGCTGCAGCCTGTAGCACCATAGACATCATATATAGCTAGACGCCCTATTGGCCACTGGGCGCAAGAAATGCGGCCGCCATCTTAAACCGGTCATACTCCTATTTGCGTTGCATAGCAGCAGTAGACGCCAGAGCACTGTGCAGCATATTCCTGCTCAAATCGGCGGACCATCGCTCGGGGATTACTTTTCACAAGTTAGATTTAACATTTAACATTACCGTATTATTGGTTGTATTTTGTGAATAAAATATGCAATGTGTCCTGTATCATAGCTACATGTATGACCTTTGCAGCAAAAAAACCCGCGTGAAAATTGGTTCGGTATTCAGTGAGATATGATTAATTAAATGTGCTGACACCTGCCAAACAGATTACACTGAGCGGAGCGGTTGACCGGTTTAAGATGGCGGCCCCACGGCCCGTCCGTGCCAATAGGCAGTAGCGGTCGATAGGGCGTCTACCTATATGATGTCTATGTGTAGCACGATGGATGATCCATTACGTACTGGACGCGCATGCGCGGTGGTGCGTTTTGGTCTGTACAAAAAAAAAAAAAAAAAACCCTGAATTTAAGTTAAATAATATAGCTGCGAGCAGCGATTACGGGCCCAAGCCGGTGGCACCGCAACCCCGGGGTGGCGGTACCGCCGGCTTTGGCCCTTCATCGCTGCTTGCAGCTATATTTATATATATATATACATATATATATATATATATATATATATATATATATATATATATATACATACACACATATATAAATATATAAAAGACAGAAAATATTACTTGGCTTTCCTTATTCTGATTTTATGATACACTCAAAATATTCCACAACAACTCCTTTAAATTTAATATGAAACTCGGTACACATATAGATTTCATCGGGCCGAACAACTTTCCCTCTGTCAAGTTTCACGCCAGCCCAACAGGAAGTCGGCTATTATGGGTTGTTTGGAAAACGCTTGCTGTGGAATGTGATGTACTCCTCCTAGAGAATTCATTCAATCACCTCCAAACTCAGTCAGCATGAAGTCAAGACACTGAGGATGCTAAATTGCAGACGGATTTTTGATATCTCGAACGGTTTGGCCGTGGCGAGGAAACAAATTTATGGCGAGAAAAGAACGAAGTGTTATAACTTCTGCATAAATTAACTGATCTTGATGAAACTTTAGCAGTGTGTTCGTGGTAAGAGGCCGATCAGATGGATGTAACTATTGTGAGTCAAAGTTTATAGCGCCACCAACTGGCAGCAGGAAGTGTGTCACTTTCAACATGCTTTTGACAAAAGTGGGGGGGTTAGTTTTAACTACAGTAAAAAAAACTCAGTTCATATATTGATCTCATCGACCCGGACAACTTTCTAATTTAAAGTCATTAGCTCTGACCATCAGGAAGTCATATATTTTGGTCTGAATGTGGATTTATTTGCAAAATAAGCCTCTTAATTTTTAGCCACCTTTATCTAAGTGGTTTATTTTATTCCCACCAAACTTTTTCAATATGATAAAAATATATTAATGATGCTAAATTGTGAACGGATAATAAATATCTCAAACGGTTTTGCTATGGTGAGGGATTAAAGTAATGTCAAACAAGGAAATACTAAAAGTCTCATTTATTCTAAAAATTTAATTATACACCATTTATTACTATATAAAAGTATACAAATATCAGAACTTAACTCATTTTATTCTTTTTTTTTCAATTTAAGAATGAAGTTTAAGTTTAAAAACTGCCAGAATGGTTGTTTAGTCTAAACAATAAATAAATAAAGTCAAACATAGTGCTATACTGCCCTCTTGTGTTCAAAATCAGGTAGGCCTATTATATCTATATAAAAATATACTAGGTATGTGACGGTGAGAATATTTTACCACCGGTTAACTGACGTGTGACACCGCTGGGGGCTTTTTAATCGCTAACTTAAAAACGAAAGTAAAATGTGTTCGTCTGCACTGACATTGATAGTCGTTGAGCGAGCGTTTCAAATGAATTCCTATGGAAGTAGGAATTAACTGAAAAAAGTTCACTCTGTTCTGCTCGTTCCTCGCCGTGGACGCGCACCGTTATGAATGCCCGTGCAGCCATGAGCATTTTAGTTTAATTTTAAAATTAGCGCATTTCGGAGAGTGGATTGCTTGAAATTATTTTACAACAGCACAATGTTGTGTTTTATTGCGACTGTACACAAATATAAGTTAACACTTTGCAGTTTGAATGTCGTCCTGTATAATGACGGAGTATGTTTTTATGTGTCCACTGTTCAATCGTGCCCACGCCACACACACTCAAACACACACACACACACACACGCACGCACGCACACACACACACACACACACACACACACACACACACACACAGAGTTTGTTGTTGACGAATGTGTAAAGTGTGTAATCTTTGAAAATGCTTAATGTCTGATACAGGTGAAGTGAATCGAGCAGAAGAGATGTTTCTTGTTCAAAGCTTGACTTTATCTTTATTAACTTTATAATCAACTGATTATTATCCATAAGTACATTATTTACAACAAGGTTTCATTTGTTAACATTAATTAACTACATTAGTTAACATTGATAATATAATACTTGTATATACTTTAAGCCAAATGTTTTCAAATAGATCGTTCTATTATCATCATCATCTTTATCAGTGTATTTTTATGATATTTTATTCCACACCCCAAGCATGAGCGATGCATAACTCAAATGATTGTAGTTCAGTGAGTTGAACTAGTGCAGGTTCTGCCAGTAAAGGACACTGGTGTAACATTAGCAATGATGTACATCTGAGACGGAGAGAAGTTATCAAGAGAAGGACATACAAACTAGAACACAGCCTCTATTAGCCAATGAATTAACTAATGTTAACAAAGGAGCCTTTATTGTGGAGTTTTATAGTGTTGTTAGTTTGCTATAGTGCAAAAGTACAGCATGACAATTACAATGTGCATAATGCTTAATATAATATGTGCATTTGTCTGTTAAAATCATATCAAATTGGTCTTGAATTTATTTAAATTATATGTTACCCCTGGCTCAATTTATTATTTTATTTTATTTTATTTTATTTTTTTTCTGTTTATTTGACTTGCTTTTATTGGCTTTTTGTCTACTGTTTATAATTATATTATTGTTGTTTAATTCTGTTTTGAGATGTAACTATGTATTTGCTGTTATATTTGTAAAAAATTATAATAAGAATAATAAAAGAAGAAAACTACAGATGGCATTTTTGTACGGCTAGCGCGTCTGACTTTATCAGTTTTTACATTGGGAATGGCGGGAGGAACAAGAGAAGCGTCTAACATGATCAAGACTATTGAGAAGATCATCACACATTTCCATAATAGAATCAAACCAATGATTCAACGTCACACAACTGATAACACCTTTGAAGAGATGGAGATGTATTCTGTTCACAATAATGCAAAACCTACAAAACATTTAATTGTACTTTGAACTGCTAAAATTGGGAAAACTGCCAAAACTCTCAAACTGGTTGGGCAACTAACTAGAAGAATCTAAACTACATTAGTTTATCTTGATCATTACAGAATCACCAGCAAACGAGACAAAGGCAGAATACATTTTACATTTATTAATCAGATGATAGAAACAGCTGTTACATTTCAGAAGACTTTGGATGAGGTTAAAAGTGCCAAAGAACATATTAACAAATCAGTGTAAAATCTGTTTAGAAATGATTGCATAGATCTTGAATTATCATCATCTGGTATTATTTGAGAAACATGAATCCCATGCAGTCGATGTCGGAACCAGATCTTCCTGCAACTCCCAAACAAGATCCAGTGCCAACATCCATGATATATTCTTCTGTTAAACTTCTGCTTGTCATCTTTGCAAAAAACTCTCCATTCGTATTGGTCTTGAATTTGATGGCTCCAAGACGTGTTCCTTCTCCGTTCCCCCACAGAGTAAGCGTGGTGAAACGCTCATCAGGCTTGAACGTATACTCTTGATATGGTCCAGCTGGCTTTCCAAAGGATTCATTTCTTCCATCTGTAAGCCAGACCCTGACAGCCTTCACCTGCCATTCTCCCACCCACACACCAATCTTCTCCAATCTGGCACCATTGAGTTGACCAGTAAATGAAAACGGACCACCTCCTCCACCACCGACTGTAGACAGAATCAATGCCATCTTTGAAGAAATCAGATCTGAAAATTAAATATCAGATTAATATCAGAGTTAACACCAGAGATCTAAATCAGGTATGTTAACGTCTCTTGTGCATGAATTCTAAAATGGTATTTTTTACTCAAAGACTTTTTTTTTATTCTTATTCCATGATTAACAGAAATTTTAATTTGCTTCTTTTTTTTTTTTTTCACACATACGTTTCACAGTTTATTACTAGCCCTGTATTAACCTCCGACAAAATTTATAGCCATTGGCTATATGAATTGCATCTTAAATGCTCACTGAAATATACTCACATGAATGACTTTAGTCTGAAGAACTCAAGAATAGCTCGTCTGGCACGAGTCAGGAAGATGAGATGTGTTTGACTGAGATGTGTTTGATTGAGATGTGTTTGTGAGATGTGTTTGATTGAGATGTGTTTGATTGAGATGTGTTTGTGAGATGTGGCTGCTGCTTAAATAGAGCTCCAAAGGAGACGGGCGGCACCTGATGTGCGGTTACAAGTGACACATTATTATTTAGGTTATGCAACACTCATTTCATTTGCATAACTTCAAGTTCATAAGAAGCAACTAAAGTATGTGGCAAATTTAAGATTGTGGTTTCTGTGCCCAAATAGTCTACACTACACTTCAGTTCACTGGCCCTGAGCTTGTTCTAAGTTCCTGTGCCTGTGCTCGGTCAATGCATTTTCAAGCAACGTTTTAAACATTTGGTACATTTTAATCGGACTGTTTAAAGCTGGAAGACCACCTTGAGCCTGTAACATTGTCCAAAGTCATTCGTGCGTTGTTGTTTTTTTACTGCAGAAAATATTTTGTCCCAATTGATCTCTATGCAGAATCTTCGATACAAAGACATACCCTGTGTGAGTTCCTGAGTTTAATGTTGATCACATACGAATATCCACATGACTGCAAATGTGACATTGACTTTATACAACAGTACAACAAATGAAAGATATTAATATTAAGTGATGTTCATTTTCAACACAGTATTGTCAGTATGTTTTACAACAAAACAATAGCTCTGACAAAAACCACAGCAGAACTGTGCACAGCAGTTGAGTTAGAGTCAATGATTCATTCATTCCTCGATTTAGATGATTTAACGAGTTTAGACAATTCTTCCTCTCCTATAGCAATGAATGAATCGAATTTATCGTCAGAGAGACTACGATGCACTGCCTGATGCGATACTGTAAGTATATGGTTGCATAGTTATAATTTTCTCCCTGATACTATCAATCTTGTAAGTGAAGAAGTTCATAAACCCGATTTCGCCGACTAGATGTGCTCTGATCAACGCTAGGTCTATCATTAACAAGACATTTATTCTCAAGGATTTCTTCACCACACACGCTCTGGATATACTCCTCTTGACTGAAACCTGGATTTGTGCTGGTGAGTCCGATGCTCTCATTGAGCTTTCACCTCCAAACTGTACATTTTTCAACTCTCCCAGATCTACTGGACGTGGCGGAGGAATAGCGATAGTTTTTAAGAGGAGTTTGATTTGTAGGTCCTTGTCACCTCCTTCTTTTTCCTCCTTTGAACTTAGCATGTTTGTATTAGGTCGATTAAATCCGATACTTTGTGCTGTAATTTACCGCCCGCCTAAATACAACAAATATTTTATACAAGACTTTTCTGATTTCCTGGCTGGTATCATGACAGATTATGATAAGATTTTAATTGCTGGTGATTTTAACATACATGTCTGTTGTCCTTCAAAACCACTTGCTAGAGACTTGTTAGATATTATTGATGCTTTTAATTTTTCACAACATGTGTCTGGTCCGACACAGGAATATGGCCATACGTTAGATCTTGTTTTGTGTTATGGGTTCCCTATTTTTAATATTCAAGTACATAATGCTGTTTTTTCTGATCACATGCCTGTCCTATTTGATCTTTCTCTGCCCTCTGATAGTCTCAAACAGTCTGCTCCTATGCGCCTATGCCGTGTGCTTAAGCCCTTCACTGCTGCTCAATTTAATTCTGCTTTTATAAATAAATTCGAGTCTGGTAGTAGTTTTCTAGCTAACCCTGACACAGAGCAACTTCTTTTGTCTTTCCTTTCCAACTGTGCCGATATTCTAAACTCTGTTGCTCCTCAAAAAGTCAGGCGTCTCAGATCTAAATCTGAGCCTTGGCTCAATGATGTCACCCGTGAGGCCAGACGAGTATACAGGAGAGCTGAGCGCAGGTGGAAAAAGGACAAGCTTCATGTATCATATGAAGTCCTTAAGGAAAGCTTGAAAAAATATCAGAAAACTGTCAAAGCTGAAAAAATAAAATATTTTTCTGATATTATTTCCGAAAACTGTAATAAACCCCGGGTCTTGTTTAAAACTATTGATTCTCTATTGAACCCTCCACAGTCCTCCAGCTTGGAAGCTTCATTTGAAGTCTGTGAAAATTTTCTTAACTTTTTTTTAGACAAGGTTGCCACTATCAGAGCCCATATTGTATCCCCTGCCTTAGACCCTCTAGTTAGCACTTACTCGGCTGTTCTAAACCAGTTTGAGCCTGTGTCGCTTGCAAACCTTGCTGAAATTGTCATGAAATTAAAACCTTCATATTGCCCCACAGACGTTGTGCCCCCGCGCCTCTTTAAGGAAGCCTGGGAGACCATTGGCCCAACTGTTCAAAAAATTATAAACAGTAGTTTGGTATCAGGTGATGTTCCAACATACCTCAAAGAAGCTGTTGTGGAACCCCTGATTAAAAAAAGAAATTTGGATTCCTCGGTTTTATCTAATTATAGACCTATCTCAAAGCTTCCATTTTTTTCAAAAATTTTAGAGAAGACTGTACTTCTACAATTGCAGTCTTTTTTAAATGTGCATGGAATTTTTGAAAATTTTCAATCTGGTTTTAAAGCTTTTCACAGCACTGAAACCGCACTCCTACGAGTTTTCAATGACCTCTTGTTAATAAATGATTCAGGAAATTCGGCCATATTAGTGCTTTTAGACCTCACTGCGGCATTTGATACAGTTGACCACGCAGTCTTAATCTCTCGTCTAGAGCACTGTGTTGGTATTAGAGACACTGCTTTGCAGTGGTTTAAGTCTTATTTAGCTGGGAGATGTTTTTCAGTAAAGTTTGGAGATTTTGGTTCATCGACTGCCCCCCTTCCTTGTGGTGTTCCACAGGGTTCTATTCTTGGACCACTTCTCTTTTCTTTATATCTCCTTCCTCTAGGAAACATAATTAGAAAACATGGCATCTCCTATCATTTTTATGCGGACGACTCTCAAATATATCTTCCCCTTAAAAGAGGCGAAAGTAACTCCCTCACATCTCTATTGGAGTGCTTAAAAGATGTTAAGGCCTGGATGGCTTCTAACTTTCTTAATCTAAATGAAGACAAAACCGAGGTCATTGTGTTTGGATCCAGTCGGGTCAATGATATCTTACCTGTTGACCTGGGCTACCTGAAACAATATGTGAAACCCTCAGTCACAAATCTGGGTGTCAAAATAGACAATGGTTTTAAATTAGATAAACAAATAAATAATGTTGTTAAAACCAGCTTTTATCATTTGAGACTTTTATCTAAAATTAAACCTATCTTATCCCCTAAGCATTTTGAACATGTGATTCATGCTTTTATTTCAACGCGTTTAGATTACTGTAATGCTCTTTATATTGGCGTAAATCAAACCTCTCTCTCACGCTTACAGTTAGTACAAAACTCAGCCGCACGTCTTTTAACCGGAACTCGCAAGCATGAACACATAACACCAGTCCTGGCCTCGTTGCATTGGCTTCCAGTCCATTTTAGAATACATTTTAAGATCTTATTGTTTGTTTTTAAATCATTAAATGGTTTGGCTCCGTGTTATATTTCAGACCTATTACAGATTTACACCCCCTCACGGTCACTTAGGTCTAGTGAGCAACTTCAGCTGGTTCCTCCAAAAACCAGGTTAAAAACCAGGGGTGACCGCGCCTTTTCAGCTGTCGGCCCTAAACTGTGGAATGAGCTTCCTCCACAGGTCAAATTGGCCCCAACCCTTGAATCTTTTAAATCTCGTCTTAAAACTCATTTATTTTCTTTGGCTTTTAACCCATCATGTTAACTGTGTGATCATACGTTGTTTTAGGTGTGTATATGTTTGTTTTATGTGTTTATATGCACATATGTTATATGCGCTTTTATGTATTATCCCTTGTTCAGCACTTTGTAAACCTTTGTTTTTTAAATGTGCTATACAAATAAAATGGATTGGATTGGATTGGATAAAGTCATTACTGCTGTGCTGCTTGGAAACATCTGAGCTTGAAGCTTTATTTTTCGTTAGCTTAGCCACTGTTTCAAATAAATACCTAGGATTATGTTTATTTTCTTCTAATAGGGTTGAAAAATAAGCTTTTAACGTCCATGTGTATGCATTTAAAATAAACCCCAATCATCTAAGAAAAGAAAAACTAATAATTTCTTCTACCAGTGCCTTGACTTGTTAAGCACTTAACTCCTCCAGTTCCTGGTCAAAACAACAAACTTAAATAAATGTTGATGTTAAAGGATATATAGAGTATTGTGATATGAAATATCCTATTTCACTCTTTATTTCCTATTCTCGGTTTTATAAATGTTATCAAAGGAGCATTTCTAAAGTTATCTTTAGTTTGAATGGTGAATTAATGTATCTCCTGTTATACAGACTTCTCTTGAATTAGCAAAAACGATCTTCATCTTTAGACCCCACCATGTCTTGGAATTATTCAATGTCATGTCTAATGATATACAAAAGTGAAAACTATGGTAGAAACATATTAATTTTATATCACACAGCCATCACAGATTCAGAATCTAAACCTTTAATACATTATTGTCCATAAGGCAACTAACATGAGGTTTCAAATGTAAATTAATGAGCTCTGTTTTGGTCTCCACAGAAATAATGACCCTCATGGTCACAGGTAGTTCTTGAAAACTATTTCCCATCGCCTCTTTTGTAAATAATCTCCTTTCCTCAGGGCGTTGTCCCCTGGCATAGGTATATCAAGTTATGGACACTTGTCACAATGAAAAACAAGCCATCCAAGGAATGCGGTTTCTAGTGATCAGGCATGGGCTCACATTTCTGGGTAGACTGCTGTAACCCTCAATGATGCAGTTGGCCTAACACACATCCGCATTGTCCACATCACAGGAAATGTTTCCAGACGAAGGGGAAAACCCTCCAGACCGACACAACGAGCCTTGACAACACTGTCCAAACCTTGCTCTTCCTCTTCCTCATCCTCTTCCTCCTCACCCATATCACCTGTGCACCTGAACTGGCTCATATTTCATAGTTGTTTTGTAAATCTCACCTCGGAATAAAGCAATGAAACGCACCCTGGAGAGACGATCTCAAAGAAAGAGCACAGTACATCGCCTGATCTTCCTCATCTCTGCATCCCCCTGATTCAAATCACTGAGAGTTCACTGAGAATGTCTATATATCACATATGTTGTATCTTGTGAATCTATTGTTTGTTCCCTTTCATGTTTGGTATAATTTGAATTGTCTCAGTGCGATTGGTAAAATGGTCTTAATTTTACTGCGGTCATGAGAAAGATTGAAAAGTTAGGAGAATTCTGTTCTCGTCTTTGGGTGGTGTCTCTTCAAGATATCTGATCATTCTCTCATGATAAGTGGCAGAGTAATCTTTGGTAATCTGGTTTATTTCGAATTCAGACGAAGAAGCCAGCTGAACATGCACGCACGAGGTATTCATCCTGTTACTGAGGGAAAAGGAACAGTCAATACTTTTGAGTACTGTTTTTTCTTTTACGAGAACTCTGGTGAGTTTTGCTTGTTTATGCATTACTTTGACATTCAAGTTGACACTCATCTTTCTCTCTATATAAGTCCTAAAAACCAATCAGAGTTATATATGATGTTTAAGAATGGATTTTTGTATGTTTAGACAACGTGATCTCATGAGAATACGTGTGTATTTTTACGTAAAGTGTAATTCTACCATACGTACATTTACTTACGTTTTATACACAAAGAAACGTATAATACTGACATAATTACAGCAGTAAAACGTAAATTATTTACGTATGAACAACTCTACCGACGTACATATTTGTACGTATTCTTATTTATGCATATTAAAATTGTGGCATTAATGTTTTGACTCTATTGCATTCAAATGTCTTATCAATTACGTTTTCAGTCGCATTTATTATTATTAAATGCTGTTTACTCAAGAAATAGGCTAATAACCACCCAGCAAACACAGAACGTTGGCGCAACGTAGCCAACCTTCTAACAACGTTTTAACAACATGGCCAAAAGGTTGCTATAACTACGTTGTGTAGT